>NC_133773.1:92134119-92275209 GCF_003597395.2 Chelonoidis abingdonii
AAAAGTTTCTCCGACGGCTGTGCACGCGGCGCGCACACACCTACCTGGAATGGATATGAGCAATCACTCGAAGAAGAAACAGCTGTTGGACTCTGGGGAAGGGGTCCTGATCTGAAAAGTTTAGTCAGTAATCTGCTGGAGCATGTGATGAGAAAGTTTTTTAAGTAAATGTTAGTAAGCATTTTATCTTTATTTTTCTTGTAACCATTTCTGATTTTCATGCCTCATTACTTATACTCACTTAAAATGTCTTTTGTAAGCTTATGTTACTGTTTTTATCTAATCCAGCATGTTTAAATTGAAGTGTCTGAGCAACTATGTAAGTTAATAAACTAGCATTTGATTCCCTTAATGTCTAGCTCGTCCCTCCAGGATTCGCCGCTTGATGTGTAGATGGTGCAGCCAGTGATGCAACAGCAAGTGACTGGTGCTGGTCAATAAACCCATCTCCTCTTGGGAATTCCTAATGATGCCCAAGGGTGGGGTAATGGGAAAACCCGGGTGAAGGAAATGTCCCCAGAAAAGTGGAAGAGCCAGTATCCTGTTGGCTAATGGTACCAACACTACTGGGACCAGATCCGTTTAGAAAAGGCGCAGTCGCGGATGCGATAATGCGGGTGCTTTTTCAACTTGGGCTTTCAAATTGTCTTGACCTTCATCTTGCCATTGAAGTTCTATAGTCCTTGCCAAGAAAGAAGATATAGGGCCTATGGCAATCCCTTCCTTCTTTGTTTTGCTTAGGCTTACACATTGAGGGTCTGTGCTCGATGGTCGCTCCTCTTGGTGAGGAAGGACCCAGACATTTGACAGAAGCTCAGATGTCCAAGTAGGGGAAGGTCTGCTCCTCGCACTTCGGGCTCTTCTCCCACACTACTGTCAAGCACCACTGACTGGCTATTTTCATCGTGTTTCCTTTCATCAAGGTGTTGGATGACTGTGTAGATTCCCTTAAAGGAATAATGGACTTAATATACTGGTACTCTCCAGGAGAGGGCTGGGCAGTACAGGATATTTCTGGGGGAAGATCCAGGAGTAGGAATGTGTTGGGATCACTCTGCAGTATAACCATGGCTAGTGAGTTATGTACGTAGCTGGCAGATTGCAGTTACACACAAGCACTCAGGGTGTGGCATGCTGCAAGGCTGTTTGTAAGCGGTCCAGGTCAGAACTGCTACAGCAAAGCATTGCAGGGCACTCAAGGTTGCAGGGCAGTGATGACACAGCTCCCCACTAGTCTGAGTTGTGCCCTGGTATGTCATAGTAGCTTTATTTTGTAATAGATTTTATGAAAGATGCTATCTTAAATTGTTTTATGAAGTAAGTAATTACAAAACCTAAAAGTTTAAAAAACAGTAAGCAAATTAATTAAGCTGCATAGACAAAGGATGATTTCAAAAGAGATTCGGAGAGGTAAAAGCGAGGGAAAGCTGTTTCAAATGTTCTTGCCTCTTCCTCATCGCTTTGTGTGTATGATTGTATGTGTCTTGCTACTCTAGGAGTGCACCTGTGCTGCTGCTTGTGCACAAAACCATTTTCCCAGGAGGAGCAGCAAAGTGAAACTGAGATCTTCTTTAGATGCATTTTGATGTTTCTGCTGTGGAAGCACAATGAACAGGATATAAAGCAGTACAATCACTGTCTTCCTAGAGGCATGGCGAAATGTTGTATTTCCCTGCAGTTAAATGCCTTAGTCATAATTACTGGGGCTGCTGTACCTCTCGCTGTCAGGAGGAAATACAATTAGTTCAAAAATTGTGTACTAGGGTGTAGAGAACTGATGACCTGAGAAAATAGTCTACTAATTACTAATCAGGATTTAAGGAACAAAAGAAGAAACTGGTTCCAAATAATCCATCCCAGGGTTGATATTTGCCCTAATGGATTATTAAAGGAGGTGAGAAAAACATAGATGAACTACACTCATGAGAGGGAGAAACAGAGGGCTTGTCTCCACAAAGACTTAATGCACAGCAAGCTAGGTTGTGAATGTACAATATACTAGCCTGCTATGTGCTATCTGTGTGGACCCTGCACTAAAAGTTCCATAGTGCTCTTTGACATACTGCTGTTAAAGGTTTGCTGACCGGAAACCAAGATAGGCAGCATTGGAAGCAAAGGTTTGCCCTGTCTCTTGTTGTCTACACTTAAAAATTGTAATGGCCATATCTGTGCCAACCTAAGCCCTGGTGTAGACCTAGCTAGATTGATAGAAGATTCACAGACTCTCCACTTGAGGAGTGGATTACTTACAGTGATGGAAAAACTTCTTCCATAACTGTAGGAAGCATCTACAGCAAGAGTCGGCAACCTTTCAGAAGTGGTGTGCCGAGTCTTCATTTATTCACTCTAATTTAAGGTTTCATGTGCCGGTAATACTTTTTAACGTTTTTAGAAGGTCTCTCTCCATAAGTCTTTATTATATAACTAAACTATTGTTGTTTGTAAAGTAAACAAGGTTTTTAAAATGTTTAAGAAGCTTCATTTAAAATTAAATTAAAATGCAGATCTTATCAGTTTAGTGCAGTGGTTCTTAATCTGGGGTGCGCACACACCCTCGGAGGTGCGAGATATCCTTTCTAGGGGTGCGAGACATGCAAGATTTTTTTAGAAGGTAAATCATCGAAAACACAAATTAAGCACAGGCTGTACTTTGTTTCATCAAACCTATGTATTTATTAACATTATACATGTTTTAACGATTACTGTAATATACAAAGTTTTTAAGTTTTCAAATTTTTAAGCTAATTGTAGTGTAATTTTTTATAAGGGCTGCAGAATGCTGGGACCAAGCCAGGAGCAGAGCCCTGGACTGGCTGCTGGTACCCCAGGCTGGCAGGAGGGCTGAGCAGGGCCGGAGGCCTGGACCCTGGCTGGCAGGGGGTGGGCGGCTGGAACCCCAGACCAGCAGTGAGGTGCGCGAGGCCGGTGGCTGTTATCCCAGGCCGGCAGCAGGCTGAGCCAGGCCGATGGCTGAGACCCCGGCTGGCAAGGGGATGGCGGCCAGAACTCCAGAACGTCTGCAGGCTGAGTGACTCAGCCCACTGCTGGTCTGAGATTCCATCCGCCAGTTCCTGCCAGCGGGGTCCTGGCCGCCGGCCCCGCTCAGCCTGCTGCCGGCCAGGGGTTCCATTCGTCCAGGCCGGCAGCAGGCTGAGCCAGGCCGATGGCTGAGACCCCGGCTGGCAAGGGGATGGCGGCCAGAACTCCAGAACGTCTGCAGGCTGAGTGACTCAGCCCACTGCTGGTCTGAGATTCCATCCGCCAGTTCCTGCCAGCGGGGTCCTGGCCGCCGGCCCCGCTCAGCCTGCTGCCGGCCAGGGGTTCCATTCGTCCAGGCCGGCAGCAGGCTGAGCAGAGTCAGTGGCTGGGACCCTGGCTGGCAGCAGCGTGCCAGTAAAAATCAGCTCGCGTGCTGCCTTTGGCATGCGTGCCACAGGTTGATGACCGCTGATCTACAGTATATTGTTGCAGCTATGCCACTGCAGCACCGTTGTGTGAACATGGCCTAAAATGCATGAAAAGAATGTGACCAGAGACTTGTGTTCTTCTGGTTGAACAAGATCCCTGTGTGTTATGTTCTTGGTTATTTGCTTCACCAAGGGCTCCTGTGCACTTTCTGTCCAAATGTTCAGATTCTGGCTGTGTCAGTTACCCAGGTAGTGTGTGTTGTGCAGAAGTTAAAGGGCAGAAAGAAGTGTTTGAAATTGTATCACTTCTCCTTGGCAAATGTACTGATTAAAAATGAATACAGAAGTCATGCTAAAATATTGTGGCTAGTTATTTCACAGTGGCATAAAATTTAAAGGCAACATATTTTAATTAATGCAAATAAAAACTTCAGATATATCTGAATTTCTTTCCAGCATTAAGACAGAATTACCACCAAGCTGTGTGGCTGATTTTTGCATTTAAATCCATCAAGTACAGAAGGAAAGTTCTGAACGAATAAGAATTTGTTATATTTGTCTTTCATGTTAAGTGTATGTCTAGTCTTTGTTTTGGGAACTGCTTCATGAAATGCTGCGTTTCTTTTTTGCAGTTGCTGAAACTGAAAGGATTAGAGGAGCCAGTACTTTAATTTTGCATGGAGCTTTTGGAAAATTACTGCAATGCTGTAAATCAGAACCTCAGTTAAGTTCGGTGAGTGTCTATGGATATTTTCATTATCCTGACCGTATAAGGAGTATAAAGAGTTACTCGTGCATTGGGATTTAGTCTTGTAATTTACAACATTGAGACAAGGCTCTACCATTTAGCCCTAAAATCTTATGATCTAACTGATCGAAAAGTTTTTATATAAACATTATTTTTCCGCATAGAAGTTAGTTTATTTTAAGCAATTTTATAAATCAATTCCTTTCATTACTGTTGGGTTAAGTAGTTTTGTATGCCCTATAGGGATTTAATTCAATACCTTTTCTACTAGGTTTGAGCAGAGTCCTTCGTCCATAATTTGGCAGGTGCATAGAATAAAATTTCCATATTGCTTTCACTCTAGTTCTGCCGTTCATGGTAGTACCACTGGGAAAGTGCTCTAGGAGCCTCGTAAAATATGGGGTACCCTCAGTCCTATGCTAAACTGAAACCGCTGTATCCTTGGTCTCATTTTTTTTATTTAGTTTGAATATGTTTAGTACTGGTTTTTGAGACCAGTGTAAGGGACTGAATTTACCAGGACTAAAGATTTGACTCAGTGTGCGCTGGTATGGACTGATAAGGAAACCAGTCATTTTTTTCATTCTTCGCTGCTCCAGTGGACTGATCAGGATACCAGTCATTTTTTTCATTCTTCGCGACTCCAGTCTATGAATTACAAAGTAAAATTGACAAGATCTCTGATGCCTTAGTTGAAGGGATCTGAAATCTTGATGCTTTCACTTTGCTGCTGGCATGTGTAGCAGAGCTGTAAGAAGGGGAAAGAAATTGGTTGGGGAAGTGGGTAAACAAGAAGTAAGGAAAATGGGTTGCTGGGGAAGTAAGAAGGGTCATAATATTTAGTGAAGAAACAAGGATAGAAAAATGTGAAAAGACTGAGGAAGGGAGACATGGGAGTGGGTGAGGGTAAAGATAAAGAAACAGCTGCAGTAGTAGGAGTGGGTATCCTAATGTTCTTGCCTCATCATGATTTTCCTGCCACTGAGTTCTGAAAGAAGCCTAGCTCAGAGTGGGAGGCATATCTATTTTGTGATAGCCACTAGAATACTATATACTAATGAAGTGTTACCTCTGCCATCTACGACACCTGATTTTCTTTGAAATATATGTTTAAAAAAGCCACATTGAATCCATTATGCCCTCGTAGTATTTCTAATATATCAGGCACCTGTTTTAATTAATCTCCTTTGGAAAGACATTACTGTAAGATAGTTTAGTTTCTGTCATGAATGAAGGTACTGAGGTGAAAATTCAGAAACTATTCGCATACTTCACCATTGCTAGGTTCATCATTGATGCTATAAAGTCTTTGCTTTTTAGAAATCTTTTCTTATTTGAATACTTTTGACCTGCTTTAAATCTCAGCATTAACATGCTTCACTCAAAATATGCATGTTCCCTACAATCCTTTACTGTTGCCACCCCTAGGGAGGTGGAAGAATATTGTAAGGCATAAATTAACAGTGAGAGTAGCTCACCATTGGAACAGCTTTCCAGTGGTTGTGGAGGATTCTCCATCACTGGCAATAATTATTTCTGGGAAGTTCTTTGGCCTTTTTGTTATGCAGGAAGTAAAACAAGATGATCATGTTCCCTTCTGGCCTTTGAATTTATGAATGTATAAAGTAGCATGAATAAAAATAATTTAAAACTTAGAAAACAGTTTTTAAAGTGTACATAATGGATTTTAATTTACATTTTAAAAATGGAAGTAATTGTAATTTACATAGTATTGGTTTGCTTCTTTCCATTTTATAGTCTTTAAGTTGCTAAAATAGACATTTTATATTTGTTTCTTTTGCTTCCTAATTTTTAGTCAGACTTTAGATTTTATATTGTTTTTTCTAAATTTCACATCTAAAATGTTCGTCTGTGCTGAAAAAGACAAGTCTAGGGCCTCACTGCCATCTTTACTGTGAGAACAACACAAACAGCCCCTGCTATATTTGCAGCCATTACATCGAACTTTGTCAATAAAGTTGAAATGTTTCAACTGGACTTTAGTCTGCCACCAGGGTTGAAGTCAATAGGACTTGTACTCCGAAGGTCATTTAGGTGCCTTTGAATGCCTAAATGCCTCAAATGCCTAAATTTGAGCATAGGAGCATCATGGTAAGCGCCTTGTTTTTAAACTCTGGCCTGTGTGTGTGTATGTGTGTGTACGTATATGTATATATATAAGTTCGTAGTAATTTTGTTAGTATTCTGAAAGTCCAAGCTTCTCATTGTTTGCACTGAAGTAATTTTATTTTGAAGTGATAACATTTTATGCCACAAAGTAGTTTTTAATAAACCTTTAGCCTGTGACGCTGCAAATGCTTGCGCTTAAATAAGACTGCTCATGCACATGTTTAATTGTAAGTCAATTTGCAAGAGTAAAGTTATGTATCTGCTTAGATGTTTGCAGGATCTGAGCTTTAATTTTCAATATTTTGGTTTTTGCCCATAGCAGTTTTATAAAATTCAAATAAGAGACTCCACCAGTAGGGACATTTTTTCAATAGCATTTATAATTTAGTTTATTATAAATTTTAATCTGAAATTGCAGTGGCACAGATCTTTAAATTAATTTTACAAATCCTCAACCTTATTTTAAACCAGTGGTTTTAAAAAAAGTCAAGTTGTTTAAATAATTTAGATTGCCTTATTTTAGAGTTATGAATATATTTGATTCTTTTGGATCACAACATCTTTGCATCAGACATTTAATTTTTTCTAAAGTACGTATTACTGAAAAATATAATGTATTTGCAGCACCATAGCTAACAAAAACAATGCATGAATAAAGTAAAAATATAACTATATTTTGCCAAAAAAGTCAAGCAAAGAGTTGTATCATGCTTTGTTTATAGCCATTAAAATAGAGAGCAACAACTTGACTAACCACCCATAACAAAGCAATTATTAGTATAGTTGTGGGCAAACGTAGTAAGCTTTAACATTAGAAAGTTTCTTGGAAGAGGAAAAAGCCCCATTGAAAATGAAGAGTAATGTTGTTGGAAAGTGTAAATAAAATTCTAACACCCCTTAATGGCTTACTTTAAGGTCTTCTCTATACTACAGAGTTTTGTGGAGACAAATTAAGCCAACAGTCAAAAACCGGTATAATTACATTGCCTGTGTATGTTCACACAAACTCCTTCTGTTGGCAGAGCACATTCACAGCTGGTGCTCTAGTATCGACAGAGAGAGTAATGCACTGGGTAGCTATCCCATTGTGCTACTCACCACCTTCCGTAGCTAGGAGTTGTGGGAAGGCAGAGAGGATCGCAGGGCATCATGGGTGCATGCTTAATATCTCATGATGCAGTTCTTTCTGCCCCAGCATTCCATGGGCTTCCGACTGTGTTTCACAGCATTTTTCAACATCCCCTGTTTGTTGTGTGCCTGCCATCTCTGTCTGAAAGGATGGATCACACATTGCTCTCTACTGTTGTGTTCAGTGTTATGAACACAAAGTGGCTGGTCATGCAGTATATCATGAGCTCCAAATATGAACAGGAATCAGAGTTTCCTGACCTGCTGTGTGCCATGGAAAGAAACAAGACCAGATTACTTTTTGCCTTCACGGAGTAACACGATGGACTGTCGCTTTTGGGCTCAGGAAACAAGCACTGAGTGTTGGGATCACACTGTTATGCACGTCTGGGATGACAAGCAGTGGCTGCAGAACTTTAGGATGCAGAAAGTCACCTTCTAGGAACTGTGCAAAGCTTGCGCTAGCACTGTGACCCAAGAATACCAAAATGAGAGCTCCCCTTGGTGGAGAAGCAGGTGATTATCGCTTTATGGAAGCTGAAGACTCCAGACTGCTACCACTCAGTCGCAAATCAGTTTAGAGTCAGGAAGTCCACCATTGGGACTGAAGTAATTCAAGTGCGCAAGGCCATTAATTGCATCCTGCTACAAAGGACCATGACTCTTGGCCATGTGTGTGAAATATTGGATGGCTTTTCGGCAATGGGATTCCTTGACTGCCATGGGGTGATAGGTGGCATGCATGTTACAATTTTGGCACTGGGATGGAGTACATCAATAGAAAGGGGTACTTCTCTATGGTATTGCAGGCACTTGTGGATCACTGCAGGCGTTTCACTGACATCCATGCGTGGTGGTCCAGGAAGGTGCATGACATATGCACTTTCAGGAACACTGGCCTGTATAGAAAGCTCCAAACAGAGACTTTCTTTCCAAACTAGAAGATTCCAGTGGCGGGTGCTGAAATGCCCACAGTGATCCTGGGAGACCCAGCACACCTCTTAGTCCCATGGCTCATGAAGCCTTACATGGGAAACCTGGAGAGCAGCAAAGATGCTTCAACAATAGGCTGAGCAGGAGCAGAATGACAATAGAATGTGCCTTTTGCAGATTAAAAGTGTGCTGGTGCTGCCTTTATGGCATGTTAGACCTAAATGAGGGAAATATTCTCGTGGTCATAGCAGCCTGCTGCACGCTCCGTAATATTTGTGAGGCTAAGGGTAAAAAGCTTCCCCTGGGGTGGAGCATGGAGGTGGATTGTCTGACTGTTGGGGGAGGAGGGAGTGAGCATGCATATGTTCTGCCTGGAGCGTGATTAGGGACTTCAGCATCTCTGTTTGCTCCTCCATCACTTATCATCCGCTCCTGGCCCTTTTACAATGTGCTCCTCACTCTCCTTTCTGTCCTGCCATTCTATTTTAAATTTGTCTTTCAAAGTCTCTCTCTGCTCCCTGCATTCTCTTTTTTTCAGCCTCTGAGGATTGGAGCACCTCTTGGAACATGTCCTCCTTGCTCCACCTTGATCGCTTCCTTATTTGGCAAAGATACTCCATCGGAATGCTGGGGGTTCCCCTGAAGGCCACATCTGAAGAAGCACAAGAAACTACAGAGAAGCTTGATAGTTCATGCACAGCATTGAATCATTATAGTAAAATACATCTCTTTTTACATACAAATCACTTTCTCTCTGTCGCTTGACAGGCACACATCTCAGCAGACATCCTAAACATGGTGAGTTTGGCCCAGGGAGATGGGGTGGAGGTTTGAGGGCTCAAGATGAGGAAAAAGGTTAGGGAATCACTGCAGACCATTAGGCACAGTATTGTAAAAATCTACCACCATTTTCCACAGGCAGGGGTCATTGAAGCCGATATCTCACTCGTGAGGGTAAGCAAGTGTGCATCTCCTGCACTTGTGCGGCTTCAGACCATGTGCTGCCCACCTGTGTGCTACTTTAACGCCTGCACAAGTGACTGCTGATTGGCATGGGAAAGTTTTCTACAATGAGGGAAGGAACAAACCAATTCTGCCAAGGAACCTTCACCACAGGATTGGCAAATACCTGCAGGAAAGTTTCCTAGAGATCTCTCTTGAGTATTCTCGTGAAATCTCAGTGAGCATTAACATGCTCTTCTGCCACACTGGTTAGCTGCACAAAAGAATGTGGAGCACACTCAAACTCAGCTAGTCTTGTAAATTTCTATCCCTTCATCCACTTCTAGAATATACAGAGCAAAGGACAGTTCTACTTCATGTAACTGAGGAGCATCTGCTCAAAAAGATCACTTACCAGGGCTCTCCTCTCCTGCATCATGCGTGCCAAGAGATTGACTGCTGTGACTGGCTACACCCCTCTGGAGTAGAAAAGAGGTCTTGACTTGCCACGCCACCAGACGGCCCTGCTGTGTGCTCCACATTGTCCTCCAACTTGACCTCCTTGTCCACGACTTCATTCTCTGGGTTGAGTCCACTGCCTCCAGCCCCACTGAAGTATCCACAGGGCTCTTGGTGGTGGAGTGGGGTGGTCACCAAAGATGGCATCCAGGTCCTTATAGGAGCAGCAGGTCTTCAGCACAGCACTAGACCGATGTTTTGCCTCCCTTACCTTCTGATATGCCTGCCTCAGCTCCTGTGTCTTTGCACAGCATTGATCATAGAATCATAGAAGATTAGGGTTGGAAGAGACCTCAGGAGGTCATCTAGTCCAACCCCAACTAAATCATCCCAGCCAGGGCTTTGTCAAGCTGGGCCTTTAAAACCTCTAAGAATGGAGATTCCACCACCTCTCTAGTTAACCCATTCTAGTGCTTCACCCCCTCCTAGTGAAATAGCTTTTCCTAATATCCAACCTAGACCTCCCCCACCTCAACTTGAGACCATTTCTCCTTGTTCTGTCATCTGCCACCACTGAGAACAGTCTAGCTCCATCCTTTTTGGAACCTCCCTTCAGGTAACTGAAGGCTGCTATCAAATCACTCTTCTATTCTGCCGGCTAAATAAGCCCAGTTCCCTCATCCTCTCCTCATAAGTCATGTGCCCCAGCCCCCTAATCATTTTCATTGCCCTCCACTGGACTCTTTCCAATTTATCCACATCCTTTCTGTAGTGGGAGGCCCCAAAACTGAACGCAGTACTGCAGATGTGGCCTCACCAGTGCCGAATAGAGGGGAGTAATCACTTCCCTCGATCTGCCGGCAGTCGTCCTACTAATACAACCCAATGTGCTGTTAGCCTTCTTGGCAACAAGGGCACACTGTTGACTCATATCCAGCTTCTTGTCCACTGTCATCTCTAGGTCCTTTTCTGTAGAACTGCCGCTTAGCCAGTCGGTCCCCAGCCTGTAGCAGTGCATGGGATTCTTCTGGCCTAAGTGCAGGACTCTGCACTTGTCCTTGTTGAACCCCATCAGATTTCTTTTGGCCCAATCCTCCAATTTGTCTAGGTCACTCTGGACCCTGTCCCTACCCTCCAGCCTATCTACCTCTCCCCTCAGCTTAGTGTCATCTTCGAACTTGCTGAGAGTGCAATCCATGCTATCATCCAGATCATTAATGAAGATGTTGACCAAAACTGGCCCCAGGACTGATCCCTGGGGCACTCCGCTTGATACCAGCTGCCAACTAGACATCGAGCCGTTGATCACTACCTGTTGAGCCCGACAATCTAGCCAGCTTTCCATATTTCTTTAACTTGCTGGCGAGAATACTGTGGGAGACTGTATCAAAAGCTTTGCTAAAGTTAAGGTATATCACATCCACTGCCTTCCCCATATGCACAGAGTCAGTTATCTCATCATAGAAGAAAATCAGGTTGGTCAGGCATGACTTGCCCTTGGTGAATCCATGCTAACTGTTCCTGCTCACCTTCCTCTCCTCCAGGTGCTTCAAAATTGATTCCTTGAGCACCTGCTTCATTATTTTTCCAGAGACAGAGGTGAGGCTGACTGGTCTATAGTTCCCTGGATTCTCCTTCTTCCATTTTTTAAAGATGGGCACTATATTTGCCTTTTTCCAGTTGTTCAGATGTGTGTTCCATTCATAGCCCTTATCCAACAAGCCACAAAAAATCTGCCTGTAGGTATCAGAGTTCCTACAGCTGGAGCAGAGCTGGGACTGTGCAGCCTCCTCTCCCCACAGAGTCAGGAGATCCAACAACTCAGGTGTGCTCCAAATGGGAGAGCGTTTGCTGTGTGGAGCCACCATTGTCAGCTGGGAAGATGCGATGTGAGCCGCCCACACTGAGCAAACAGGAATTGGAATTTCAAAAGTTCCTGGGCCTTTAAAGGGGGAGGGGTGGATGCCTGTGTTCTGTGATCACAACTGCTGATCAGAGCGGTCAGGATGTGCATGTGGGACACCTCCTGTAGGCCATTTATAGTGACATAACCAAGTGTGGTGTCTACACAGACACTTTGGCGATATAACTTTGCTGCAAAAAGCTCAACACTTCTTGTCAAGGTGCTTTTATTTTGTCAGCAAAACAAAAGTTTTGTTGGCAGAAGGAGCATTGCAGTGTGTACACCTCCATATTTTTGTCAATTAAACTTGATATTTGTTGACAAAGTTGTGTAGTGTAGCCAAGGCCTAAGTAAGCTATTCATAAATTAGCACATAGACTCAACAGCTAATTTACACAATTTTTTCATGATTTTCTAATAAATCCTCTAGTGGTTGGAGTCCCGATTTTTTTTATTTTGTTGCCGGTGTTAAGTAGAGTAATAGCAGGCTCTGCACTTTATTGGTGGCATCACTGAAACCTCATTCACAGGGTTTTAAGGGAAGATATACTCTACTGAGCAGAAATACATATTTCTTTAAAAAGAAAACTTCTTTCTACTTTTCCTTCTGTACAGCTGACCCTTATTAGAGAGCCGAACTCCCAATATTGTCTGTATGGATGCCTGTTTGTGGGATGCTTATGTCCTCTAATTTGATAAATAGCAATGACCACTGACACAGTATGTGAGATTCAGGCATTTTCAGGACCTTCCATAGTGCTGGATTATTTGATTCAATTGGCAAACTGGGAAGCAGAGTAGGGAATGGATTCAAACCTGTTTACCAAAATAAAATGTATTAACTGTAAAATAGTCTAATACGACTTTGTTTTAAACCTAAACATGTTAGAATTGGTACTTATCTTAGTGTTTGGCTTCACTAATTTTAATATCTTCAGTAATGATCTGGAAAGAGAGGATAGCAATATGCTACTGAAAGTTGCTGATGCTAAATTGGGAGACATTGGGAACTTGAGAGGACAGAGGTAGCACAGAGCAGCCTAGGGAAGTTAGAAATATGGGGAAGAAGCTTTAAACTGGCTATTTAGACTGGAAATATGCAAGCAGTATGTGAGTTTTGGGGTAATGGTGGTAGAAATAACAGTCATTCTGTGAAAAACCTGGAAAGTGGTACTGCTGAAAGATGTAAGAGGGACTGAACAGCAAACTAAATGTAGCCATTGCAGCCCCTCAGTGGTCAATATGATTAGGCATTACGTGCTAGAGGCTTCAGGATGAAGGAATAACGGGGTGATAGTCCCTATGTGACTAACTATGAGAGATCATTAAGAATTTTACTTTTAATTTTGGTATATTGTCTTCTGGTCTAAAATCAAGGAACCTTTTCTTTGGATTTAAAATCAATCTTCAAGAAAAATTTGAAAAATTGCTACTTTATTTATTACATGCATTTTAAAGGTACTCATTACTGTGGTCTCAGTGCACATGATGCATGGCTTCAAGTCAAGTTATTTAGATTTCCCAATAAAAAGTACTGGAGTAATACACCCAATCTTCCGCAGTTTAACTTAAAACCAGAAAATGTAAAGAACTGACCAGTCAGCTAAGTGCCCTGGATTTCATAGCTTGCCATCTGTGTAATGCCTGGTGAAAGCAACTGCCCAAGGTTTTGCTATAAATACAATTCCCATGGGAGCAAATTCCTGACATGGAAACCTGCATCAGAGCAAGTTATGAAGGAGTTATGGTGGAATACAGAATATAACCATAAGCTTTGCTATCCTGAATGCAACAATTTTCATTTTTGTTTTGTGAAGGCATGAAGGGGAATTCTCCCTTGCTCTATCCAGTTGCAGGTGCTAGGGAGTCAAATTTTCAGCTATTGAAGTTTTTGTTTAATTATGACCTCCTGTTTTTATAACAGGTAGCTGTAGTGGGAGGGAAGTGGAAGAATCCAGTGACAGCCACCAGAGTTTTAGAAAAGTAAGTTTTTTATGTTGTCATATTTTGTTAGTTTCATAAGAAATAATAATAAGTTATAACTGGTCAAATATGGAAGTGTATAATAGAGCTACAGTGTTTTTTATTCCTTAAGTATATTTTAAATGTCAGTTTCCCAGAGTTTATTCACTGTTTCTTCCCCACCCCTTCCAGCCCCGTGATTTGAGGTGAGCTGATTCTAAAATACTGAGGTTCCACAGTGATGATTTGGATGGGCAGATTGGTATAAAAGTGGAGTCTCAATTCAATTTCCTGCCCAAACTCTCTCAGGCTGTCACTAACTGAAGAGCTGAGGCGGCAGTGCAAACTGTCCACTCTCCACAAGCACTTAGGTAGCCATTCAGTTGTGTGAGATTCACCTGCATGCAAAGAGTTAAGCATCAGAAGCAGTTTTAACAATGTACAATCCTAGAGATTTGAAAACCTCAGCCACTGTAAAAGAATCCTATTAACAGGCCCTTATTTACATATGTTTGCATGTCCACAAATGGAATAATCAAGTTTCAGATTAAGTCTTAGGTTCCTTCAGTAACTGTACTTGAGTGATGCAGAATGCATCTATTATTCTGTTCTTGTAGAATCTGTTAGCAACGTTTCAGGAATCTTAAAAATTACATTGCCAGAGTCCTCCACTAGCCTTAGGATTAATGCATCCTTTTGCTGTGTGTACATAGCCCCATAGTGGTGTCCTTTATGTAGATGAACACTGATCATATTATTAAAATATGCAAAACTCAGGTTGACCTGTTACTAAGTAGAAATAGCAGCTAATGTTAGTGTGTACACATTGCATAAATGCTCTGCTTTCTGCATAGGCTCCCCATTGAACATAGAGTTCAGTTCCAGGTTTGTGTCCTGATACTCAAAGCCTTCTGAGACTGGCCCTAGCTATCTGAGTTCCCTGATTGATATGTTCCACTGAAATGGTGAAATTATTAAACAAGGAAGAATGAATGTGATACTGATTAATTTCAGAACTAAATACAGAACTCATTTAAATCTATTTATCTTTCCCTTCTCACACACACACATACAACTCACCCACCCACTCACAAACAAAAATCCCTAAAAACAAACCAAGCTAATTTTCTACATGCGGGAAGGAAGGAAATGGGAAATATAGACCTCTAATTTAGAATACTTGGAAGGCTCTCTTATAGTGTGCTTCTGGTAAGCAAAGATGGTAATATATGGCTTCTTGCACTATCTGAGTTGTGGTATTAAATGAGTTAATGTGTTTGTAAAAAATTGGGTGCTCAGCATCACATAGGAACTCTTGAGTGGCTCTGAAACAGAGCAGGGATAGAGGAGGGTTAAGAAAATTGTGTGCTTGACTTTGCAATCTTTACATTCTTTTAACGTAGAGGTTATTATGTAACTTCTTTAGTCTTAAAAAAAAAAGGCAATCCCTCCACCTAATTCTGTCATATGGAACTGTATTGACACCCCCCGCCCCCCAAGGTTGGGCTGTCAGAAGGGTTTCAGCCTTTAGATCACCAGCAGAGACTGCTAACAGTAAGTAGTAACAATAGGATACTATCCTCTATGTGGTACTATATGGGGATGACACACATATTTGCCAGTGGGTTTCACAGCAGAGATAACGTGGACTCCAGAATTCCAGGTTCAATCCCAGGCATTGGAGAAGGGTGTGCTTGGTGCCCTCCTCCTCCTTTCTCCATTGCTACCTCCTTCCCACATGTCCCCAGCTCCTGACCCCTCTGCCTCTATTACCCCCTCCCAAACCTCCCCTCCCTTTGCTTCTATCCATATCTCTCTTCTTCTGCTTCTCTCTACCTTCTGGTTCCTGCAACACCCTCCTTCCCATGTTCCCCTGTACAATCCAAGGGTATGTCTACACTGCAGCTGGAAATGTGCTTCCCAGCATGGGCAACCAGACATGCACTAGCTCTGCTCAAACTAGCATAGTAGAAACAGTGTAGCTGGTGGTAGCACAGGCAGCAGCTCAGGCTAGCCACTTGAGTACAAACCTGCCCTGACCCCCTGGGAGTATACTCGGGAAGCTAGCCTGAGCCATTGCCTGTGCTCCCACCCTCCGCGCTGCTATTTTTAGCATACTAGCTCAAGCAGAGCTAGTGCTTGTCTATGTACTATGCTGGGATGCACACTCCAAGCTGCAGTGTAGATGTACCCTAAGTCAGACTGGTTCCTCCTCCTCACTGTCTGGTTCCAGAAAAGTGCATATTAAGGCCACAGGAGAGAGAGTCTCCCTGCTCTTAATTTTGGTGCCTGACATCACAGTGGGCCCAGAGCAGCAACTGCAGGGAAGGTCTTGCTCCACACTTGCTTCCCTGAGATGGAATATGCTCAGGCACTTTGTGGGGATGGTATGTACAGAGTCTGGTCAGCTGAGAGGCTGGAGCATGCTCAGTGGAGACAGAATCTGTGGAAAACTTAGCTGCCAAACTTGAACAAGTTTCTACTGAGCCTGTGTTAACTGAGATTTTTCAAAAGCTTATACCTTGGCCAAATTTGGGGGTTTTTCCCCATGAGAACAATGGAAATTATATTCCTGATACCTGAGCAACCTTCCCCTTGCCAAATTTCAGGCAGTAGAGCAGGGATAGGCAACCTATAGCACACGTGCCGAAGGGGGCACACGAGCTGATTTTCAGTGGCACTCACACTGCCCGGGTCCTGGCCAACGTTCCGGGGAGGTCTGCATTTTAATTTAATTTTAAATTAAACTTCTTAAACATTTTATAAACCTTTTTTACTTTACATACAACAATAGTTTAGTTATATATTATAGATGTATAGAAAGAGACCTTCTAAAACATTAAAATGTATTACTGGCACGCAAACCCTTATATTAGAATGAATAAATGAAAACTCGGCACACCATTCTGGAAAGGTTGCCGACCCCTGGACTAGAGTATCTTTAAAAAAAAAAAAAAAGAAAAAGAAAAAAAGTTCATAACCAATTTGTTAAAATGGGCAAAACAGTGTATGTTTTGTTTTTGTTTTTCATTTGATAGCTAAGCAGCATTAGTTACCATAGTGAGTTATAGATCTCTAGCACCCCTGGGAAGGAGAGTGTGGGCAGCACCACTTTTGTCTTGGAGTCTGGAGCACAAGCCTCTGGCTGTGTAGTGCAGGTCATTTGGTGGCTAGGAGGTGGGAGTAAAGAAGTCCAAATGAAGAAGTCAGGAGGCATCTGCAGCCCACAAAAGGCAGAATCTAGGGCCTTCAGAAAGCCAAAGAGAGAAGAACTGGCTCCTTTCCTTTCTGAGTCAGCCTGGGTGCTCAAGGCTGTCAAGTGTTTCCCCAGTCAGAAACCCTTTCTTCTGAGGGCTAGGGAGCTCTGAGTTATAGCCCTACTCCTTCAGGGTATGTGTACACGGCAATTAAAAACCCACGACTGGCCCATGTGAACTGACTCGGGTTCATAGGGCTCAGGCTGTAGGGCTGTTTAACTGTGGTGTAGATGTCTGGGCTAGCACTGGAGCCAAGGTTCTAGGACCAGGCGAGGTTGGAAGGTCCCAGAGTTTGGGCTGAAGCCTGAGCTGGAATGTCTACACTACAATTAAACAGCCCACAGCCCAAGCCCTGCAAGTATGAGTCAGCTAGCATGGGTCAGCTGTAGGTGTCTAATTGCATTGTAGACATACCCACAGAGTCCTGCCCCAACTGAGCAGGGATCCACCTTTTTAAGGACCCACCCTCTCCAGACTTGACAGACTTCACAGTTGCAATGGGTTGGGGCTGATTGTGCCCACAGGAGATTTTTAACACCTGGGGTGGGGTGTGATGGGTTCGGTCGCAGAAACACCCTTGGGACTGGCACCTGATGTGCTGAGACTATCTCTGAGCCTGTTTTCTCTGCTGGCTTGGGACTTAAGAAGATAAGACTGTCTGCACTGGGTCAGACCATAGGTCCATCCGGCCCAGTATCCTGTCTGCCGACAGTGGCCAATGCCAGGGGCCCCAGAGGGAGTGAACTTAACAGGTAATGATCAAGTGATCTCTCTCCTGCCATCCATCTTCACCTTCCGACAAACAGAGGCTAGGGACACCATTCCTTACCCATCCTGGCTAATAGCCATTAATGGACTTAACCTCCATGAATTTATCCAGTTCTCTTTTAAACCCTGTTATAGTCCTAGCCTTCACAACCTCCTCAGGCAAGGAGTTCCACAAGTTGACTGTGCGCTGTGTGAAGAAGAACTTCCTTTATTTGTTTTACAACCTGCTGCCCATTAATTTTCATTTGGTGGCCTAGTTCTTATTTTATGGAACAAGGAAAAATTTCCTTTTCACTTTCTCACATCACTCATTATTGGTTTTCATATAACGCTATATATTCCCCCCTTAGTCTCCCTCTTTCCAAGGTGAAAGTCCTAGCCTCTTTAATCTCTTCTCATTCTGGGACCCGCTTTCCAATCCATAATCATTTTTGTTGTCTTGAACCTTTCTTAATGCCAGCATATCTTTTTTGAGATGGACCACCGCATCTATATCTCAGTATTCAAGATGGGTGTATCATGGATTTTATATAAGGGGTCAAATAAATAGTTCCTGTCTATTCTCTATCTCCCTTTTTAATGATTCCTTATACATCCTGTGTTGCTCTTTTGTAACTGGTTGCTGCACACTGCATGGAGTCTTCAGAAACTGTCCACGATGAGTTCAAGATCTTTTTCCTGATTATTGAAGCTAAATAGCTCCCATCATATGTATGTAATAGTTGGGGGTTGATTTTCCTAATGGCATTGACTTTACATTTATCACATTAAAATTCATTTGCCATTTTGTTGCCCATCACCTTAGTTTTTGTAGATTCTTTTTAGTTCTTCACAGTCTCTCAACATTCTTGAGCATTTAGATCATCTGCAAAGTTTCCACCTCACTTTTTACCACCTTTCTTCAGCTCATGTATGAATAAGTGAGATTTGTCCTTGGACTGACCCCTGGGGATACCACTATTACCCTCTCTATTCTTGAAAAATTTCTTATTCCTACCTTGTTCTTGTCTTTTAACCGGTTCTCAATCCATGAAAGGATCTTCTCTCTTATCCCATGCCAACTTAATTTATATAAGAGCCTTTGGTGAGGGACCTTGTCAAAGGCTTTCTAGAAATCTAAGTACAAGACTTCAGAACCCTGTCTTGTTGAGCCAGAGACACTAATCTGCTATAACACAGACCCCAGGGTCTGACATACGCTCCCAAAGCTGCAGACTTAACTGAAAATGGCTTAACAGTACTAAGCACCAAGGTACCCAGTTCCCAATGGGATCCAAACCCCAAATAAATCTGTTTTACTCTGTAAAAGTAAAGCTTATAAAGGGTAAACTCATAAATTGTCCACCCTCTATAAACACTGATAGAGAGATATGCACAGCTGTTTGCTCCCCCCAGGTATTAGTTACTTACTCTGTGCTAATTAATAAGCAAAAATGATTTTATTAAATATAACAAGTAGGATTTAAGTGGTTCCAAGTAATAACAGACAGAACAAAGTAAGTTACCAAGCAAAATAAAACAAAACCTGTAAGTCTAAGCCTAATACATTAAGAAACTGATTACTGATGAAATCTCGCCCCCAGAGATGTTCCAATAAGCTTCTTTCACAGACTGGACTCCTTCCTAGTCTGGATCCAGCAGTCACTGACACCCTCTTAGTTATAGTCCTTTGTCCCAGTTTCTTTCAGGTATCTCTTTGGGATGGGGAGGGTATCTCTTGAGCCAACTGAAGACAAAATGGAGGGGTTTCCAGGGCCTTTTATAGTCTTTCTCTTGTGGGCAGAAACGCTTTTGTTCTCCTGTGGAAAATCACAGCAATAAGATGGAGTTTATAGCCACCAGGCAAGTCAAATGTCCATAAAAGATTCAGCTTTTTGCAGGCCGACGTCATTGTTTACATGTTAGTTTGAGCGTTCCCAGGAAAGCTCAGATGGGGATTGGCATCTCCCAAAGTCCAATGTCAGTTAAGTGTTTCTTGATTGGGCACTTACTGAGAATAGTCCTTTCTCAAGAAGCTGACCAAATGCTTCACTGAGGCTACTTAGAATCAAACAAAATGAGATACAAGTACATAGCCAATATTCATAACTTCAAATACAAACATGATACACATATACGGACAGCACAATCATAACGAGCAAACTACAACCTTTCCATAGACATCCCACTTGACCTCCTCTGTACAAGACCTAGTGCAACCACAGGACCCTGGTTGTAACAGTCATCTATATGGTCACAATTCATGTCAATAATGTCACAGGGGATCTACTCTAGTGCAGTTATGTTGATTTTGAATCTGACTGATGACAGTATAAATGTTAAATTATTTGTAAAAGAACTTAGTCCTGCCAAGGCTGTCATTACCTCACTTGTTCAAGAAACACAAAGTTTCAGTGAGGTTTTTTTGTGTGTGTAGACCCTGAAGGTTCAGATTGGTGTAAAATTGCTAGACCCTTTTGGATTGCTCCTGGAAAGATGAGACAACTTGCAAAGACAAAAGCAATACTGACCTAGACTCAAAGATATGTTTTGAATGCTGCTGCTAATCAGACTGTGGAGGATTGAGCGCAGAAATAATTTATATTTTAAAAAAAGTTTTATTCTCTACCTTTGACAGTTTGCTACTTGTAGGAAGAAATTGTTTAATAATTTGAGCTAATTTTTTAATGAAAATTCTTCTGTGTTTTTCAATAGTAATACAAGAATAAAACATTTAAAATCTCTTTTTTCTTTGGTCAGATATATTAAAATGTTAATCTTCAGGGGAAAATGTGACCAGCATTTTTAAGTGTTTACGTATCTGAAATTGCTAACACGCTATGTATTGAGTATAAGTGTCAGCAAGCTGATTAATGGTCTCAATGCTATTAGCTTCATATAAATGAAAAACCTAAGTGCATTAATATTTGAAAATTACATCCTTCGTAATCTTGTTAACTCTGAGATGTTTTCAAGAGAAAATAATTAAGATTTTATAAAGGGGCATGTTTCTTTTGTGTTTAGCACTTCTGATGTCAAATAAACACCAATGCCTGTTAACTTGTATCCATCTTGCAGAAGACATTTGTTGCTTTGCGCATACTGTTTTTTTTTCTGGGACTATTACTGATAAATCATATGAACATTGGTAACTTTGGGTATCAACATATGGTGTTTGTCCCATTTTGAACTGGCAAATAGTTACTGTCATTTGCATGCATCTTCAGTTTATTTGAAGGAAATTGGGAAAAAAATAAGTGGAATGGTTTTGCCTTGTTACGTGAGAATGTATTTAGCTTGATATGGCTCACATGAGAAAAAATTAATAGCAGGAAGTTGAGACTAGTTGACTCTGAGTTTAGGTTTGCTGCTAAAGTAGGGATTCAACCAGCTTTTTACACATTAAGAATGTAGCACATACTCTCCAAAATTATAGCACTCTTTGAAGTGCAGAATAAAGTTTGAGAATTTGCGAGCAGTATCTCCTGCATATTAGGCTTTGTTTGTTTTTTTGGTTATTTATTGAAGAAGGGGAAGAAGGGAAGATCAAAGGTAAGGAAGAGTGAATATACAAGCCAGGATTGAAGAAGTAATTTAGTTGAGACTAGAAAAGAAAGGGAATTGATTCCCCAAATCAGGTTGTTAAACCCTAACTTTTGAAATGTATCATCAAAATGTTTCAACATCATTAGGCTTATACTCATTATTGATTGTCTGTTATTTATGGTGCTTCATTGTATTGAGCTGGGAGGAGGGGAAGTGTTCATTGGTGTGCTGTGAAGATCAATGTTTAAAGCCAGTTTCATTTAATATCTTAATGATCTGGAAGCACACTAAATATCATCTGAAAATACAGTTAATTGGGAGATGTTGAAAACAAAAGTGAGAACAGAGATAATACTCAGAGGCCTAAAAAAGGAAGAAAAGATGGGCTTGAGATTAAAGCACTGGACTGAAACTTAGGATGTTTTGGAGTCTGTTGCTAGCTCTGCTACTGATTTCTTCTCTGACCTTGGTCATGTCATCTGTAGCAGATGCCTTTGCCCATGGGAAGCCTAGTGCAGGACTGGAAACTTAAAATCTTTGTACCTCAACCTCCCATCTGAAATAAGGAAAATAATATCTACCAACCTCCCTCACAAGGGTGTTATGAAGATAGACTCAGTGTGTATGAGGTACTCAGACATTATGGTGATAAATTTCACAGAAAAGCCCATGGACAGGGAATAACAAAAATAAATTACCTGAAAAGAGTAAGGCGTACATGCATCTATTGAATAATCCAAAAATACAGATATTAGTTGAGAAGGAAATACCTAAAGAGAAATAATGCCAAAAGAATCCTAGGCTTGAGTGTATAACAGACTCGACATGCTTGCAATATAATATGATGACATAAAAAAAGCTAATGCAAATTTGAGCTAGACACCATGAAATCACGTTACAGATGAGAGAGAGTGAGAGTGTCTATATTGGTTTTATTTCTGGGCACCTCAGAACCAGAGAGAGAGTGACAAATTGGAGGCAATACAGGGATGATCAAACATAGTGATAAATGGGTTGCAGAGACTGACTTGAGATAAAGGACTTACAAGAAATTTGTGTTTAGCTTCGCAAAAGCAATTAACAAAATGCTGTAAACATTTTCAGGTATTCTAAATATGTAAGCACCAAATGGAGAGAGGAAATGTTTAAGGTGCAGCAAGGAATAAGAGGGTGAAATTGAGCTAAGAAAAACTCGGGTTGAATATTTGTGAGGGAGGGGTGAATGAGGGGATTCAGGATTAGAAGACTGTGGCTATGTCTGTACTACAGTTTACGTCAGCATAACTTATGTTGCACAGGGCATGAATAAACAACCCCCCTGAGCGAGATAAATTACATCGTCACAAGCGCCAGTGTGGACAGTACTATGTCAAAGGGAGTGCTTCTCCTGTCAGTATAGATACCATCGCTCACAGAGGTAGTTTTATTATGCTGATGGGAGACCTCTGCCCTGTCAGCATAGAGCATCTTCATGAGATGCACAGCAGTGGCGCAGTGTAGACATGCTCTGTGAAATCCTCTTCCAGTGGTGGAACAGTTCTGCATGTGCAGGAGCATGGAGAGAGATAACTTATTAGGTCTCTTTCATCCCTAACTTCCTGACTTCTGTGAGAATATTCCACATTCTGACTTTCAGTTGAGCATGTCAGCCTTGTGTGAAAACCCTGTCCTGAGGATTTACAAAGGTTGTTTTACTGAAGAACTATTATTACTTTTAAATGGTTTGTTCCTTCTGTTTTTCATTTCTAATCTCTGTGGCTCAGTTTGATATTAAAATAACTACAGTGACCTGACCTCTTGATAGTATTTTTAACCTATTCAAAACCATGAAAAAATCTTTCCTATAAAATATGTAATAAGATGTAAATGCAAGACTTCTGTAAGTCCCATAACATTTACTTATAAAATGTCATACACATACTGAAAAGGTTATACAACCACACTGTATATAGAGGCGAGAAGTTAGTATAGATCTAGGCCAGTGAAATATTAGAAAAAGGCATGAAAAATGTAAACCTCTGTAGAATACTAGTTGTATTTTCAATGTGCCATGCAGGAGATTAGGTAGAATGCCAGCTGGAATAAGAATTGCACAATTCCTGTTCCATCATACTCTTCTTTCCCACACATGGTGGTTTCTAGGCTCTTACTGGCTGCTGCCATTGGAGGAAGGGTTTTTGTTGTGACTAAATACTGTGAATGGTAGGCATATTAAGAGATGTGATGCCAACATAACTTTGAGTTGGTATTTTGCGGATTTCATTGACCTTTCTTGTAGTTTATCTTTTAATTAAATCTTCCACTTTCCTCTATCCCCTTTTTTTCATTTAAATTTCTCACCCTCTAATCTCAAAACCTGTGTGATTTACCAGTTCCCCCCGTTACAAAACCCACATCTTCCTCTGCCAGATCTAACTTTCTGATTGGTCTATCTTCATCTTCATTGAGGACTTCATTATGCAGGTTGATGTCCCTCTTGAATCTTATGACTCCCTTAGATTTACTTAAAATTTGTTATAACTTTTGCCCATAGCCATACCATGGCAGCAGCTTCTACTTTGTCATATCTAATTCTTGTCTATGCAACTCTTCCCTTTATTTTGTTTGAGCATGTTCCCCTTTTTGTTCCTTCTAGAAATGAGCCTATTCCGTCATGCTTGAAAACATCTTGATCCTTCTAGACTTCCTCCAGTTCAATTTCTAATTCTTTCTCTTGTTTCCCCTGCATGTCCTAACCATCTTGTCCTATCAGAACTTGTACTCCCTGCCTCCCACACTTCAAATTCTGTCTGGCACACTGAAAAACTCCAACATTAATTTACGTCCTTTAAATAAATAAATAAAAAAAGCGGTTGGTAAGTCAACATTAAAGTCTAGAAATTTTGTCAGATAGTCTGTGCTGAGGGAGAAGAGCAGAATGTTTAATGAAAACACCATGATCCTGATCCACCTTCCACAACTGCAGGCAAAGTGACAGGCATTAGAGTCATGCACAGGACTAGTGTAGAGCCCCGAAGCAAGACTGGGGCTACGTCTACACTACCCGCCGTATCGGCAGGTTACAATCGATTTCTCAGGGATCGATATATCGCGTCTCATCTAGACGCAATATATCGATCCCCGAGCGCGCTTATATCGATTCCGGAACTCCACCAACCTCAACGGAGTTGCGGAATCGACAGGGGGAGCCACGGACATCGATCCCGCGCGGTGAGGACGGGTGAGTAATCCGATCTTAGATATTCAACTTCAGCTACGTTATTCACGTAGCCGAAGTTGCGTATCTAAGATCGATTTTCCCCCCTAGTGTAGACCAGCCCTGGGATCCCATGGGTGCTGCAGGATCCGCTGCCATAATAGCAGGAGCGAGATTTAAAAAAGAGTCCCCTTCAGGGTTCTAGCAGACATCTCCTTGAAAACTACCTGCTATTTATGGTGGCTCCTGCTACATGTGGTTACAGAAGCAGGTCATATGTACATGTCTACAGGCTTGGGTATTTTCCCCAGTATTCAGCTCGCACACTACTTGGCTCAGCTTGGCCATGAGAGAGCATATGGCCAGGCACCTCTCCAACCAGCACATATTATTCCGGGGTGGGGAGCCACAGAGAAAAAGGGAATTAAAAAAAATTAAAAAAGACATGCATGGGAAAAAGCAAGATAAAAAAGAATAAGAGAGAAGGAGACAATGAGGGAAAACAGAAACTATCCTGGGGCATAACGTGACATATGTTGCCCATCCACACATCCCTTGCAGTTGGGTGCTCCAGCAAAACAAGCTGGCAGCCACTTATACAAATTAAAAAAGCAGCTTTTTGCTCACCAGTAATACCCAAAAATACATAATCATCCCCAGCGTTCCTATTGTAAATAGTGTTTGTGGTATAAAGGTTAGATCAGGAGGCATTGTATAACTGCAGAGTATTGTTCTTGAGAAGAGTTTTGATTTTTTTTAAATTGTGGAGGATTAGCAGTAGAAAAGTCTTATTAGATCATTAGTCAATTCCTTTATCATATTAGGATTGTGGCACAGAACTGTTAAGTACTAAAATGTTAATGTTCTGCCCCTGTTTTCAGAAATACTAAACCTAGCAAGTTGGAAAACTGGGAGACGTGCAGATTCTGTCAGAAAACTGAATTCTGTTTTCTATGATCTTTCCTGGGTGAAATTCTTTGACTTAATGTTATGTAAGACTAGATGATGATAGTTGTTTTCCCTTCTGGTCTTAAAATCTATGGATTTTATGAAGAAGTTGTTTGTAAAATCAATCTATGTATATAATATTGTTTACAAAATAAAATTAAAAATTCACTGTCTCTTTAAAATATTTAGTGATATAGGAAAAATATTGACTGGATTGACTGCCCTTGAGACTTAAGTTCTTTGTCCACACAACAGATATATAGGGTAGGTAGAGGCAATGCAAGCTTCCCCACACTGCTTCGGCAGCTTCTCAATTCTGTCCTGAAGGGACTGATGCTAGGAGAGAGACGATTGCTCAACCTGCAGGCCTCGTTCCATCTTTGAACTCACTTCTGAGAATCAGTGGTACCAATGTTAGTACCAGTTGTGGAGGTAGAAATCGACTGTGATTACTAATACTTTCCATATAAATATCTGCCCCCATCCTCATGTGGTATAAACTTTCATTATTATCTTGGGCAGGATTCCAGCTGGTGACTCTGTAAGTGCTTTAAAGACTCAATATTTCATTTCCTTTGGCCACCCAGGCATGCCTGTGCTGCAGTTGGGAACATTCCTCTGAGCCCAGATAAACAGACACATACTAGCTCACTAAAATAGCAGCATCAACATTGTGACACAGGTGGCAGCTCAGGCTAGTTGCCAAAGTACAAATCCATCCAACACTCTGGGACCCTACTCTGGTGGCTACCCTTTGCTACCATCCATGCTACAACGTTGACACTGCTATTTTTAACGTGTTAGCTCAAGCAGAGTTGTCTGCCCAGGTTGGGAGGCATGCTTCCAACAGCCATCTAGATGTACCCCTCGTCACTCACTGTTTACCTCTGCTCTGCAGGTCAGCATGAGGTGGAAATGTTATAGTGTTGCCAACTCTCATGATTTTGCTGCAAGTCTCAGTGTTGTTTTTCTTAAAGCCCCAGCTACCAGAATCAGGAGATTGCATGAGAATCTCCGCTTTAATTAAAAAAAAATAAGTTTCTAGCCCTTATGATTGCAGAGAGAAGTTTGAAAATGTTGCTGGAATATACTCTAAAAGCTTAGCATCTAGAAGGCACATAAAAGAACCTAATATATATTTAAAAATCTCACGGTTTTTGGAGATCCTCATGACCTGTGAACATTTTGGCCAGGCAATACTTATGTGTAGGCATCCAGACCTTTCTGGAAGCTTTCACATGCATGCAATTTTCTACTTACCAGAACTATGTGGTTTTATTTTCAAAAAGCTTTTCCACCATGTTCAGCTTTTTTCTTACTTTCGTTTAAATTTGCATGTGTTCAGTTACCGTTATGAAATAGTCAAAAGTTTTTTTTCCTCCTTTCTCTAAATTCCCTCTTCAATGTTCCTTCAACTTCTTTTTTATTATACTCTTTTTAGACATCATGAAATGTGGCTTTGTTCTGTTTAACCTCGGTGTATCCTCTGCAGTAGGAGATATCCTGCATGTGCAGCTTGTAGAACTGTAAAATTTTCCTCATTAGAGCTGTCAGAACTTGTGGAAGGGTTGGCAAAGGCCTCCTGCTCTGAACAGCTTAAAAACATAGGCTTCATATTACAGTCTCTGTAATCTAGATTTCAACAGGTCTCTTTGTAACTGTTAATGTTTATACTTGTCAAACCAAACAAAACTGTCTAAATATGAGATGAGGGTTTAACTACCTTACAAAAAAAGTAGGTCAATGGGCCAGCAGGTTATTAGGCTAGAGAAGAATGAGCGGGTTCACTGAGTCATGTTGTGTAGTTGTTTTTCTTCTTCTGGCAGAACGCTCTGCTCTGCTTTAATTTCATGTTTTTTTACAAGTGTTTTTTTTAACCAGTTCCTTCTTACTGCTCGTCACAGTCATTGGAACTGTGGAGCGCAGCTTCGCTGATCTCCACTCTCCCTAGCATTCGTTTAGTACCTGTTAATAGTTTGTGCTTAGTTGTTAATAGTTGTTGATAGTTGTCAATAGGAACAATCATTGCCTTTTTAATTAAACTAAACCATACTACTTGTACTTTTTACTTTCCTAAGAATAATAGCTATTCAACCTTTAGCAAAAAATACAAATTCAGTACTTCTCGCTTTAGTGAAAACTATTTTTTTTCTTATAACCCAAAATACATTATAACATTAAATATAAGGCACCAGAGTGAAAATGATAGAAAACAGTGGCATATGTTTCATTGTATAGTGAAGAAATCAAAACATTCTGTCAGTGTGGCCAACAGTTGATACAGGGAGAAATGAGGTATGGCAAGGAAGGAGAGATGTGTGTTTAGATAACTTTGAAAAGAGATGCAAAGTGGCATGGAGAGCAGTTTTAGACAACGGGAACTGTAGAAGAGAATTCATTAAAACCAAAAATGATTATATGAAGAGACTGGAAGGTAGTGATTGCTAGATTATTGAAGGGGAGCATGAAATGGAGTAGAGACTTAAGAGGTAGTTTGGAATAAGTACTTAAAAAGAAAATGATATTGGACTTCATTCTGAAAATAAAAGGGGGAGCCAGTGGCTGTGTTTGAGGTAGCAGGAGTGATGTAGCTGGGTTTCTCTGTGATTGAGTGAGCAGCATTCTGAACATTCTGGAGTCCAGAGAGCAGTGATTTGATGAAACCAGAGAAGAAGTGAGGTAATCAGTAGGAAAAAAGATGTAGATGTGAATAAAAAAACAGCAGAGTAGGAGTTGAGGGAGTGGCATAGACAAATGCTGTTTCAGAATTAACAATAGGGAGATTTAGAGACTTAGGGTATGGCTAAGCGCTGCAACTTTTGTGCTCAGGGGTGTGAACCCCCCCCCCCTGCACTGCAAGATACAGCGCTGTAAAGCCTCAGTGTAAACAGTGCCGCAGCGCTGGGAGAGCTCTCTCCCAGCGCTGGGGCTCTGACCACACTCACACTTCAAAGCGCTGCCACAGCAGCGCTCCAAAATTTCAAGTGTAGCCATACCCTTAAGCAGTGTGGGAGATGGAGAGTCTGAGTCAAGGATGACACTATGATTACAGATAGAGGTAAATAGGTCGTCTTAGTCAAGCCGGATGAAGTTTCAGAGTATTCCTCTTGCTGAAGAGAAGCACTTCTGTTTTTAACACATTGAGTGAACTATATTGAGCTATTTCTGTAATTCATCAGGCAGAGCATTATATTTATAAATGATATATCACAATAGTACTTTACTAGTAATCAGAATAAATGATGGCTATAAATATTGCCTTTGAATACTAGTGACATACAGAATTCCAATCGTTTCCAGTTCTCTTAACTTTTCTTTTTTGATTCTTTACAGTGCAGAGTTTGATGCTCTTCTGTAGAAGAGGATATATTTAAACCCACATTTGTCTGAAGGATCAGTGTTTATCCTAAATATCATGGTTTAACATCCCAAAAGTGTAAGAGGTAAAGAAAGTCTTGCTGTAATTATGAGTTACAGTGTTGTAATTTGATTCCTGTGGTTTCTTATTAACTGTTAGGGATCTGTTCCTGTTGTCAAGGAAGTTAATGGACTTGGTTCCAAAAAAGTATAGAGCCCTCAGTCCCCATAAGGCTTGATCTAAGGCCCATTAAAGTCAATGGGAGTCTCTTCATTGATTTCAGTGGGCTTTGCTTCAGGCCCATACAATTCGATGAGAGCTGAGGATGCTCAGCACCTTGCAAAATTGGACTCAGAGGGAGCAGGAGCAGGCCTGAAAGAGAGAAGCAAATGTCTACTGTTTTTTCTTTGGCTTTTGGGTATTTGGAATTTAGGTACCATACTTATGCTGCTAATTTTGACATAAAATCTGGGTACACTCAGTAAGGTGAAATTGGTATTATAACAATATTGAATATACTTTGCTATTATGGAAATAGTGATTCTAACTTCTGATTCTGCATATTGAAAAGGTCAGTCTTGTTACATGTGAAGTCCTTTTGTGCTTTGCTATTCACACATTTATTTCTTTTGAAAATAAATGGAATGTTATGTGATTTGATAGTCTAAAAATTCATAGAATCTTTGATGCATATAGTAAATGTTGAATACCAGCTTTGTTTTGAAGACTAATTATGCGATTGTGTTACTAGCACATTCAGTAGATGGGGAAGAGATAATTCAGTGGTTTGAGCATTGGCCTGCTAAGCCCAGGGTTGTGAGTTCAGTCCTTGAGAGGGCCATTTAGGGATCTGGGGCAAAAATCTGTCTGGGGATTGGTCCTCCTTTGAGCAGGGGGTTGGACTAGATGACCTCCTGAGGTCCCTTCCAAGCCTGACATTCTGTCATTTTAAAGGAAAATATATTTACAATTTTCCAGCTATTGTCAAGTGAAAGCCTAAGGGTGTTAGTTCTATCTCTCTGAACACTATATTTATCTTATGTAATTAAGCACTGGAAGTAGCTTGCATCAGCAGTGAACAACATGTAGTGAGACAGAATAATATCAACCAGTTTATAATAATATGTGTACTGAGGTACACAACCATAAAAAATTCAGATCTCCCACATTCTCCACAGATTAATGTCTTTTTAGGGCATTTCTGACCAGTTGAATAAAGGACCATGCCAGCTTCCAGTCTTATACATTGAAAATGCTTTGGAGAATCTGTGAATTTCATAACGTCCTTAGTACACTATAGGTGGAGGCATCTCAGTGCTAATAAGCATCTGATTGTTCTGTAACATCAAAGGTGAGCTTTCATCTGTGTGAACATATTGTCAGTTTCAGCAAATGAAAAAATTGCCACCTCTGGTTCAGCACCATTGTAACACACATATATGTTGGGGCACTAATGTAAGTCTGCTTTGTTAGCGGAGGGGCTTCTAAAGCTTTACACACTTCCTTTAGACTCACTGGAGGCAGTTTGCCTTGAAGCAGCTACTGCTTTGCCTATATTAAAATTGATACCCTGGATCAGGGGCAAATTATCAGTTTTACTATCACTGCTACTACAAAATTAGTTTTATTATATCGTTATCAAAGGAAATTGAGAGTTGTTACATGGTAATAGGTTCTAAATATAAAGATTTTTCTTTCATGTGGAAGTGGAGGGAGAATTTGAAGAACACGGTCACAGGGCAGGGCTTCTCCTCAGCTTCCAAGCACATACTACCATGCCCAGTCTTCTTTAAAGCTGTTTATTTTCTTAAAACAGGCAACTGAACAAACAGAAAAGTCTTATAACTCGCTCCTTTGTCTTAGACTTCAGGGCCATCCCTTCCAGGGGTCTCTGGCACTCCTGCTTCTGGTTGCTTTCCAGTTTTAATCAAATCTGCTCCATTCCTGAAGGAGCAACCCCAGGGCTGTTTCCCTGAGGATCTGGATCTTTGCTACTGTGGCTTTCCTTCCCCAGGCACAACCTGTCTCAGTCACCCTCTCCTCCAGTTCTCATTTCTTGCCCTTTATAGGCTCAGGCATAGTCCAGCCCCCTTTAATTGGCTGGATTGGGCTCCTGTACTCTGACCCAGAGGAGCTAGGCCTGGCTCTACTCACAGGGAACAGGTACGCAGTGAAAACATTTTCTGCCAGTTCAGTTCTGAGAGATTAAAACTACGTTTTCAAACAAACACGCTCCCCTCACCCTCACATTGATCCCAGGCAAGATAATGGGGAAGCTGATACGGGACTTGATAAGTAAAGAACTAAAGTAGAATAATGTAACTAATGCAAATCAGCATAGGTTTATGGAACATAGATAGTGTCAAACTAACTTGATGTCTTTTTTTATGAGATTATAAATTTGGTTGACAAAGGTAATAATGTTAACATAATATACTTAGACTTCTGTAGGGCATGTGACATGGGACCGTATGACATTTTGATTAAATTTTATACCATCCTAGTTTGTTTTTTTTTAACATGGGACACACTATATGGATTAAAAACTGACTGATAGGTCACAAAATGTAACTGTAAAGGGGGATTATCATTGAGCAAGTCTGTTTCCAGTGAGGCCCCACAGGACTGGTTCTTGGCCCTAAGCTATTAAACATTTTTATCAGTGGCCTGGAAAAAACGTAAAATCATCACTGATAAAGTATGCAGCTTACACAAAAATAGGGGGAATGGTAAATAATGAATAAGATAGGTCACCGATTCAAAGCAATCTAAATCATTTAGTCAACTGGGTGCAAGTAAACAGTATGCAATTTAATATGGCTAAATGTAAATGTATATATCTTGGAACAATGAAGGTAAGCCATACTTACAGGATGGGTGACTCTCCTGTGAAAGCAGTGACTCTGAAAAAGGTTTGGTAGTCGTGGTGGATAATCAGCTGAACATGAACTTCCAGTGTGATGCTGTGGCCAAAAAAGTTAATGATCCTGGGATGCATAAACAAGGCAATCTCGAGTAAGAGTAGAGAGGTTATCTGTATTTGGCACTGGTGCAACTGTTCTGGAATACAGCATCCAGTTCTTCTGCGAGTGCTTGCTCATATCGATTCCAGTTAGGTGTGTGCGCCGCATGCACAATCGTCAGAAGATTTTTACTCTAGCAACACTTGGTGGGTTGGCTGAGGGGCTCCCTGGAGTGGCACCTTCATGGTGCCGGATATATGCCCCTGCTGACCCAGTGCCCCCTCAATTCCTTCTCACAGCCCGTGACAGTCACTGGAACTGTGGAGCGCAGCTTCGCTGATCTCCACTCTCCCTAGCATTCGTCTAGTACCTGTTAATAGTTTGTGCTTAGTTTTCTTAAAATAGGCAACTGAACAAACAGAAAAGTCTTATAACTCACTCCTTTGTCTTAGACTTCAGGGCCACCCCTTCCAGGGGTCTCTGGCACTCCTGCTTCTGGTTGCTTTCCAGGTTTAATCAAATCTGCTCCATTCCAACCGTTAATAGTTGTTGATAGTTGTTAATAGTTATTACTAGTTACTTAGGATAGTTAGAATTAGTGTACTTAGAGGGGTGGAAGAGGGTCTTCTCCCCTAACCCGGTACCTGGGCCCGTGCCTGGGTCTCCGGGTTTCAAACCCTGCTCGGCTTGTCTGAAGCTGATGCCAACGGGAGACCCCCATGACTCTTGCCTAAAGTGTCTGGGGGACTCCCACCAAATGGACATGTGCTGCATTTGTAAAGCCTTCAAGCTGAGGACTAAGAAGGAGCAGGACATTAGACTGAAGCAGCTCCTTATGGAGGCGGCACTAGCCCGGTTCCTTCCTCCGCTCACTGGGACTCGGCACTGTCGTCTTGAGTGCGGAGTGCCCCTGCGGCACCGACTGGCCCTGCATTGTGTTTGGATTCTGCTAAAGTCTCACGACACCAGATCTCCCCGGCACCTCCACCACGGCGCCGGTCCTTGTCTCTGGGCCAGAAGAAGAAGCAACCCTCGCAGGTGCCGACTGCTCCTTGTTTGCTGGCTCGATAGCCACTGACGCTTTCTGCACTGCAATCGGAGCCACCTACTTTGCCGGAGGGCACAGGACAACTAACCGCTCTGGCACCGTCGACTCCGGCGCTGGAAGGGCCGTCAAGTCCAGTGCATGTAAGCTACCCGGTGCACACTGTGGTCGAACTGAGACTGCCCTCCATGCCAGAGACCTTCTCAACAACGCGGGACCTGATCACGTTCACAGAGCCAACTCTTCTGCAGCCGGCGGCACTTCCGGTGCGAACGGTGCTATCGAAGGGAAAACCATCCTTGATATGACCACGGTCGCCGAGCAAAGCAGAATGGCACCGGTCATGGTCCTGGCACCCATCACTGTGTCGTTCGCAGTCCTGGCACCGATCTCGTTCTCGGTGCCGGTCGTACTCGTGACACCACTCTGGCTCGCGGAGATCCGAATTGTGGTATGGCCGGTACCGATCGGACTCCCAGCACCGTTCCTGGTACTGGTCAGAGCGGCTCTCGTTCCAGAGCCGATCCTGGCACTGATCTCACCGGAGTCACGATGGAGATCTAGATCAGGCTCCTGGTACCGATACCACACCAATTGCCATCTTGGTACCACTCTGCATCATGCCCCCAGTTCCCAGCACCATGGCACTGTACAGCACCAGCCTCCTAGACTTGTTTGGGCGCAAGGTATACTTGGCTGGAGGCTTGCAGCTCAGGGTAGCCAACCAGGAGATGCTTGTGAGCCAATATAACTATAATTTGTGGCTCTCTATGGCAAAATTCAAAGAGTTGATTCCACAGGAGTCCAGAGAGGAATTTGGGACTCTAGTAGAGGAGGGCAAGAAGGTAACCAGAACCTCCCTGCAAGCCTCTCTGGACACAACAGACTCGACGGCTAGGACCCTGGCCTCCGGCATAGCCATGTGCCGCATCTCATGGCTGCAGGTTTCTGGCTTACCACCAGAGTTGCAACAAACCCTTCAGGACCTACTCTTTGATGGCCAGGGCCTATTCTCTGAAAAGACAGACTCAAGGCTGCAGAGTCTGAAGGACAACAGGCCATCATGCGTTCATTGGGCATGCATACTCCAGTAACGCAGAGAAGGCCCTTCAGACCGCAGCCTCAGAAATCCTACCCTCCCCCTCAGCCAAGACAGGACTTCTTTAGAAGACGCGGCTGAGGTGGTAAAAGAAAACAGACTGAGCACCAAGCCAGTCAAGGCGAAGGCCCTCTCAAGCCATCTGCAGGGCCTAAGCAGAACTTTTGATGGAGCACCAGTTTCCATTCAGGATCCTTCCCCACCTTTCCAGAATCGTTTCTCCCACTTCTTCCGTGCGTGGTCTCGCATAACATCAGACTGTTGGGTCCTGCTCATGGTGGAAAGGGGATACTCCCTCCAATTTGCTTTTTCTCCCCTCTCCCACCCTCTTTCCCCATCCCTCTTCAGGGACCCTTCTCACAAGCACCTCCTTCTACAGGAGGTCCAATCACTCCTACATGTGGGGGTGATAGAGGAGGTTCCAAGACAGTCAAGGAGCAGGGGTTTTTACTCCCGCTACTTCCTAATCCGCAAGGCCAAGGGCTGGCTTTGGCCTATCCTGGACCTACACAGACTCAACAAATTCGTGGTAAAGTTGAAGTTCCACATGGTCTCACTAGATCCTGGAGACTGGTACACTGCCCTCGACATGAAGGATGCATACTTCCACGTTGTGATCTCCCCAGCGCACAGACACTTCTTTCCCTTTGTGGTCAATCAATAGCACTTTCAATTCACCGTCCTCCCTTTTGGCCTCTCCATGGCCCCAGGGTGTTTACCAAGTGCATGGCTGTTGTGGCTGCTTCTCTTCGTTGACAACGGATCCAAGTGTTCCCGTATCTCGACGACTGGCTCATTTGGGGTCGCTCCAGGGATCAGGTGCAGTCTCATGTTCAGCTCACCATGAACATGTTCAATCAACTAAGCCTTCTGCTCAATGTCATGAAATCCACTCTGGTACCAACCCAGAGGATAGAATTCATAGGAGCAGTCTTAGACTCAGGCCTAGCCCAGGCACTTCTGCCGGAAGCACTCTTCCAATCCCTGATGAACATCCTCCACGGCCTGCAAAGCTTCCCAACCCCAACTGTGAAAACATGCCTATGCCTCCTGGGGCACATGGCCTCTTACACCTATGTGACCATGCATGCCAGACTACGACTATGTCCACTCCAAGCCTGGTTATCAACAGTTTACCAACCAGGTCAGGACAGCTTGAACACGGTGGTTACCATTCCTCTAGGGATATTAGCCTCTCTAGATTGGTGGCTGGACCCCAGATCAGTGTGTGAAGGGGTGCCATTTCACGCCCTGCAGCCCTCCGTGTCGGTTTACCCAGACATCATCCACTCTGTCTTCCGGAAGTGGGGCTTTCCCCTGATAGACCTGTTCACCTCTCGCAAGAATCAGAAATTCCAGGTGTCATGATATAATTCACGTGTAAATTAAACCAAAAAAACCCCCTTTATTTGTATGTGTATTCTGCTGATGTAGTTGACTCACAGCTGGAGTTCTATTGTTTAACAAAAGACCCTTGTTAAACTTAATGGCCTTTGCCTTAGGCAATCTTTCTGCACAACAGAAAGGAGAAAAGAAAAAAAAATTCTCTGGCTGCAGTTTAAAAAAATACAAAAAACCCTTCTCTCTGCTTACAAGCAGCTAGCAGAGAAAAAGAAAAATAATATCTTACTGGTTTTTGGATTCTTATCCTTCCCACACGCTGTCACCATGTCATGATATAATTCCCAAATCTGAATCTTAGCGTCCAAAATATGGGTACAAGCATGAATCCTCTAAGCTTTATTACCAGCTTAGATCTGTAGTGCTGCCACCAATCAGAACTTAGGGTACAGCGCCTGATAAGCTCTGGTCTCCCCCAAAAACCTTCCCTGGGGACCCCAAGACTCAGATTCCTTGAGTCTCACAACAAAAGGGAATAAACCATTTGCCTACCCCCTCCTTTCTTCTTCCTCCCACCAATTCTCTGGTGAGTGCAGACTCCCTTCCCTGGAGTCTTACCCAAGATAACCAAAAGATCAATTAGATTCTAAAAAAAAGAGGAAAACTTTAATAAAAGAAGGAAAAACATAAAAATTGTCTCTGTAATCAAGATGAAATATTACAGAGTCTTTTAGCTTATAGACATCCAGCAGAAATACAATTTAAGATACTTCCAGCAAATACACATCTGCAAATAAAGAAAAACAATTTAAAAGACTATAACCACCTTTTTACTTACTCACTATTCTGAATAGATAAGAGACTGTAGCAGAGAGATTGACAGAAACCTGGTTGCACCTCTAGTCCTGTCCAGGACCCAGAGAGAACAAAGCCAAACCCGAAAACCACAAACAAAGGCTTCCCTCCCTGGGAGATTTGAAAGTATCTTGTTTCCTGATTGGTCCTCTGGTCAGGTGTTGTTTGTTAACCCTTTCCAGGTGAAAGAGACATTAACCCTTAGCTATCTGTTTGTGACACCAGGTGTTCTGCTTTCTCCAAGGACGCTCTCCAGGTTCCCAGTCGGACGCCTTCCTAATACAGTGGAAGTCTGACCTGTGCTACGCCTTTCCTCCATTCCCACTAGTCCACAGGGTCCTGCTCAAACTGCGCAGGGACAAGGCCAGGCTGATTCTGATCGCTCGAGCATGGCCCAGACAGCACTAGTATACCACTCTGCTGGAGCTGTCAGTGGATGCTCCAATTTCACTCCCGCTATGGCCAGACCTGATCACTCAAGACCACGGATGGCTCTGTCATCCTGACTGCAGTCTCTCCACCTCACAGCATGGATGCTGCATGGCTAACTCAATCTGAGCTGTGCTGCTCTCGCTTAGTACAGCAGGTCCTTTTGAGTAGCAGGAAGCCCTCTACCAGGTCCACATACTTAGCCAAGTGGAAGCATTTTTCCTGCTGGTGCGCTCAAGAGTCCTACGGCCCCTCTACTGGTGTCAATGCCTATCATCTTGGACTATCTCCTGTCCTTAAAGCAGCAGGGCTTGGCAATATCATCTATCAGAGTGCACCTGGCAGCTATTTCAGCTTTCCACATGGGCGAAAACAGGTGTTCTGTCTTCTCCAATGCCATGGTCATTAGATTTCTCAAGGGGTTGGAGCGCTGTTCCCACGAATTAGACAACCAGTCCCTACATGAGATCTTAACCTTGTCCTCTCCAGACTCATGGGTGCCCCGTTCGAGCTGATGGCTTCCTGCTCGCTCCTGTACCTTTCCTGGAAGACAGCCTTCCTTGTAGCTATCACCTTGGCGAGATGTGTGTCTGAGCTCAGGGCACTCACATCGGGACCACCATATACGGTGTTGCACAAGAACAAGGTACAGCTGCAACCGCACCTGGCCTTCTTCCCTAAGGTGATGTTTGCCTTCCATGTCAACCGGGACATCTTCCTCCCTGTCTTCTACCTGAAGCCGCACACCTCTAGATGGGCACAACAGCTGCACTCCCTGGACATTCGCAGGGCCCTCACCTTCTACATGGAGTGAACAAAACCTTTTAGGAAAATGTCACAGCTGTTTGTTGCTGTGGCAGACCGGATGAAGGGACTCTGGTCTCCTCCCAGCACATCTTGTCCTGGATCATATCATGCATTCATGCGTGCTGTGACTTGGCTGGTGTCCCAGCTTCGAACCTTGCCACCCACTCCACGCAGGCTCAGGCTTCATCCTCTGCTTTCCTGGCACACGTGCCCATACAGGAGATATGTAGGGCAGCGACTTAATCATCAATGCATACCTTCGCTGCCCACTATATGATAGTTCAGCAGTCCAGGGGTGATGCTGCATTTGGTTCAGCAGTCCTTCACTCCATGACATCTCACTCCTTCCTCTCTGTTGGAGTAGCCGGCAAGAAGGAACTGAGGGGGCGCTGGGTTGGCTGGGGCATATATCCGGCGCCATGAAGGCACCACTCCAGGGGCATGCCTCAGCTGACCCACCAAGTGTTGCTAGGGTAAAAATCTTCCGACGATCGTGCATGCGGCGCACGCACACACCTAATTGGAATGGATATGAGCAACACATCTCGAAGAACAACAGTTACAAAGGTGAGTAACCATCCTTTCTGGTGCCCACAATTCAAGAAGGATGTGGATAAATTGGAGAAGGTTGAGAGAAGAGCCATGAGAATGAGGCCGTCTACGCTAGAAATCTTACAGCGGGACAGCTGTACTGATGCAGCTGAGCTGTTGTAAGATCTCTCATGTAGTGACTTTATGCCAATGGGAGAGAGCTCTCCTGTCGATGTAGTTAAATCATCCCCAACAAGTGGCGATAGCAATGTCAGCGGGAAAAGCTCTCCCTCTGACGTAGCACTGCGCACACTACTGCTTACACCGGTGTAACTTACGGTGCTCAGGGGTGTGGTTTTTTTCACACCCCTGAGCAACGTACGTTTTGCCCTCATAAGTGATAGTACAGACATGGCCTGATTAAAAGATTAGAAAACGTACTTTATAGCAGTGGTGCCAAATCGTGGCTCGTGAGCTGCCTGCGGCTGTTTTACAGTTAAAGTGCAGCTTGTGGAGCCCCCCATACGCCCCATTCTACGCTTACGAGACTGCGGAGGGGTGGGGACTCGGGGCTTCTGCCCTGCGGCGGAGTGATGGTGCTCAGGGCTTCTGCCAGAGATGATTGGGTGCCTGCTGAGACTGGGAGGCGGGGCACAATTTTAAGGTTTGGCCCTCCCAACAGCTTGAGGCAGGCCCCTCCTCTTATCCTCAGTGGCCCCTCCCTGCAGCTCCCAGCTGTTTGCCACTGCTTCTCCCCACAGCTGCAGCTCCGAGCTTGCTGGCTTCAGCAGTTGCCATGCAGGGAAGGGGCCCGGCGACACTGTGGCAAAAATCGGGGGGAAGGGATGTGACCCCACATGCACCCCATGCATTGCCTCTGGTTTCTGCCCTGGGAGGAGGGCGGGTGTCCTGGAGCTTGAGCCCTGTGGGGCACAGCTGCCCGTGCGTGGCTCTCAAACTTCTGAAGATTGTCGTATGTGGCTCGGAGGGTCAGTAAGTTTGACCACCTCTGCCTTATAGTGATAGACTCAAAGAGTTCAATATATTTAGTTTGACAAACAGAATGTTAAGGGATGACTTGATTAGTCTATAAGAACATATATGGGGAACAAGAGAAAGGTATAACACGATACGATGGCTGGAAGTTGAAGCTAGACAAATTCGTAAGGTATTCATTTATAATAGTGAGAGTAATTAACCATTGGGGCAATTTACCAAGGGTCCATCACTGACTATTTTTGTATAAAGATTGGATGTTTTTCTAAAATATCTGCTCTAGGAATTATTTTGGGTAAGTTCTATGGCTTGTGTTATAAAGGAGGTCAAACTACATGATTACAACGGTTCTTTCTGACCTGAGAATCTATGAATCATTAAGGCTATGATTTTAGCATGGAGGCCACAGTGTTCACAATAAATTGTGAATTTTTTTTAAGTCTGTGACATCAATCAGTGCGGTTCTTGTGGGTCAGGATGCCTGCTCTGGCCACATGTTTGCACAACCACTCAGGTTTAGTGCATCTGCTCCTCCATTGATGGAGATGAAGGGGCAGATGGGCCAAATTTGATTGGCATAGTGAGTGGCCCATGTAGTCAGAGTGCCACTCAGGTTTGGCATGTCCACTCATCTAATGCATTATATAGGGGCAGACAGGTCAAATTTGACTGGCATTCCGACCTGGCCCATATGGTTGCAACACCACTCAGGTTTAGTCTGTCCACCTCTCCATAGCATGACAGAGGAGCAGACAGGCCAAATTTGACTAGTGTGGCCAGCTAGAGCACAGGGATGCAATGCCTCTTAAGTTTTGGTGCATCTACCCCTCTGTGGCATGATGGAAGGTAGAGAGGCTAGATTTGATTGGCTTTGGAACCTGGCCCATGTGATTGCAGCACCATTTAGTTTTGGTGCATTGGCCCCTCTGTGACATGATGGAAGGGCAGATGAGCCAAATTTGTTTGGTGTTGCAAGCTAGTGTACAAGGTCACAATGCCACTCAGTTTTGGCACATCTGTCCCTCTGTAGATTGAGACAGGGGAGGATGCATCAAACCTGAGTGGCCTTGTTACTTAGTGTATGGGATCACAATGCTCGGTGTGGGGAGCCACGCCCAGCCTTGCAGAACAGGAGCTGCTAGTGAAGAATGGGCTCACTTTCCAGTTTCCCCAATACCCATGCTGCCCTTCCTTGCCGGGGCAGACTCAGTTTCCAACCCCCTGGCACCTCACTTCCTCATTGAGGCAGGCTTGCTCTACACCCCCTTCTGTGGGCCATGAGCTTTCTGTGGCTATGTTTTTCCCTCCACACACCTCTGACATAACATGGACTAAAAATTTGTGTGACAAAATTGTAGCCTTAATCATCTACACCCAGAGTCTTTAGTCCCATTTTCCCATAAGTTCTCTTACTTCTCAGACAAGTTCAAGGTTTCCAGTGGGGGCAGGCACTAGTTGGTGCCCAACTCTCCCCAGATTCAGCACCATTTTTCCCAAGGTGATTGTGTCTCTGTTCTGTTCTGTAAAGGTTTTTATGCCATGCTGATCAATGTAGTAGTATCTGAGCACCTTCCAGTAGTGCATTAAACAATGTGACTATGCATCTCTCACATTTGTTTTTTCTCTCATTCAGAGGGAGAAGTGTGTGTAATGGAGTGTATTATTTTGGTAGGGTTTTAATAATTTGTTAAATAAATATATCTGTTGCTATGTGTTTATATTAAAGAAAGCAAGGTCAAAGAAATTGGTACTGCATGTGGAGAGGAAAGTGGTGAGGTTTCTCATGGTTAGTTACTGGAGGAGTTCATTCCACAATCTTGAACCACCCCCGGGAAAGGTTCTTTCTCATGCACAGATGAAGTGTACTCTTACTGTGGAGAATTGCCTTGTCCCAGAGAAGTGAAGTTATCAACTATGGTCTTCACCCTGGAGCTTTAGAGACTGTCTTCTACATATCCTGGGCTCAAGCATGGGGTGCTTTGAAATTGAGGACTGAGACCTTGAACTTGATCTGAAATTAGGGCACCAGTGTAGAGGGTGAAGGACAGGTGTGATGTGCTCATGTATCCTGCCTTCCTTCCTTTTGTACTTTTGGAGTTTCCTAAGTGTTGAAGATTTCGTGCATATATAAGATTTATATTGTATTGCTGTAGTCCAGCTGATAGTGATGAAGGCATAAATAACTAAGGCCAGATCTTCATCCACCAGGATGGGATGGAGTCTCCTAGCAAACCAGAGATGGCAGAAAGTATTACGCATGTCTGTTGTGATGTGAGAGCTCAGTGTCAGCGAGGAATCTGAGAGTAATCCTAGAATACGGACTGAATTGACCAATTGTAGATGGGAACCTTCAACCAAAGGGGAGATTGCACCATAGCTGCAAACTCTTCAAAGTACTTTGCTTTACTCACCAGCATCACCTCTGTTTTGCTCAACCAGCTGTTCTTCTTCGAGTGCTTGCTCATATCCATTCCAGTAGGTATGCGCGCGCCACGTGCACGCTCGTCGGAGACTTTTACTCTAGCAACACTCGGCGGGCCGGCAGGTCGCCCCCTGGAGTGGCTCCGCTATGGCGCCGGATATATACCCCTGCCGGCCAGTCGCTCCTCAGTTCCTTCTTACCGCCCGTGTCAGTCGTTGGAACTGTGGAACGCAGTCTAACTGTTTCTCCACCTCCCTAGCGATTCTCTCGTTTTTTCTGTAAATTGTGTATATAGTTGATCTCTTAACAGTAGTTAGTAGTTAGTTTTAGTAGTAATAGTTTTTGTAGATAGTTAGAAGGGATCGGGGGTTAACCCCGTCCCCTACCCCTCATGCCCGGATCACCGGGCTTCAAACCGTGCGCGGCCTGCCGTAGGCCGATGCCCACAGGCGACCCGCATGACTCCTGCCTTAAGTGCTTGGGTGAATCTCACTTAACGGACAAGTGCAGGATTTGTAAGGCGTTCAAGCCCCGAACTAAGAAAGAGTGGGACATTCGCCTGAAGCAGTTCCTGATGGAGGCAGCGTTAACTCCACCGTCCTCGGCACCGTCCGCGGTAATACACTCCGGGAACAAGCACCTCCTCAGCACCACACCGCACGCCCTCTGAGAAGACGTCGTCTCATCAGTCTCCGGCACCAGCTTCTGGTCGGCATCGCTCGCTCTCACCGCAGAGCAAGAAGCATAAGCCTCCTGCGGCCGCTATACTCATGCCGCAGTCTGAGCGCTTAGCCAAACCAGACCACCCGGCATCGACTCCACCTGCCGCGGCATCGACGTCTGCCGCGCCGTTGATTCCGGCCTCGGAAGGGCCGTCGAGTCCGGTGCCTACCAGCTCCCCGGCACGTGCCGCGGTTGAGCTCATCGTGCCCTCCACCCCGGAGACGTTCTCCGCTGCACAAGACCTGATCGCAATGACGGAGCCTGAGCTGCCTCGACCCCCGGCACCGCCGGTGCGGGTCCTACAATCTATTGGCAAGCCGGCCCTAGTACGACCTTCTCCGCCCGGCACCGTGGGACTCCGTCGTTCCAGGTCCCGGTCCAGGTCCCGCAGACGCTCACGGTCTCGTCATCGCTCTCGGTCCCGCGGCCGCTCGCAGTCCCGGTACTGCTCCCCATCAAGGTACCGGTCGTACTCGCGGTACCGCTCGAGGTCCCAGTCGCCATCCAGACATTACCGGCACTGCTCCAGATCTTGGCACCGCTCGCGGCACCGCACTTCCCGCAGCCGATCTCGGCACGGCGACTCTCGGCACCGGTCGACCTCCCGGCACCGCACTGGTCATAGGTCCCAGTCACCCTCACGGCACCGGCGGGACTCCCGGTACCGCTCCCCGGCACCGCACAGGGCTGGTTCTACTGGCCGCAGAGATGTTCCTCACACGGTCTCCGCCCCACCGTGGCCATCTCGCCAGCCGTCGATCTCCTCTCATGCTGACACGGCATCTTATGGAGAGTCGGACAACCAAGGTTCTCATCAGTGGCCCTTTTGGACTCCGTGGGCTTACCACCAGAGCCAAGGTAGCCACCATCCGCCGCCGCACTCCGCCCCCTCCGACCATCGGGCACCGGAGTCCACGGCGAGCAGACCCCCTCTAGGAAGCACGGACCAACCTCCTGCCCAGGGCATGGACCAACAGGAGCAGCTCCTGGATGCCCCACAGGATCAGGAGTCTCTCCAAGACCCTTTGGTCCCTGGAGTCTCTTCCTCATCTTCCCCAGATGAGGCTGTGGCGGGAACAGCAACGTCAGGACCGCCCCCAATTGACCTCAGGTCTCACCAGGACCTCCTCCGCCGCGTGGCCCTGAACATAAACTTGCCTGTGGAGGAAGTTTCTGAGGTGGATGACCCAGTGGTCAGTATCCTCTCAGCAGAGGCCCCAACGAGGGTAGCACTCCCCTTCATTCACTCCATCCAGGCTCGAGCCGGTACGATCTGGCAAACCCCGGCATCGGTACCTCCTACAGCAAAAGGGGTTGAGCGTAAATATATGGTCCCGTCAAAAGGGTATGAGTACCTTTATGTTCACCCTCCTCCTTGCTCGTTGGTAGTCCAATCCGTCAACGAGCGGGAGCGACATGGCCAGCAAGCTCCTGCGCCCAAATCCAGAGAGGCCAGAGACTAGGACCTGCTGGTCAGAAAACTACCTCGAAGCCAGCCAGGCGAACAACAACCCCGCCTATAAACAACCCACCTGGAGGCATGGGAAATATCTAGATTTCCCCAGACTCCGCCAAAGCTCCCAGCTACCAAGGAAGAAATGCAAACCCTCCACCTCGGTGACCCGGACCCCGCAGGGACTCCGCCTCGGATCAGCATAGCCAATCCGCCAACACAGCCCACCTGAACGCAGTAACACAGACCTGCCTTACGCACTCTTTACCAAAAACAGACCTCGCTCCAATCAAAGACAACCCAATCACGCCTCTGCTCATGTCACGCCACAGCCAGAACGTCCTGTCCGTTCCCACACCCCACGATCCTACCCCGCCTCGACCAGACAGGACTTCCAGACGAACCGACCGCTCGAAGCGCCAGCGCCCTCAAGGCGGGAGAGAATCCTGTCCACCAACCACCGGCGACGGGGAAGCCCAACTTTGGAATGCCCGAAGCATTACCAATCCCCCAGACCCATTCAGCACAACCGCCCTCGCCTGCGCTTCTTCCTGCCAGGCCCACTAACAACGCACCCGGGGTCCTACACGGCTGACATCACGCCAAGTTATCGGACCCCTCCCACCCCCCCCTGCCCTCCAGGACCCTCCACGACAACTCCTCGCACGAAGCGAAGCCCTCGCGGGGACCATAGAGGAGTCCAAAGGACTAAAGGCAGAGGTCTATTCCAATACCCCTAATCCCAGGCAAAGCATACTCCAGACCACACTCTTGATCGCAGCTCGAACCAAATATCAAGAACCAATCCGCAACACCGAAACATCCTCCTTCCCTCAATCCCAAACTTACGCTGGCCCCCACATACGGACACCGTATCAATCCATACCCAAGCAAGTCTTCGCTCGGAATATCAGCAACCAATCGCGGGGCTCGAACCTATCCTCCACCTCAATAAGTCAGTAGTCGCCGGCTAACCCCCGCGCCACGAACCACTTCTATCTCATACTCTGTTCAGGACTTCCCCGAGCCCAGCGAACATGAACATCATCAAAGTCTGCTCCTACACATCAATTCTAGACAAATCCATCTGCCACCTATGCAAAATCAGAACAAGGCCGCGACTCCAATCAGCAACAAGCGACCCACAGAGGCCAATCTATACCCCGCTCATCCAGGGCTCCAACCTTCCCAACAACCTTGTCGCACTGCCCTCACACTCTCCCACTATCTGCTGCATTTCGTGAACAAAGCACGAAACCACGCAACAGCGCCCTCAAATCTGCCTCCTCGTCACGGTCACCAGGATCCCTGACAATATCACAACCCTCGCAATGCGATCCCTCAACGTGGTTAACCCCTCATGCGCGTCAGAACCGCATCCACCCAACCCCTCGATCCCAAAACGACCTCTCCGGGTCACACCTGGCACTGCGACCAAGCCTGGGCCTGCCGAACTAACTCCACAATCAGTCCGCGAATCCAGAAGCATCACTGGCGTCCAGACCTCCGCAACACTACAGGCCGTGGTGCCATTTCCACGACAACCCAAGGGGGCCATTAACATAAACAAACAAGAAACCACGATCCCCCCTTTCCAAGCAAGCAACGGACTTAAGCCAGTCAATAGACTATCAACCTCCTTCTCCCGGCCCGGAACACACACAACCCCTCAGCCGCGTTCTGGCACAACAATGTCCACACCAGACATCCCTTTCGTCCGGAATGCTTCCCCAATCGACCCTATTCCCTCCAGAAACAGAAGCCAGTCGCCCCACAATCCACCCCACACCTCTCGTTCGGACACTCCTCATTCCCTGAAACGGACCCTCATCATCCCACCCTCCCCCTAGCCACACAGCCTGCTCAAGCTCCGCAGCACAGGGGGACAGCGACCCAACGCACCGGCATCGACGGCAACAACTGACACCATGCTGCCGACCTTCCTGCCGACTCCGGAACACTGCCACCTCCTGACATAAATGCACTCGCAGGCCCATCACCCGACCTCCTCCCGCACCTGACCGGGCATCTGTATGGACCTGTTGGGCAGGAAAATCTACTCTGCGGGAAGCCTCCAGCTCAGGGTGGCGAATCAACAAGCCCTCCTGAGTAGATACAATTTCAACACCTGGGAGGCAGTGGGGAAATTTGTAGAGTTTGTCCCACAGGACTCCCGCCAAGAGTTCTCAGCTATCCTGGAGGAAGGGAAGAAGGTTGCGAGGACCTCCCTCCAGGCCTCGTTGGACGCCGTGGACTCGGCGGCTAGGACTCTCGCCTCGGGGATAGCTATGAGGCATATGTCGTGGCTGCAAGCATCAGGTCTGCCACCTGAGCTGCAGTATACTATACAGGACCTGCCCTTTGACTGTCAGGGTCTCTTTTCCCAGAAGACAGATCCTCGCCTCCAGAGTCTGAAAGACAACCGCGTGATCATGCGTTCGCTGGGCATGTGCACGCCACAGACTCAGAGACGGTCCTTCCGTTCCCAACCCCAGCGATCCTACCCCCCGCCTCGACCAAGACAGGACTTCTCCAGGAGGAGAGGCCGGACCTCTCGTAGGCGCCAGTCTGGCCCTCAAGGGGGTAATAATTCCGGTCCCACCAAACCACCGGCGGGACTGAAGCCTAACTTTTGAAGGTGCGCCCGAGAGCAATGTACCAATTTTCCCCCAGGATCCCATTCAGTTCACCAACCGCCTCGCTGCTTTCTTCCCTGCATGGTCCCAGCTAACAACGGACCGCTGGGTCCTCAGCACGGTGGAATGTGGCTACTGTCTTCAGTTTATTTCGACCCCGCCTTCCCACCCTCCCTCCTTGTCCCTCTTCAGGGACCCCTCTCACGAGCAACTCCTTCTGCAGGAAGTTTCGAAGCTCCTCGCGTTGGGAGCCATAGAGGAGGTTCCAGAGGACTTAAGAGGCAGAGGGTTCTATTCCAGATACTTCCTAATTCCCAGGGCGAAAGGCAGTCTCAGACCCATCTTGGATCTGCGAGCTCTGAACAAGTTTATCAAGAAGCTCAAGTTCCGCATGGTATCACTGGGAAACATCCTTCCTTCCCTCAATCCCGGAGACTGGTACGCTGCTCTCCACATGAGGGACGCGTATTTTCATATCGCGATTTACCCACTGCACAGGAGGTTTCTTCGCTTCGTGGTGAATCATCATCACTACCAATTTGCGGTTCTTCCGTTCAGCCTTTCCTCGGCACCTCGAGTTTTTATGAAGTGTGTGGCAGTAGTCGCCGCCTACCTCCGTCGCCATCGAATTCATGTCTTTCCTTATCTCGATGACTGGCTGGTTTGAGGGACTTCCGAGGCTCAGGTTACCGAACATGTAGACATCATCAAAGGTCTGTTCTCCCGTCTAGGTCTAATCATCAATCTAGACAAATCCATTCTGCATCCTATGCAGAAGATAGAATTCATAGGGGCGCTGCTGGACTCCAATCGAGCAACAGCCAGCTTGCCTCCACAGAGGTTCCAATCTATAGTCTCGCTCATTCAGGGGCTCCAAGCCTTCCCAACAACCTCTGTCCGCACTGCCCTCACTCTACTCGGTCACATGGCTGCGTGCACTTTCGTGACAAAGCATGCGAGACTACGCATGCGCCCTCTGCAAATCTGGCTTGCCTCGGTCTATCGTTCACGCAGGGATGCCCTGGACATGATAGTCACAATCCCGTCGCAAGTGCTGGGATCCCTCAACTGGTGGTTGAACCCCTCCATGGTGTGTGCCGGTCGACCGTTCCATCCACCTCAACCCTTGCTGTCCCTAACAACGGACGCTTCCTCTCTGGGGTGGGGTGCACACCTGGGGCATCTGCGTACCCAAAGCCTTTGGTCCTTGCCGGAACTGAAGCTCCACATCAATGTCCGCGAACTCAGAGCAGTCCGATTGGCGTGCCAGGCCTTCCGGCAACATCTACAGGGCCGTTGTGTTGCCATTTTCACGGACAACACAACGGCCATGTATTACATAAACAAACAAGGAGAGACACGATCTTCTCCTCTTTGCCAAGAAGCAATGCAACTGTGTGAGCTGTGTGTGTGTGATGCGTGTGCGTGTGACTTGGTAGCCTCGCTTTCTCCCGGGGGCCGCATACACACTATGCAGATGCCGCCTGAGCCGGTTTCTTCTGGACCGAATGGTCCATCGATCCAAGACATCCTGCTTTTCTGTTTTCGAAGTTGGGGCTTTCCGATCGACCTTTCGCCTCAAGCGAGAACAGGAGGTGCCAGTGTTTCTGCTCCCTACAATGTCATCCCCACGCTCTCTTTCGACACGTTCCTCATTCCTGGACAAGAGGTCTCCTCTATCCTTTCCACCCTTTCCTTAGTCCACAGAGTTCCTGCTCAAGCTTCCTGCAGGACAACGGTGATCCTAATACGCTCGGCATGGCCGAGGGCAGCATTGTACCATCTGCTCGACCTGTCCTGCGAACTCCGATACCACTGCCACTCTGCCTGGAGTCTTATAATGAGGACTTCGCGGCTTCATCACCCCGACCTTCCGTCCCTGCAGTGACGGGTGGCTTGTCTATCTGGTTGACTGAGTCTGAGCGCCAATGCTCCGCCAGGGTTCAACAAGTCTCTTGGACGTAGAATCCTCGTCAGCGGTGCGGGCGACTTGTCTGCTGCCGATAGGTGGAAGCGGTTCTCTTACTGGTGTACATAGCGGTCCCTTTCCTGACGCCATTTCGTCCCTGTTGTCTGACTATTTATTGTACCTCAAGGGCCAAGCCTAGCCCTTTCTTCAATTAGGGTGCATCTGGCCGCAATCTTCACCTTCCTCCTGTTGGGATGGTCCGGCATTCCACCTTTTCTCACCGAATGTTTCAAGATTCCTTAAGGATTGGAGAGGCTCTACCCCCGGATTAGGCCCCTTCCTACCTGGGATCTGCAACCTTGTGCTATCTTTGGCTCACGGCCCCTCCCCTTTGAGCCGCTAGCCCTCTGCTCGTTACTCACGTTCTACATTCCGCACGTGTCGCTCCAACCCCAACCGCCTAGGTAGGCTTGGAATCACCTATGAAATATATATGAGGCAAGCCTCGAAGAAGAAAGCTTACTCACCTTTGTAATGTGTTCTTCGAGATTGTTTTGCTCATATCCATTCCACACCGCCTCCTTCCCACTTGGAGTAGCCAGCAAGAAGAACTGAGGAGCCGACGGGCCGGCAGGGTTATATATCCAGCGCCATAGCGGCGCCACTCCAGGGGGCGACCTGCCGGCCCACCGAGTGTTGCTAGGGTAAAAGTCTCCGACGAGCGTGCACGCAGCGCGCGCACACCTACTGGAATGGATATGAGCAACACATCTCGAAGAACAACAGTTACAAAGGTGAGTAACCGTCTTTTTTTCATCCATGAGCTGATCTCATCCAAGCATTGGGCCATCTTGGTGTGGTCACATGTGGTGCAGAATAGGTAGAGAAGTGTGTCAGTTGTGTATTGATGGTATCTGAGTCCATGTTGTCTGACCAGTTCTGCTAATGGTTGCATGTAAATACTGACAAGGACTGTATAGAGAATTGATCCTTGTGGAACCCCTCAAGTGAAGGGTCCAGTGGTGGAGGTGGCTTCCCATCACTACTCTTTGGGTGCATCCTTCCAGGAAGGACTCAGACCATTTTAGAACGTTACACTGGACTCCTACTACACTTCTCAGGCCAGACAGCAGTATCTCATAGTCAGCACCATCAAACACTGCAGAAAGGTCTGCGAGGATGAGAATGAGTGCCTTTTGATAGGATGAGATCATTCATCAGTGCCATAAAACAGTTTCGGTTTCTCTCCTGCCCCTTTAGGGAACTGTTTTCACCTTGGCAGTCCTTCACCATCCCTTTCCTCTTGGGTGTGTTCTCCCCTCCTCCTTTTTCTGGAATGAACAGGATTTGGCTTATATGGTCTCCAGACCACTCCCGCTTCTGAAAGGATTGGAGTCAGTTGCTTGGGGTTACTTTTTTCGTCTCCCCTTATGACAGTTCACTTTGTCATATTCCCTCAAATGTATTCACATTCTTTGAAATATGGGCCAATATAAAGAATAAAAAGCTGTTGCTGAATACAGAGGTAAATGAAAGTTTAAACTGGCTTAGCCCAAGTTGATTCATCATGGCATATAGAAAAGAGAGAGCCTCTTAACCTCTGTATCTGGTGAAATAAGATGTTTAGGTTCAGCTATATGGGATACATAATTGACATAAAGAGAAAAGGTGGAGGGAAAATAAAGGTTAGAAGCACCACTCCTTTTGGGGCAAGCCGGAGCTTCATACTTTCTATGAGGGGAAAACCAACATGTTCTACAAAAGCTATATTTCCATTTGTTTCTGTTCTCACCCAGGCAGACGTACAAATGTCTACCACAAGACTAAAGTGTGACATGTTATGTTCTTTACCATAAGGACCCATAAAATGAGCTCCATTACAGACAGGTATGTTGTTAGATGATTTTGTTTTAACTGATTTATAGGTAAACATTTTGATGATGTATTCTTATTTAAGATTAAGAGCAGAAGGACTCCAAATCAGACTTAAGTATAATGAGGTTTTGATTTTTGGCAAAGTTAAGGTCTGTTAACTACACTTTAGTTATGAAAACTTAGCTACGTAGGCATCACATGTTGTAGTACATGTTTTTGTTTAAAATTATATTATTTAAATATGTTTTATATTTGGAACAGCAGTTGCCTAATTGGAATTGTGTTTTGAAATTGGTTGTATTCTTAGGGATTTTCTCTTGAAACAACTGATCAGGGGACTTATTTTAGAATTACTTGAATCCAAGAGCTGGGCTTAAGGTGCTTTCATAGCAGTCTGTGGTCCTCTTTTTGTTATAAAATGCTTTACATTAAAGTTTTGAAGTTTTTAGAAAATGAAAAAATTTTCCTATTGTATAGAACACAATTGGCTTTTTTATAATCAATTCATCTATCCAGAAACTAGGGGCAGAATTTTTAAAAGTGCCAAAATGACAGCTTCCCAAGTCTCAGAAGTGACTTGGACACTTAGGAAACTAGGTTTCATTGACTTTCAGTGAAACTTGGGCTTTTAAATGTCACTTTTGAAAATGGGACTTAGGCATGTTTGAAAATTCTACCATGAGATTCTCCTGCACTGGCTTATTAAGGAAAAGGAAAGAATAATCAAACGTTTCATAACATTACGCCCTTCCTCCTCTTTTTGTCAACTATAGGTACTGTATTTTACAGTACTAACAGACAATACAGTTCTAGTGCTTGCATATATCCATTACACTGTAAGTGTGTGTCCATCCTATGCACCAGTGCCAGAGAGTTTTCCTTAGTGGTACCTTTAGGGGCATCCCAGCTCCTCGTGCTTTGAATGGAGAGTATATAGAGGATGGAGCTGCCCCACCCCTCCTTCAGTTCCTCTCACCGTTAGTGGTCAGAGAGTTCTGTGTTCCTCATGAACAAATTTCTTGCTGCTTTTTTTCTTATCTAGTGGTACTTTTTCATCACTCCATTTTTTTCTTTTCTTTTCTAATTTTAAAATTTCTAGGTTTAGTTGGGGAAAATATATATTTCAGTCAGGTGGACCTCAAGGTCTTGCCCTTAACTGGGGCAAGCTTGTGCCAAGATCCCTTGGCTTCAAGTCCTGTTTTGGTTGCCAAAATCCCATGTGTGTCAGAGAACCTTATTCATGCTGCTTCAAGTGCTTGGGTGAGTGCCACAAAAGAGAGATGGGTGCTCCATTTGCAGTAGTTTAAAGGGCAGGGCAAAGAAGCTGAGAGAAGAACACCATCGTTATATCCTTATGGAGGCTGTCCTTAGGTCGGTGTCTGAACCCCTTTGGTTGTCCAAGGGAAGTTTTTTGACAACTCCTTCTTGAAGTGCTCCTTTAGCTTTACCTGGGAATAGGAGCCACAGGAGATTTCTGTCACTGGGACTCTTGTCTTTGAGGCCAAAGACATTGGCGCAATTGTGGTGAAAGAAACATAAGAAATAGACACTGGACTCCTCGGAATCCACGATACAGGATTGCTCCACGGAAGGTCACTCCAGTACCAATGGTAGAATGACATCTCTGATCATGGTGGGGCAACAGCCCATATTAGTGCAGACAACGCCAGAGGCCTATGTGGTTACGAGAGATGTGCTATGCCTATCAGAACCACTGTCGCCATTAATTCAGGGCAGAGATCCTCGGTCAGTAGTGGTGCAAGTTTTGAGACTGTCAGCTCTGGAGCACTCTGTTATGGGTCCATCACTTAAGGGCCCAGTACCACTGTTTTTGGCCTCATCCATTCTGGTACCAGCTCTACCCTGTGACATGGTATCATCAACTAGGAAGCCCTCTATGTTTCCTCCAGTGTCACATTCCTGGCATAGATCCAGAGGATCAGACCCAATATAGCACAACCATGGCTCTTGGAATACTCTGATTCTTCATCAGACTTAGAGGTGGGCTTTTGAGTCTCATACTACCGAAAGTTCAGAGTGCTGTCCTGGTCCTTTTCTCTTACTCATTAACTGTTTTGAGAAGAGTAGAGCCAGGAATTGAGATGTTTGGACCTGTGCTGGACCAGTGTTGGGGCCCATTACTGTACCAACCTTCTAGTTGGATGCTCCCCAGTATCTGGATCAACATTGCAACTACCTCGCAGAAGCAGATCCCTTAGGGAATAATCTTTTTCTGATGGTACTAAGGCCTGTGACGGTTGGTACCCATCAACCTTTACCTCAGGATTTACCTCAGCCTGCTTCAGACCAGTAACCTAATCCAGTACTGTAGGACCACCCTCGGGAGCATATTCCCTTGCCTCCCTTTCATGCATCTTCTTCATCACCTGATGAAGTCCTAATACTGGAGGTGTCCTCTCTGGTCCCAGATTACCTTTAAGGTGTACCTTAAAAGGAGAATGCCAGCTCTTTGCAAGTGGAGGAGAATACCCACCAACTGATCGACCCTGTGCATCTGGCTATGACAGGAAAGGTAGCCCTGCCTACAAATGATGCCATTATGGAGGCTATTTAAGATACTGTGGAAAACCGCCTCCTCTATTTCACCTGTGGCCAAATTAATGGAATGCAAATACCAGGTTTCATCCCAGAGGTTTGAGCAATTTTGTGGTGGGTTGTCTGGTCTCTCAATCAGCTCTGCAGCGTTCCTTGGATGTGGTGGATTCTGCTGGCAGGGCTATGGCAATGACTATGCGCCCTTGTACTTGGCTGTAGACCTTGGGGGTTCCTGAAAACATACAACAGACAAATGAGGCCCTTCTCTTTCAGGGCTGTCCTTTGTTCTCATCCACAACAGATGAGGCTTTACACACTCTAAGAACTGTGGAACAATTTTAAAGCCCTTGGGCCTCTACACTCCAGCTATGAAGAGGACAAAATATCATCCTCAATTCCAGCCTAGACAGCAATATTCCTTCCATCATGCTGACCATTCCAAAAGAAAGCAAAGGTTTCAGAGAGAGAGACCTCTTCCTCTTACTTCCTAAGTCTCTTCATCCAGACATCCATAGGCCACGAAACAGTCCAAGCAGTCACTGAGAGCATCACAGCAGTATTTTTTTTGTGGACAAACAAGGAAGTGCCAAGTCAGACCTCTTCTGCCAGGAGGTGGTTGAGCTGTGGAATTTATATTGAGTCGCTCGCAGGATTTCTCACTTGCCAGGTATTCAGAATGGCCTGGTGGATCACCTGAGTAAATCCTTCAATTTAGACCGCAAATGGTCTCGCAACACAGCCATTCTAGCTTTGGTGTTTGGCATAGGAAATTTTCTGATGGTAGATCTGTTTGTGACTTTGCAAAACAGGAAGTGTCCCTGGTTTTGTTCCAGAGCAGGTCACAGAGCTGGGTCAATCTCAAATGTTTTCCTGGCTTCCATAGGATAAGGACGTGGTGTGTGCATAAACCAGAGCCCCTGATTCCCAAGTTCAGTCTCAAGCTGAAACAAGTCGAGGCAGAATGATCATTATAGCTCCAGTCTGGCCAAGGCAGCCATGGTATTGTGAGTTATGCAAGCTGTGTTCTCGAGGACCCTTGTTGTTGCCACTAACCAGAACTATGGGCAGATGTTGCACCCAAATTCTTGGATGTTGCACCTCACAACATGGTTCATCAGTGTTCAAATGCAGAGGAGTGCTCTGCTCAGTGGCAGTCCAGAATGTCCTCCTTAATAGCAGAAAACCTTGTACAATAACACCTTACCTGGGTCAATGGAAGTGCTTCTCCATACAGGCAACCTCCTATCATGTATTCCTGATGCAGTCTAGCATTCAAACAATTCTGTACTACTTCTGCATCTTAAGCAGTGGAAAAAGTCTAGCTGTCAGCTCCATTAGACTGCATCTTGCCACTGTCTCAGTGTTTCACTCTCAAATTAATGGTAGAGCTCCTTTTATTAATCCTATCTATTAATCCTATCCTATCTTGACCAGGTTCCTGAAAGGTCTAGATTGAGTGTTCCCACCTATCTGGGACCAGTGCCAATTTGGGATTTGAATTTAGTGTTATCTACTTTTTTATGGATCCTTTTGTGGCATATGTCCCTGTTATGACTATCTGAAGATCAGTGATGTGGTCCTCCATACATACATTCACCAGACATTCTATGTTGGCTGAGACATCAAGGGAAGATGCCAACGTAGGAAGAATAATCCTACAATCCCTCTTCCAAAGAGACCCTGAACCCTGCCACCTTGGATTTACAGCTTGGGAATCACCTATTGCGAGATGGATATATGCAAGAACTCAAAAAAGAAATAAAAAAATTACTCACCTTCTCATAACTGTTCTTTTTTGAGATGTGTTGCATATGTCCATTACACAACCCACCCGTCTCTCCCAGTGGATCATAGTTTACCATCAGTTTCCAGTGCAAAAGAACTGAAAGAGTTCAGGGCAGTTCTGCTCTTTATACCCTCTCTTCCGAACATGAGGAGCTGAGGTATGGACAGGGCCGCCTCTACAGGTACTGCTAAGGAAAATTCTCCAGTATTGGGCACACAGGATATGTGCACACCTTATAGTGTAATGGACATCTGCAACACATCTTGAAGAACAACAGTTTGAGAAGGTGAATAACCATTGATTTGCTAGCATCTACCATTCACAGTATCACAAATCACTTTACAGTATGTGAGTCACAAATTAGAGAGAGAGATGAGTGGAAGGTAAGATTTAGAGGGAAAGTGTTTTCATATCTCGAAGGAAGGACAATTAACTTTCCCAACTCTAAAAAGTTATGGGGAGACAAAAATTGGAGGACTGTACTAAGTAGACCTGGAAATTAATAGAATAGCTGAGAGAGGTAAGATGGAGAAAGTCTAATATGTGGTAGTTTTGAAAACCAGGCATGGATTGATTCTTACTTTAAAATAAATACAAAAGAAGTGATATAGGGAATAAAGTGCAATATGGTCCTATTTAAGTGAAAGAGTATATTCTGACTTCTGATGTTTAGAGACTGATTTAGGAATACTGTAAAAGGAATTGCAGTAGTCAAAAAGAGGCATTGTATAATGTTTGAGTGATATTTGGAATATTATTTATAGCTAATTTTAAATTTTATATTGGTAAAATAACATTATGAGATGAAATATAGCACATTCCTCTTCCGTCTAATCTTAATAATTTATTACCATATACAAATGATACTTTTTAAAAAAAAACAAAAAACTATGAATAACCCTATAATTTAAATTAAAGGCTTGCAAACAAACAACAAAGATCTTATGGCAAAGTGATTCTGTCCTCTCCTTTGTTTTGAAGGACAGTAGCAAAGGTACATATTTTAAACTAACACAGGATGGTGTAAGCTAAGTACGCAGAGAGGATTGTTTGTGAGATATCTCGTTAAAAACTTAAATATTCTGAAAATAACTTGAGATATATCTTAGAAATGTCAGCCTTTCAAAACACAGGGTTTTAGTAAACTAAAAGCAACAACTTATAAAGTCCGTGGATTCATGGAAGCTGTTTGGCTTTGTAAAACTTAGATCACAGTAAAACAGTGCTCCTGTATCTTGGGTTAATTGAGCTATTGAATGATGAGCTTCCTTTGCTTGCTATTTTGTGTATTCCTTCTCATATGTTAGCAGTCTGTGAGAGACTATTGTGCTCTAATGTTTGTCTGTTTTCTCGCTTGTAGAGATGATGGTAGTATTTTTGATGGTCTGGTGGAAGAAGATGACAAGGATAAAGCAAAAAGGTAGTCTTTTTTTAGTTAGCTTATGCTAAAATGGCCTTTATTTGACTGCTTTGGTAAATCCAAATATATTAACAGAAAAAAATGTGACTGTATTTGTGACCATACAATAAAACAGAAGTTCCCCGTAGTGTTTATATGTCAGGTTATGTCATATTTTTCTACATATGGTTTATTTATTTTGAGGTATTGGTTAAAGGAGTCTTTGTGCCTCAAGTTCAAATATAGCGATTCCTGTATATGGAGACGCTTATTTCAAGTAATGGGCAGCTTGTTCCTTCCCTGGGACAATGGATGTCTTGAATGGAGGGTCCCTCCCAAACACAGCCTTCACTGTCATGGCTCCAAGGGTATGTCTGTACTGCATCTGGGAGTGAGCCTCTCAATCTGGGTCAACAGACCGCCACTCTCACTCCAGGCTTGAAAGCCTGAGCTCCAATCCAAGTTACATGATCTCTGAATAGCAGTACTATATAGAATAGAGCCTCTTCCCAGGTTACTAACTCAAGTCACTAATTAGGTTTGGACTCTCAGATTTCTTTTATGGTGGTTAAAAGGGTTTCAAGGCTCAAACTGATTTCAGCTGGAACATGAATAATCTCCACTCCTTCCTGCCTATAGCTGATGTAGAGAATGGCTGGCCAGTAACAGGCTGTTGTGCCCACTGATTTCTGCTCTTGCAAATGCTCCCCAGAAGGATGTGGGTGGCCCCCTCAATCTTCACCAGTAGGCACAAAAGCATACGTGGCAAGCATCCCATTCTAGTGATTCGGGCCATCACTGAAACAGGCACTTGCTGCTGTGGATAGTTGGAGAAGTTCTCAGTCATCAGAGTCAAGTGCCTAGATTAGATCGGTTCTCCCCTTTTTGTCCTGCTGACCCACTGCAAGACAAAAGGAAGGAGTGTATATTGCTGGAAATGACTTAGTTTCTGAAATCTCTGTTTAACATCCTAGTTTGCGACAGTGACTAGTGATCACCCAGGTAAGAGGACAGCATAGTAGCCTAATTTTGAAATAAACAGCTGAGTAATTTTTGTCCACGTCCCTAAGTCGTCCATGTACTTAACACTTGTATCCTGATCACAAATGAATGGTTAGATGTTTGACTATTAGATGAATATTGAATTGATGGTTATATTTGCTACCATCATCAAATTTTATCTCATTTTCTTGTTAATCTGTAAGTAGATGTTCGTTATTACATTCACAGAATTTATACTATCAGTAATACACATCTTTGTAAGAGGTGACTCCTCTAACTCTCATTCCAAATTGAAAATTTGATTAAAACCTGTCATCTGTGACATATTCTTGACACAGTTTGCTTCTATTTTTATAACATGGTTTCCATTTTTATCTTTTTCAGAGTGTCTAGAAACAAGTCTGAAAAGAAACGTAGAGATCAGTTTAATGTTCTCATCAAAGAGCTTGGTTCCATGCTTCCGGGTAATGTTCGGAAGATGGATAAATCCACTGTACTGCAGAAAAGCATTGACTTTTTACGGAAGCACAAAGGTAATTCTGTGGTATAACAAGACAGGTGGAAAACTGGAGTCTTTCAATTGGGTTTTGGTTCAGGCCTTTAATTCTTCCTAGTAAACTGCAAAACAGCTCCCCAAACCAAAGCTATACAAGGGATATCTTTACAGATGAAGGATTTCCACATACAGACATCATAAATGGAACATGTTGTTTAGTCACTCAATAAGCAACTAAGCCAAGAAAATGTTGTATGAATAGATTTGCACTGTACAAAGTGCACCAAAATCTTAGTTATAGTTTTAGTTTTTGTATTTTTAATTTTTCAAAATCTACAAATTTCCGAAGCGTCTCCATTTAATTCTATGAATACATCTACATAGGAACACCCCCCCTCCCCCAGAAAAAACGTCTACACAGCAATTTTTAGCCCCGCAGCATAAGCCAGAATCAGTTGACCTGGGCCCTGAGACTTGCTGCCCTAGTGTGCATTTTTTGGTTTGCTGTGTAGACGTGCCCTGTATGTCTTTGTGTCTTGTTAGTTTATTATGTTTTTGATCCCTTTCATACATAATAATTCTAAAGCTACTTCTTGAGCAGAATTCTGAAGGAAATTACGATCTTTTATTCTATTTTCATGTCACATGATTTTTAGTAGCTACCTTATAGTATTATTAGTGTCTGATCTCTGAGAATAAACTGAAGAATTAGCATTTTCTTGTCATAGATTCATAGATTAATAGACTTTAAGGTCAGAAGGGACCATTAGGATCATCTAGTCAGTCCACTAAGTTATTTTCTGTGTACTTTACAAATTCCATTGAAATCCTCAGTTTCAAAGAAACTTCAGTATGACAAGAGAATTTTCTGCTTTGAGAAAATTGTCCTTATTTGTTCGAGTGTCTAAACTAAGGAAGTTTCTTAATGTATTAACAGAATGGATGGTTCTTCCTCTCCACAGTGGTTGAGTTTGATTCAGAAGTATCTTATTTTCTCTCAGTCTTTCTCTCAGTTAAATACAGCCATGGCTTCCTCCACACCTAGTTTTTTCTTTTGTTCTTTACACATTAATATAGCACCTTGCAGTTCACGCTGGTAGCTGTGAGATAAAAAAAAATTGTTTCTTACAAATGTACACCTAATTATACATGCTCATTATACTAATATACTGTAAAGTTAGCCTTCCAGACTCAGCAGGTGAGAGCTATTGCATGCTAGCCAAAAACAAACAAACCTGAAACAAAACACGTCTGCTAGGTAACATCCAGGGGATATGATGAAGTGAAGTTGTCCTCTTCAACTTTTGAGCAGAATATACTGTCTTTCCCAGGAGGAGGTGGAGAAATAAGAAACATATAAGGGTAATATAACTCATATGAAACAGATGGATAATATAACAAGCAAAGCTAGGAAGGCAGTTCATACATATACCTATCCACATGTTCATATGGTGATTGTCAATACAATTTTCATCACGTGGTTATGCTTGCATGCCCGTTATATGTCCTTTATTTGAGTATTATGGTTACTGTCTTAATAGCACCAGGTGCTTATTAGAACAATACCATTAAAACAGTAAATACAATAATTAAAATGGAACAAAAAAGAGAAAACGTGCATGCACGTGTTAATAGATTTAATAACATTAAATGTTTAATTATGCTGTGTTATATTAGTAAGACATATGTTTAACATTGATACTTCTGAAAACACAGAAACAAATCAATCGAGTATCAAACCCCTTTTCTCCAAGGAGAGTTAGTCCATGTAGGACACTCTGACGTTTTTGTAATGTTTTCTATTGACTAGTTATTACAAGTAGGTGAAATATGCTACTGTTTTGTTTCATAATGGGTTTATTGCTTGTATTTTTAATGGCTGTTTGGAACATTGGCATCCCAAAACATTTAAAAAAAAAAAAAAAAAGTAAAAACCACCTCTGTAACAAATTTCATCCGTCAACCAGCAAAAAACAATTCATGAATTAGAGACTTTGCCCCACAAAAGAATTGCGAGGGTTTCTCTGAAATTCACTAGAGATTATTGCTATTGATTTTAAATGGAAGGCTCTCAGATACTATGGTAATGGATGACAGTAGAAAACTGTAACTTAGATATCTCAGGCACTTAAAGTCTGGGGTAGGCATTCTTTCTTGTTTTGTTAAAATTGAAATAAACAAGTCAGCTTCCAGAGTAATGGATTAGTACAGTTGATACCAGATTGGTGCATCTGAATCAGTACCAGGCTGTAAATAAGAAACTGCCTCCTTTATTAGAATTATTTTAAAAATCAACCATTTCACAAATGAAGAAACACCTTGGAAATTGAAGTTTGTGTTAAAATGCAATTTCGAAAATGTGGTCACTAACAAATATAGTGAGAATAATACCTACCCCACTAAATGAGGAGTGGTCCCACTATTTGCTCAAATTTACAATCTAGGGATCTGCTCAAACTCTGAGCTGCAGTTAGAAGATCAAGTACATCAACAGCCAGGACAGCTTTTTATTATTTAAGTACAACCAGGAGATTGTCACCATTCTTCTCTGCTATGGCGGTCAATTGTGTCTTTATCACTTTAAGATTAGACTGCTTCAACTTAGTCTGCATGGCCTTAAAATTGACCAGAAACTGAAGCTAGTGCAGAATGCCTCAGCCTTCTCATTAAATAGAATGTCTTGCCACAAGCATATTCAGGCCGTGCTTGATGACCTGCACCGGCTTCCTGAGGGTTTCCAAGTGAATTTTAAACTCTTTGTCTCATTTATCTGGAGAGCTCTTGTCCAGCTTAACACTACATTAACTTGAGATCAGACAGAATCACAGCACAAGGTGATTTTACTGCAGCTGTGTGAATACAAGTTTCTGCTAGCATTGCCTTCCTACTCTCTAAGACAGAATGTTGTCATGCTGTTGGAGAACTTTTCCATTTTTTAATCACCCTTCCAGGAACTAACATTCTAGTGTGATGAGTGGACTGCAGAAGGGAATGGAAAAAACTGATTATTTTTTTTCCTTCTTCATATTACAGCAGACTAAAGAGCTTTCCCTCAATTCATATAATTCAGTGGTATGAATTAATTGCTTCCAGAAGTGTGAATCATAAATGAATATTCATGTATATGTTTCTGATTACAGAAATCACTGCACAGTCAGATGCCAGTGAAATTCGACAGGACTGGAAACCTACATTTCTTAGTAATGAAGAGTTCACACAGTTAATGTTGGAGGTACATTATCATTTCTGTCTTTTTGAAAAGAGAGGATTCTCCTTAGCAAAACACCACTATGTGAAAACAGAATCTTTTAGCTTAATGGTATTCCTTTTCAAATCCATATTTTAATTGCAACACTGTCTACCTGGAAATCTGCAAATAAATATCTTGACAAATGTAATTTTAACTAAATGGGCTATAATATATTGTAAATACAAAAGTGTACTATTTATGGAAACTGTTCTTTAAAATGGAATAAAATATTTCCAATCTCTATAATTAGAAATCATTTTTAAAAAGACATAACTCTGCATCTATACAATGATGACTAGTACCTTTGTGGCAGAGTTAGCTTATTTTTTTATGCTTAAACTAAATGCTAGTTACCAAGACTATTCAACATGCTCTCTTCTTGATTGGAAGTATGGCTATAGCTTGTGAAAAGAGTATGCATAATAAAAAATGTACTTTGTGTATCTGCATATTATCCAGCAGATTATTGAGGTTGCAAACTCAAATGCTCAGCCGTTAGGAAATGCATTAAGGTTGCCTGTACAACTTTAATTCACCCCCTTGTGCATATGCAGTATGATACAGTCTTTACTGACATCATCACATATTACTTTTTCTCAATTAGTGCATAGAATGGGCAGGGCTCACTCAATGAGCAGATATTCAATGTTTTGGTTTTTTCCCCGTGTTGGTCAACCTGTAGCCCTCGACCTTATTTACTGCACACTATTCAAATTCTGCTCTGAAGACTGAATTATTAATTTCCTCATGTGGTGCTTACCACTATAATATCAGAGTGCTTCATAAGCATCAATTTTGACAACACTCCTGCAAAGTGAGGGAGTGGTATAATCCCATTTTACAGATGGGTAACTGAGGCACAAAGAGATGACCATCAAAATAATACCTACCTCTTGTATAGTGCTTTCATCAATAAATCTCAAACCACATACCACTTAAAGAACTAAAAAAAAATCTTGTACAGAAATTCAAAGAGCTGGGAGAAAGCCAGCAGAAAGCAAGAGAAGCACTCATGAGCATGGCCCTGAGAGGGAGCAGAGAGACAGAGCTCCTTGGAACACAAAGCTGGTTGCAGAGGCAGACTAGGAAATTATAAGCAAGGAAACTGCCTGCCATTTTTCAGTGGTGTTCCAGGGAAACAGAACTTCCCTGCAATTTTGTGTTTATACAAAGAAATTTCTGACTCATCATCCATTTCTCCTCATAGGAGAAACAAATATGTGAGGCCCTGAATATGGACTAACCACTTGGGCCAAGAGGGGCAATACTGGCAACAAAAGTATAAACTAATTCTGGGTTGACAATTTGTTACACATAGGAACTGATTTTTCAGAATGCTGAGCATTGTGTGCCACTTCATATGTTGAAAGCACAGCTTCCATTGACTTCTGCTGAGACTGAGAATGCTCGACATGTATGCAAATCAGACCCCAGGATCTCAAGTTGAGTGCCCAGAAACAGTGACTACCTGTGAAAAATCTGGTTTAGGCAACTAGCCCGATATCACTTAAGAACTTTGTGGAAGAGGCAGGGATAGAATCAAGTTCTCAAAGGCATTATTTGACTGCCTTAACCATGACACCATCCTTTGTTCAGCCCCATTGGAAGCAAGACAGTAGGTAGTGGATGTCAAATAAAGCCACAGTTTTATTCGCTTAAAATATCTGGAACTACTTGGTGATAAATTGTACAATATAGTTCATCATCATTTCCTTAAACATTACCATCTCTCTGAGGGGCAGTTGTCACCTCTCCCTCTTTCCAACCTGCTCCCTGACCCCCACCACTCTCCTTTTGTCTGAAGGTTAAGTGGGCTATAAAAGGAGGGGGGTTGGCTCCCCACTATATCAGATGTAGGAGCCTCAAACCCCATAATGGATGCTTTCTTTCCAGTTGTTTCTTAGTCCATTTTATCTGATAACTGTATCCCTTCCATGTATCTGCCTTGGATATCTACCACCTCCCCTTCATCTTGCATGGTCCTCTCACCTCAGCTTTCTTCCCCCTTCCACTCCTGTGGCTACCACCCACAGTTCTGCTGGCACCATTGTTGCCCCCCATTGGGTGGTGGCAAAAGGCATGGGCAAGGACTTGGCTGCTAAACCTATCAACAACAACGAGGCCCGCTCAAGTCAGCAAGAAGAGCCAGGGCAAGAAAAAAAGGGAAAGAGCCCTGCCCAGTTGGCTTCTTCCATCGCAGCAGCTGCTACTGGCAATGGTTCACTCTCCCTGTGCTGTCCCTTCCATCAGCTCTGGGGTTGCCTGCCCTTCAGCTCCACAGGCATATGCCCAGGTGGCCACAACCATACCCACTGCCCCATCGCCATCTGCAGTGGCCCCTCCATCCACCATTGCCACTACTGCTGCTGCTGTCTCCTCCTTCTCCATCTGTGGCACTCAGGGCCCCCCTCTCCCTTCCCTGAATAGGAGACACTGTCTTTGCTGTCTCCTAGCGGCCACCTCATCCCACAATGAAACCTGTGTGCGCGCATAGGCTCAGATGGTGGGGGCCCTTGGACATTGTGATGGTTTCCAAGATGTACAGGAAGGTCATCTTCTTCCAGGCAGCAGAGGTTGCTGCCCAGAAGGCAGTGCAGAAGGGCATTTTGGTGGGGGTCTCTTTGTTCCCCTCAAGCTCTTGGAAGGCCTGAGAATACAGTGATGCTTACTTCCATCCCGTCCTTCCTCCCCAATGCTACCCTCCTGCTTGCCCTCTTGTCCTTGGGGAAACTGGTCTCCCCTCTTAGTCTTCTTCCTCTGGGCTGCAAGTAGCTCTTCCTCAGTCACATGCTCTTATTCCTTAGGCATTGAAGTCACCATCCAGTTACCGCTGGGAGATTGGAGGGTTCCTTTGTGGTTCCCTGTTAGGACTTCCTTTATTGCATATGTTACTCATCAGGGCAGGCTCAGTGATTCATTTGCTGGGTTGTGGGGTACATCTGAAGGGACTGTCTCTTGGCCCAACAAAGAAGACTGTTAGGTGCCTCTGAATCCCAGGAGGGCACCAGCCCCACCACCACCGGTGACCCTACTCATCCTGTTCCCCATCCTCTTTCCTCTTTAACATCCAGAAATCTTGTTCAGGTGCAGAGAGTGGCTCCCCTGTTGTGCCCAGCTGAGTGGGTGGATCCCATCTCTGAAACCTACTGGGTGGGGCTTGGGTGCAGGGGTTGAGGCGATGTGAGGGAGCCAGGAAGAGGGCCCATCTCAGGGGGAGATCATCCCTTCCCCTGTTGTCCTGTCCCCACTTGCTCCAGTTGCCGTTCTGTTACCCTGACCTACTGAGCCTGCCCCACTCAGTAACAACACCAATGAAGTCTGGGTGCTAGTAACAGGGCAGTAAGCTCAGCAAATGCAAGTCATGGGCCCAGGACCTCCCTCTTGACCCAGGGAAGGGCAGAAGGCTTCTCATATGTCAACTGGTGGAGGGAGTGTTGCTAAACTTACTTCCTCACCACCTCTATTTCTGTTCTCCTTAAGTGGTATGTTGCTATGCAAGGATAACTTGAATTAATATGCAAATTAGATACAATTAAGTTAGGTTTGAACAGAGACTGGGAATGGTTGAGCCATTACACTAATTGAATCTATTTCCCCATGTTAAGTATCCTCACACCTTCTATGGGTCATCTCAATTATCACTTCAAAAGATTTTTTTTTCTCCTGCTTATGATTGCTCATCTCAACTGATTGTCTTCTTACAGTTGGTATGGCTACTTCCACCTTTTCATGTTCTCTATATGTATAAATATCTTCTTGCTGTATGTTCCAGTCTATGCATCCGATGAAGTGGATTGTAGCCCACCAAAGCTTATACTCAGATAAATTTGTTAGTCTCTAAGGTTCCACAAGTACTCCTGTTCTTGTTGTGCAAGGATAAGGATTTCCACTGAAATCAGTGGGACTACTACTATTTTGGGTGGTCAGGTACTACTCCAAATAACGAGGATGCCAGAATTGTGCTCTTAATTAGGAATGTTAAAGCTTACACAAATTTTAAACTACCACCAGTAATTAAAGCAGCCACAGGTAAGTTTTATTAAAACCCATGGCCTTCACATTTCTTAATTTTAAACTGAGGTGGTGAATATTTATTTTTTGCTGAGTTTCTTTAGGAAAGAATTGGAATGTCAAAGATTTTAATAATTGAAATCTATCGTTTCCTCCTTCTCTTTCTACCCTTCATCCTTTTTCCTCTTCCCACTCTCTGATTTTCTGTGCCTATTATTATTTTCTCCTTTCTTCAATCTCCATTTTCCCGTTTAGCACTACCTTGCTTCCTTGTCATTCCATGTTCTTTTTTAAAGACTAGAATTCTAGTAGGATAGGGGTGGGAGAAGAGGGAAACAAACCTGCCAATAATTAGATCTATCTCCTAACCGAAATTTTGTAAATTACAGATGGCTTTTTGAGAACAAAACAGTATGAAAAATGATGATGGTAAAGCTGATGTAGTACAAATGATATTCAGAGGTGTTAGTGATAACACATGCTCTCATTGGTTTTAGAGTAAGTAAAATGAAGTCAATCTAGCCTTCATGCTTAAATTAAGTATAGGTTTTTTTGATTTGTCATGTGCATTGTCCTGTGTTCCTTTTCATTTAACTGCCCATTATGTTTAATTTCAGGCTCTTGATGGTTTTTTTTTAGCAATCATGACAGATGGAAGTATAATATATGTGTCTGAGAGTGTAACTCCCTTACTTGAACATTTGCCAGTAAGTATGAACTCTTCCAGTAAGATATCAGTGTTAGTCTGTGGACTAGGTTTTGCTGCAAGCACTATTAACCTCTCAAAGCACTCGGAGCACAGACAATGTATGTTCTGTCCTGAAACCTCTGTTTTTCCTCTAAAACACCTCCCTCCCTGTTTATTGATGTGTCCCCAGTCTTAATCTCCCCTACTAGAAAAGTGGAATAAACACTCTCCTCAGATACCACTGTTACTGTTATTCCATTACTCATCAGCTGAGACTGCTAAAGAGAAGCATGCTTGGTACTCTTGAAACTACTGTCCACTGATCTTTAGTTATCCTGGTCACTTCCCAAACTCAGGACTCACCAGGAACAAATATGCTGTTGCTGCTTAATTGGGCTGACTCTTATATGTCATATTCGTACTGCATCTCATTCATCTTTATTTGTACTGCTAATCTCATTGGTATATTTACTCTGTAGTCCATGCTAGTATAGGTGTCACCTGGGAGTGTTACTCTTCTGAAACCGAAGCTAATAGTGTTTTAAAGTGAGAATAGTGCTTATATAAAATTTATTATCAGTTATAAACCTGAGGTGGAAAAAATAGTTGTGTCAGAATGAATCTGATTTATAAATGTCTATAAAATGTATCCACATTGACTAGAAGTTTCTTACCAATGGTTCTGCAAGGCAAAAAATTAATCTTTGATGTGAACAGTTTGAGAATGAGAACTTGTCTTAAAATGAGAAAAATGTAAATGGCTCAGTTTTCCAACTAACCAAAATTTATATTTCCTCAACTCCAAAATGTTCCAGAGGGACAACTTTTAAGTTCAATTTTTTCTTTTTAAAACATATCTTCTGTGGAGATTTTGTTAATGTATTTGTGCATATAAACAGTATCAGGAATACTTTGTTGTTATCTAAGAAGAGCTCTGTGAAGCCTGAAAGCTTATACCTTCCACCAACAGAAGTTGGTCCAAGAAAAGATAATACCTCACCTACCTTGTCTCACCTCTATTTTTGTTTTTCAAGATGAAGATTTTAAATCTTTAGTGCCATCAAGAGGCAAAAATGTGTACTGATATTTTAAATCAACTACACAATTTGATTTCAGTGCTTCACTATTTGAAATTATCAGAGCAAAGGAAAGACAGTAAGTTCCAGTATGCTTTTACATATGTATCTGTGTTGTGTTTACAGTAACGTTTATTTCTTTTTCAAGTAGTGTCCCTGTCGCTGGTTCACCTCAAGTGCACCTACATCCTTGATTGGAGATTTTTTGTACTAGTGCCTACTGGACCAGTTCATGAGTCACACACACCTTCTTGTCCCATGCCGAGGGCCCTTCTCAACTGCCTTCAGCCAGAGACAGAGTCTACTGTGTGCTGTTCACTCTGTAATTAGTTAGTTGTCTTATAGTCTGTGTAGTTGGAACAGCTGTTCCTTTTATTTTCATTTCCTTTAACTAACTAAATAATTTTTTTAAAAATTTATTACTATGTAGTTAGATACCAGTTAGTAGCTTTCCCCTTCTAGGGATCATTTTTTGTTATATTACTCAGGAATGCCACGCTCTCCTGAGTTCAAATGATGCCTCTCCTGCAGTGAGGTGATTACCATTCAGTGACTGACATTCCCTGTGCCTCCACTGTTTGAGAGATAACACATATCCCCAGTAAGTGCAAGATCAAATTTAAAGTCCTGATGATGAAGCAAGCTTTGTGCCCATATTTGGATTCTAGGGCGGAGGACCAACCTGTACATAGCCCTTCCAGTACCACTAGAACCCTGTCCACATCAAGGCCTTGGTCATTGGAGACTGCTAGAGATGTAGGCAATACCATAGCACTAAGTACGTCTAAGGTACCAAAATCTTCCGTAGAGGTAGCTTTGATAACAGCCTTTAAGCAGAAGGATGTAAGGACTAAATCTCCAAGAAAATCTCTGTCACTGACCCATAAGAAGACTATGGAGACTTCAGGTCCCAAGGGGAGTTACATGCAAACTCCAGGTGATGCTAATACTGCAAAAGCAAAGAGGAATCTGTTGTCTAATGCAGTGTTGTTGTAGCCATATTGTCCCAGGATCTTAGAGACAAGGTGGGTGAGGTAATATCTTTTATTGGACCGACTTCTGTTAGTGAGAGAGACAAGCTTTCAAGTTTACACAGAGCTTTTCTTCAGGTCTGGGAAACTAACTCAAAGTGTCACTGCTAAACACAAGATTTGAACAGATTGTTTAGCATAAGTAGTTAACACTTATTTTAAGGGACCAGTCAAGATGAAGTTGCCTGTTAACACACCTCCAGTCATAGGCAGGAAAGGTGGGGTTGTTAAAGGGTTACAGATGTTGCAATAAGCCATAATCAGTATCTCTATTCAGTCCATGATTTTCAGTGAGTAGCAAAGTTATGAATTTAAGCTCCTATTGATAACTTTGATAAATGCGAAAAATCATGGTCTGAATAGACACCGGATTTATGGCTTATTGTAACAATCTGTAACCATCAAGTACCATTGATAACCTTCCTTTTGATGGTGGCAAGCTCTTTGTGGACTCAATGGATATATCTCTCCACACTTTAAAGGACTCAAGAACCATGCTGTTATCCTTAGGGATTTATATTTTTGTAATAGAAGGAGATGTACTTGGTCTCAGATGGCACAAAGATCATACCCAGTCCTGTGTTCAACTTATCGTAGGCCATCTGAGCCCCCAGCCAAGAGACCAAGGTATTCTAAGAAGAAACCTCTTTCAGCTACGGCCACATCTTCTCAGCCATGTACGTTCTCCAAGCAACAGTTTTGATGGTGTGGTCAGGAGTGTCAACCATCCGACAGACAGAGGTTTATACCTGCAACCTCCTACCCCTCCCTTCTCTCAGATGTCATCTCTCCCCTTTTGGGACTGTATGGGAGAATATAACATTAGACAAATGGGTTTTGGAAACCATAACATCTGGGAATAGCTCAGTGGTTTGAGCATTGGCCTGCTAAACCCAGGGTTATGAGTTCAATCCTTGAGGGGGCCACTTAGGGATCTGGGGCAAAAATCAATACTTGGTCCTGCTAATGAAGACAGGGTGCTGGACATGCTGACCTTTTGCAGTCCCTTCCAGTTCCGTGAGATAGGTATATCTCCATATATATTTTACCCATTCCTCCTCCCCATCCTTCTTCAGGAGCCCTTCTTGCAATCAGTGGCTGGTGCAAGATGTTACCTCCTCTGTGTTTAGGAACAATAGAACCAGGCCCTGTACTAGCACAGGGGAAGGCGATTCTATTCAAAGTACTTCCTGATGTCCAAAAAGAATGGTGCCTGGAGGCCAATTTTACATCTCATGTCTCTCAACAGGTATGTAAAACAACAGAGATTCAGGATGGTGACCCTTGCAGCAATAATTCCCTTGTTATATGTAGGGGATTGGCTTGCAACTCTTGACCTACCAGGTGCATATTTTCATGTTGCTATTCACCCTTCACACAAGAAAATTCTTTGTTTTCTAATCAACAGCGAGCACAATCAATACAAGGTGCTCCCTTTCAGCCTATTTCTGCCTCAAGGGTATTCTCAAAGATTCTAGTGGTAGTTGCTGCCCATCTACATCATCTGGTGATAACCATTTTCCCATATCTGAATGATTGGTGCAGACCATTTTAGGAAGTCTTGGCAGCAGTAAAGATGTGTTCTCTTTTTCACAGCCTGAGACTTCAAATCAACCTTGAAAAGCCCATTTTTGACTCCAATACAGCACCTAGACTTCGTTGGAGCTTCCTTGTATGCAGAGACTGGCAGTGTCTACCGCCTTTCCAGCAGATTTCTCGCACTAATGACTCTCATCTCAGGGACCAGGACAAACCTCAATTAACAAGAGAAGATTGTCTTCAGATGCAAGGACGTATGTCAGATTGCGTTTTTGTAGTGCAGCATGTCAGATAATATCTCTGAGGTCTACAGGAGTGGCTTTGAACAGTTTGAAGAAGTTTACAAATCAAGCAAGCACAGCCTAGGAAGATGAGGGGACTGATAGTAATGGGTTCTGCAGTCACTCATCAGTGCAGGTGTCCCATTCTTTCAGAATCCTCCTACCATAGTGATAACATTGACGCTTCACTTTTAGGTTGGGGGGCACATCTGGGACTAATAAGGTGCAAAGCAAATGGTCACTACAAGAGCAACTTCTTCACATCAATAATTTGGAATTGAGAGCAGTCAGAAATGTTTGTCTACACTGTCTGCCTCTAATCAGATCCAAGTCAGTAAAGATAATGACAGACAATGTGACATGCATGTATTATGTCAACCATCAGGGAGCATGTTCCCATTTCTCTGTGTCAAGGTGATAAAACTCTGGAATTGGTGTATAGCCAATCAGATAGTCATCTCAGCTTCTTGTCTCCCAGGTATACAGAACATCATGGCAGATGACCTCAACAGATATTTCTTTCTAAATTGCAAATGGGAACTGGACTCTTGAGATCTCCACACAATAATCTTAGCTTCGGAATTCCCCGAGGCTGATCTGTTTGCCATGGCAGCCAACACAAAATGCATCAGATATTTCTTCAGAGGGGTCTCAATCCCCAATTGTTAGGGGATGCTTTTCTCATCTCGTGAATGAAGGTGCTTCTTTGTGCACATTCACCAACGCCATTACAGTTAAAGTTCTCAAAGAGTTGCACTGATTGCACCAAAGTGGCCAAGATAAAATTCGGTATTTCTGTCTAATCAGACTCGTCTTATGCTCTCTGTGGTGACTTCCATTCATTCCTTATCTGCTGACTCAGGATGCCAGTCAAACACTTCACTCCAGCCTTCAGATTCTGAGGCTCCAAACATGGCTCCTTGTGGTTCTCGAGAATGGTGATATCCTGTTCATCAGCAATACAACACATAATATTAAGTAGTAGAAGAGACTCCACAAGAAATACTTACCTTCAGGAATAGAAAAGATGTTCTCTTTGGTGTAACAGCAGTTGTCAGATTTTGCCAACTTGATCTCTTCCCAGGGTATTGGATTACCTGTTGGAATTGAAAACATCAGGTCTTTCTATGAATTCCATTAGAGTACGCTTAGCGGCACTTCCATTAGGTACTTGGCTTTTCACACACCCATAGGGTTTTTTCGTTCTTCACTGACTCAACCATAGCAAGATACCTAAGAGATTTGTTGAATCCCCGCAAATCAGAAATCCTACTCCTAGCTGAGACCTCAACCTGGTCCTTAATTGCCTTATGAAACATCCTTTTCAGCCATGAGCTCTGTGTTGTTCATTAGATTTATCTGTGAAGACAGACTTCGTGGTAGTCATCACTTCTGCCCCAAGGGTTTGAGAATTGGGGAGCTTTAATGGCACACCCCCATTTATGGTCTCACCAGAGACAAAGTGTCACTATGGGCCCATCCAATATTTTTACCTAAGGTGTCCTCAAAATTTCTTATTAATCAAACCTTTCATCTCCCATTTTTTTGTCCAAAACAACACTGGACTAGTCAAGAAGCTGTATTCTATACACTAGATGTCAGGAGGGCATTACGCTTTTATCTTGAGAGAGGACCAACCCATTTAGAAGATCTCCTAGACTGTTTGTGTCCACTGCAGACAGAAACAAGGGTTTGGTCATTTCAAAATAGAGGTTATCAAAGTATATCTCTGGATATATTAAAATCTGTTACAGCCGAACTCACGTTTAGCCCCTTGAGAGTGATAGCACGTTCCACAGAAGTACCAAATATTTCTTTAGCCTTACTTAAGGATGTACCAGTCGCAGTGGCAACTTGATATTCTGTTCATGGTTTCTAATCATCATGCCTTAGTGTCTACAGCTAGATTAGATGCTGCTGTAGGCAATTGCAGTCTCTTCTGTATTGGACTCTGCTCCAAATCTCCTGCCTCCTTAGGGGGGGATATTGCTTGAGAGTCTCCTGAAGTGGAGCACCCATAGGAACACTACTCTTGTTCAGTAACTGCAGTTCTTCAAAGTGTGTGTCTCTATGGGTGCGCCACTGCTGCCTTCCTTCCCCTCTGCTTCAGTGGGACTTTGTAATGTTGAAGGAACTGAGGATGGTTCACCCGCACAGCCCCAATATAGCCTTGGTACAGACATGAGGATCTGTGGGGCACATGCATGGGCTGAATGGCCAATGCTACCAAAAAAACCTTGATCAAAAGTTCAGGGTGCAGGCACACCTGGTGTGGAGCACCACACATTTCAAAGTTCTCCAGTTACTGCACAAGGTAAGTAACCTCTCCAACAGTGTTAAAAATCTGTGCAATCAAGAGATGATCACTTCTTGCAAAATGGTATTTTGTTCCTCAGAACATGGTTTTGCTGAATCTGTAATGTTTTTGTATGTTTGTTTTCTCATCTCTGATCTCTTTAATTGCTTTACATTAAAACAATGGGCTTTGCAAAGATATCATGTCTTGCATTGTTAAAATGTTTCTGAAATCTGTTTTTCTTTTTCAGTCTGATCTTGTGGATCAGAGTGTATTTAATTTTATCCCAGAGGGGGAACATTCAGAGGTTTATAAAATACTCTCTACTCATCTGCTGGAAAGTGATTCATTGACACAAGAATATTTAAAATGTAAGTTGTATTGCTAAAAAATCTGGTAGATGTGGGAGTCTTATCATAGCGTCTTTTTATGGGCAACTCAGTTTCAGTGAAAGTAAATGCATATGGGATTTCAGGGTGAAACTTATAGGTCTTAAAGGAAAAAGATGATTCATTTTATTTTCTGAAGTAAATCAATCTTTTATTTTAAAATTTCCTAGTGACTAGGATAACATTGCATGTCATAAACATTTCCAAAACACAGGGAAAGTATTTCTGTTTATAATTTATTGTCACATAATCATAGCAGCTGGAGAGGATAAAGATCTATTACGTCATACACCACTGGAATCATACTTCTAGGCACTTCCCATTAGGCAGCTGTCCAAGGAAACTTCTCTAGTAGGAGTTCTGCTCTTCTGTGGCTTCTCTGTAAAGCTGAAGTATGAAGAGTGCGTGCTGCTGAGCCTTTCCAAACACAAATCCAATAGTTTCCTCTCCACTACGTTGGGTAATTCCATGTTGGGAAAAAAATAAAATACCATAAGCCATTTTTCTTCATTGCAGCATGTATATTAAATTCTTTATTAAATATGTTGTTTGCGATAGTGTTGTTGCCATGTTGGTCCCAGGATATGAGACAAAGTAGGTGAAGTATTATCTTTTATTGGACCAACTTCTTCAGTTCAAGCTTTTGAGCTATACCAACCTCTTCTTCTGGTCTAGGAAAGGAAATCAGAGTATCTGAGCTAAATACAAGTTGGGGACAGATTGCTAAGCATAAGGGAAAAGGGATACGGCATGTTGCAGGAAGCCACTTGAAAGGAAATCTGCAATTGAGGATTATGTGGTTATGCATAGGGGGTTTGAAGAAGGTGATTAGGGATAGCGTGCGGTGGGATGTGTTAGAAATTATTGTAATGAGCCCTAAAACTAGTGTCCCTATTGCATCTGTAGTTTTTGGTGTCTAGCAGATTTATGAATGTAAATTCCCAAGCTCAGCTTTGAAGGTGCTATGCAGGTTTCCTTTGAGGATGAGTATTGAAAGATCAGACAGGGAGAGATTGCTTTGTGAAAAGTTTCCACCCACAGGTGATATAGTGTTTTTATCTTTTATCATTTTTCTGTGTGAGTTCACTTAAGACCATAGTGATATCTGGTTTCATCCACAAAGTTTTTATTGAGGCATTTGATGCACTGCATGAGGTACACCACATGTTGTGATAAGCATGTTTAGGACCCATGAATTTTAAAAGGTATATTGTACGAGGTGTTGATCATTGTAGAAGTGATGATATGTTTGCAGGTTTTGCATCTGTTGTTCTGGCAGTCTGGTGACAGTTTGAGTTGGTGAGCTCTGCTTTGTAGGGAGCTTGTTTCAGAGGATTAGCTTGGTGAGATTTGGGGGATTTGAAGATCAGAGGAGGAGTTCAGGAAAAAATTATTTCAGGATATGGTCCCCATCAACCATAGGTGTAATTGTTTGATGGTACCCCTTATGGCAGGGGTTCCCAACGCGGTGCCCATGGGCGCATTTAAATGGGCCCACGTCCTGGCCAGCAGTCGAGCATCAGCCGAAATGCCGCCAAATTTCGGCGGCATTTCGGTGGATGCGCAACTGCTGCCACGGTCCTTCGTCTGGCGCCCGCCAGACGAAAAGGTTGGGGACCACTGCCTTATGGGTTTCTGTGTGGGTGGTAGGTGAGAGCTAGGGGTGTGCGGTCAGTGGGGTGTGTTTTTGTTTGTTTTTTTGCTGTATTGAAGCAGGTTCTCTGGGGGATTTGGATGGCCCTTTCCATGATGCGATCTACTTCTCGGATGGAGTGTTCTTGTTTAGTAAAGCCAGTTTTATGTGTATTTAGGTGAGTATTCTGGACTTCCTCTTCAGAGCAAGGTCTGTGGTATCTGAGTGGCTGGCAGTAGATAACAGATTTTTTGGTGAGTCTGTGGTTGTTTCTAGATCTTTGGAGATAAATATGGTAATCCCTGGGTTTCTTGTGGAAAGCTGTTTGTACAATTCCGTTGTTGAATCTGATCATGCCGTCCAGGAAGTTGATGCCGGTGTGGAAGCCTTTTAGAGATAGTTTGATCAATGGGTGGTTCTGGTTGAAGTTGTGGTGAAAATCTATGAGGAAGTTGGGTCTTCTGTCCAGAGTATGAAAATATCAATATATTTGTATCTCAGGTATATTGTTGGTTTTGTGGTACATTTTTCTAGATATTCTTCCTTTAATGGGCGCATGAGAAGGTTAGTATATTGGAGAGCCATGCTAGTACCCATGGCTGTTCCCATGGTTTGGACAAAGTGTTTGTTGCTAAATGGGAAGTTGGCCTCATTGACGTAGTCATCATGTTTAAGGACTACAGCAACTCCCCCTTTGCTGGATTGATCACAGTCTGGTGGTTGGATTTTAAAGGCAGCATAGCTGTCCTTTTGGTGGTAGGAAGACTGTGGTGATGTAATATTTGTGGAGGATTTCATTGTATCTTTTCGTAAAGCAGTTGATGTAATGATCCAGTGTTGGTTTCATCCACGGGCGTGGGGGTCCAGTCAGATGATTCTTTTTTCTCATGACTGTCAGTGGGATTGTAGTAGTTGTGGGTGGTGGTGTCTTAATTGTGAAAGAATTCCTTGAGGAGGTGCATGGGTCCTACACATGCCAATCACGTGTGGTGTATTCATTCAGCGCATCAAAGCCCCAATAACAGCTATCTGAATGAAACAGACAATCGTGCTCTCAAATGAACTCATGCAGGAAAATGAAGATAAAAACACCCTGTCACCTATGAGCAGACACTTTTCACAAAGCAGTCACTTGGTATCTGATCTGTTAATACTTGTCCTCAAAGAAAACCAGCACAGTACCTTCAAAAGTGAGCCTGGGAACTAAAATTCATAGGCCTGCTAGACATTAAAATCCTGGACTCAGCTGGGACACTGGTTTTATGGCTTGTTACAAAAATTTGTAACACTCCCACATCACACCGCTTATGCATCACAATTTAATCCTCAATTCTTTTTCAAGTGACTTCTTTCAACATGCTTATCCCAATTTGTATTTAGTTCAGAGACTCTGATTTCCTTCCCCAGACCTGAAGAACATCTCTATGTATCTCAAAAGCTTGTACCTTCTGCTAACAGAGGTTGGTCCAATAAAAGATACTACCTCACCTATCTTGTATCTTTTATGAAATATGTATGCTAATTATTATTGCTTTTATATGAATCTCTATTGGTGCATGTTTCATCATGTAAGTTGCCTTTTCATTATATTGTTTCAGCAAAAAATCAACTAGAATTCTGTTGCCATATGCTGCGAGGAACAATAGATCCGAAAGAACCACCTACATATGAATATGTAAAGTTTATAGGAACTTTTAAGTCTTTGAATAATGGTAAGAAATGCTTCACTATAATGTGGCCAAAATTAAAGGCACTTTCCAAAGATTTATACATTAGGAAAGGTTTGTGAAAACCTAGTGATAATATTTAAAATATTTTGGTATTTATTTTGAAAGATACTAGACCATGATACAGGTTGTGTTGTTTCTACTTAGCATTACTGAAAAAATAATACTTCTTTATATTTGGTCTTATATTGTAGACAGTAATGTCTGAGCAGGTGAAAGTAAAATAAAAATAGTACTTTTCAGCTCTATAACTCCTTCCATTAAAGAGTGTTAATGTTTGTAAAACACTTTAATAAACATTTTACACAAGAGGAGACGTGAGGTAAAGAAAAATTTAGGCCAGTGTTTAAGTGCCTAAATCCATATCTATGTACATTACTAATTAATATGATTTTTTAGCGTTACTGAATACCTGCAGCTGTCATTGGCTTCCGGTAGGTTCAGAATTAGAACCTACGTCTCCACCTTACACTCAGTCCTGTGATTTAATCAACAATTATCTTTCATAGAACACTCAGAACAAAACCACAGCAGCTGTTGTTTTCTTTAATATGGTATCGGAAGGGCAGGGGAATTTATCTCTTAACTGCACGGTTTTTCCTGCAGAGTATAAGATAAATTGAGCTCTCAAAGGATAAATGTGTGGATGAGGCTGCCTAAATTGTTACACATTTTGTAAGCAAATAGAATGTTATAAATATTCTGCATTTGGAAGACAGCACAGGAGACAGAAGAGTCCTAAATGCTGTAGAACTTACCAGTTTTGACATGAAATTTAACATAAAATATTCCATTAGGATATATTGTGTAACCCAGATTATATCGGATTGGTATTATGTAGGAAAAAGATTTCAAGCAATGACGTTCTATAGGAGCGACTTACTTGTTCTCTGCTGGCTGTCTATACTTGATCATGTCGGAGGATTAGTGGGCCTCTGCATTGTTCCATCAATAAACTGGGTGATGTTATCTTGAGCTGAGCAAAGTCTAGAAAAATCTACCTAAGGATTCAAGAGAAAAAGGTTACTGTAGTACTTTTCTCTCATGACTTCATTGGAGCTAAAAATGACAAAACCCGATGAAAAATTCAGAAATTTAAAACCATTTGTTAACAAATATTCAAAAATAATCTAGCCAGTTAAAATAGAGCTATTAAGAAGCAATGTTCTAGCTTTTATTGGTTTCCTAAAACCATCTGTTGTCCATGACTGTATTTAAGTAGCTGGACTCTAATTTTAGTTGTTAGAGAAGTCCCTTGCTGGTTTTGATAACATGGATATGACTAGTACTATTAAATTATATGCCACATGTATGTATTTTCAAATGTAGCTTTGCTCATAATTCATAGTAAATTTGTAGTATCTTACAGTAGGTTAATGTTGGGGGTTTTGCCAACTTTGCGCCTCCATGCACATTTTGTAACTAAGGCTGTGTCTACACTACCACTGACATTGGTAGATCTTATGTCACTCAGGGGTGTGAATAAGCCACCAGTGACCTAAGTGCCAGAGTGGACAGCACTATGTCTGTGGGAGAGTTTCTCGTGCCAACATAGTTACCGCTGCTCATTGGGGGTGGATTAATTAAGTCTACGGGAGAGCTCTCTCCCATTGGCCTAGAGCAGCAACGCTTGGGAGCTTACAGTGGCACAGCTGCATTGGTGTAGCTGTGCTGCTGTACATTCTCTAGTATAGCCATAGCCTAACTCTTCTCCCTCTTCATCTTCCCCCCACCCCATCTCCTTCAGTCCCCAACTCAGCACACAACGGTTATGAAGGAACTATCCAGCGGCCCCATCGGCCTTCATATGAAGACAGAGTTTGTTTTGTAGCTACAGTTCGGTTAGCTACACCTCAGTTTATCAAGGTACGTTTGGGATTTTCCTCTGCACAAGTGAAAACAAGTGTTTATGACACTTGGTAAACACTTAAATGTGCTCAGATCATGAAACTTTCAATGTGACTGTACCACTTTACATACTGCTACAAACTTTTGATCCAAAACAATGCAGACATCTGGTCTACACTGCATTCACCTAGGAGTGTCCTCCACATTGATGACAATATTAGAGAAGTTTTTTTTGCAGTTCATTACAGTTTGAAATAACCTCAAAGGCCATTGGTTTCAGTGCATATTCCAATGTCATAAATATTGGTTTTGTTTTTGATCTCACACTAGCATTACTCAAGTCAGTTGAGTTATGCCAGTTTAGAGTTAGTGCAGTTGAGATCAGATTTTGGCTCAGTCTGCTTTAAATACATAAAAACAATGAAAGTGCCTAAAAAATAACTTTTAAAGCTACGTTCTTGTGCATTTATCTGCCTACTTTGAGTAAGTCTGAATTTCATAAGAGCTTCTACATTAGAATAGAGCAGATTTGAGAGACTTTTTTGTTTGTTTTTCTAGGAAATGTGCACTGTTGAAGAGCCCAATGAAGAGTTCACATCTAGACATAGCTTAGAATGGAAGTTCCTATTCTTGGATCACAGGTGCCATTCCTTATAATAAAGTAGTACATAGTAGCATTCTGGCGGTAATCTTTAGAATACGTTAATCAGCACTAACTATTCATAATCTGAGTTGGGATTTGTGTGGGTTTTTGTTGTTATTATTTTGGAGAACATATTGTAAACATGAACTAGAATGAGACTGATTTTATTGTTTTTACATGTAAAAATAAAGTAACATTAACTTCTGTATTAACTAGGGCACCTCCAATAATAGGCTATTTACCATTCGAAGTTCTGGGGACATCGGGCTACGATTACTATCATGTAGATGACCTAGAAAATCTGGCAAAATGTCATGAACACTGTAAGTAAATGTCAAAACTCTGTGTTACAAAAACCAACCTCAATTAAACATCTGTACGTTATGCGAAAGTCTTCTTAATTATATTGAATTGTGTGTAGAGGGCAGGATATATACTGAAATCCTGCCTCACTCAAGTGATGCTTTCTGTGGCAAGACCAATGTTTTCTGCTGCAAAATGTTTATGGTTCATTTATTTACAGACACCTGAGATGTGGTCTCATACCACAGCCTTCTAATATAAAGAAATTACAAAATCATGACTGCTGTAGCTGAAAAAAATTGTAATATAACTTACTGAAGAGCCTTCTCTTCCATTGTGTGTAGTACTTGAAATAGAAGTTCCTCTTTTTCTTACCTTGTTTTTAGTCATTGTCCTAGTGTCAGTCAGATTCAGGGGAAGATCTCTTAGTTTAGATTTAGTGACCACTGTGTCACAAAATTAACATAACATGTGAAAGCAAAGAAGTCTTGTTCTTTTTTATCTTCTAGTAATGCAATACGGGAAAGGGAAGTCGTGTTATTACAGGTTCCTGACAAAGGGGCAGCAGTGGATTTGGCTACAAACACATTACTATATTACTTATCACCAGTGGAATTCCAGGCCAGAGTTTATTGTCTGTACACACACTGTAGTAAGGTAACAATTGTTTTTTATTAATTTTAGAGAAGCTCTCTTAACTGGCAACTGTATTGCTGATGTTTTTAAAACATTGGAAAGATTTAACTAATAGTAGTTTGCAGAGACACTGTGAAGCCTCCTGAGTGTTTGTTCCCTTTATTCCATGGGCAAAACAGCATGTCTGAGGAAGTCACATTTTAAGACATTATTGTAAAAAACATTTAGACGAGGTATAATAAATGTGGTTTGTTCTTTTATAGTTATGCAGAAGTTCGAGCAGAAAGAAGGCGAGAACTTGGTATTGAAGAGTCTCTTCCAGAGATAGCAGCAAATAAAGTGAGCTTCGTAACTTTTTTTTTTTTTATTATATGGTGCCCCTTTGTACTGCTGTATATCTGATTTTTTTTGTAATCAGAAGGTAGGAAAGTTTTTATCCTCTGCTGCTACAGCTAATGCAATGCTTTTTAACTATGAAATATTATCTCATGACTAAGAAGATGCAGGAAAGGTGACTGCTTCACAACTTCCGACCTTGGAGTTCTTTATTATTTTTAGGTTTATTATATGTATTACATAGCATACAGAGGCCCCAGTTAGGATTGGGGCCCCAAAGTGTTAAATACAAACACAAAGATTGATGGAGTTTTTTACATCTGAAAAAACAAGGAACAGATAATGGAGGAAGAGGGAGGGAAATCAGCAGAAGGGGACAGCATAGCTCCATCACATGGCCTCCACCCACTTCTCAGAAGCATCCAGAAGTCTTTCTGGATGAATACCCTCCAGATGAGACTCTGAAGGTGTTCAGGATATTGGGCCTCAGAAAGGTAAGTCAGGGGCAGGCACTCATGATGTGCTCCCTTGGTAAACTGACAGATTTCCCAGTGGAAATCTGCTGCTTATGGCACAACTAACTATGCCTGCATGTTTCAGAGTAGCGGCCATGTTAGTCTGTATCCACAAAAAGAACAGGAGTACTTGTGGCATCTTAGAGACTAACAAATTTATTTGAGCATAAGCTTTCGTGGGCTACAGCCCACTTCATCGGACGTATAGAATGGAACATTTAGTGAGGAGATATATACACATACAGAGAACATGAAAAGATGGGAGTTGCCCAGCCAACTCTAAGAGGCTAATTAATTAAGATGAACTGTTGTCAGCAGGAGAAAAAAAACTTTTGTAGTGATAATCAAGATAGCCCGTTTAAGACAGTTTGACAAGAAGCTCTAAGGATACTTAATACTGGGGAAATAGAGTCAATGTGTGTAATGGGTCAGCCATTCCCAGTCTCTGTTTAAGCCTAAGTTGATAGTATCTAGTTTGCATATCAATTCAGGTTCAGCAGTTTCTTTTTGGAGTCTGTTTTTGAAGCTTTTCTGTTGCAAAATTGCCACCTTTAAATCTGTTACTGAATGGCCAGAGAGGTTGAAGTGTTTTCCTACTGTTTTTTGAATGTTATGATTCCTGATGTCAGATTTGTGTCCATTTATTCTTTTGCATAGAGACTGTCCAGTTTGGCCAATGTACATGGCAGAGGGGCATTGCTGGCACATGATGGCATATATCACATTGGTAGATGTGAAGATGAATAAGCCCCTGATGGTGTGGCTGATGTGATTAGGTCCTATGTTGGTGTCACTTGAATAGATATGTGGATTATCACTACAAAAGTTTTTTTTCTCCTGCTGACAACAGTTCATCTTAATTAATTAGCCTCTTAGAGTTGGTTGGGCAACTCCCACCTTTTCATGTTCTCTGTATGTATATATATCTCCTCACTAAAAATTCCATTCTATGCATCCGATTAAGTGAACCCACAAAAGCTTATGCTCAAATACATGTGTTAGTCTCTAAGGTGCCACAAGTACTCCTGTTCTTTATGCCTGCATGGCTTCTTGCTCCTCCAAGAGAGAAATAGAGTACACAGCAGTAGGAAGTGAGTTATGTTGCCGGAGAGGGAAGGAAGTTTGTGCAGCAACACAGGACTGGTGCAGAACTCAGAGTTGCAGGATTTGCCTGCGTATCTTTGGACTCTGGGTTTTCATAGCTTTGTCTTGCCTTTCTTTACATGGTACAAACCTGATCAATGGAAACTCCATAAACTTAAACTTGTAGAGTATAAAAGGACAAAACTTTTTCTGCAGATTTATCTATTGGGGGTTGATTGGCCCAGATGTTTGTTTAATTTGCTAAGCTGTGTTTGCCAACTGAAATATTTATTGTCTATGTACTGAACCATCAAATAAAATGATTTTTATTTGTACCCCTTCAGAATCAGGACTCCGGATCCGATAATCATATAAACACGGTCAGCCTCAAAGAAGCATTGGAAAGATTTGATCACAGTGGTACACCTTCTGCTTCCTCCAGGAGTTCGAGGAAATCTTCGCATACTGCAGTCTCAGATCCTTCATGTATGTGCTTACCATTGAAAACATAATTGCCTTATAAGGGGAGACTGTATCTGTCCTTTTTTGCTGTGTTTTTATTGAAATAATGCATTTTAAAACTTCTAAAATATTTCTTTAATAATATATCTGAATGAAATACTGAATTTAAAAATGTCCCTCTCAATGGCTTAGCTAACAGTAATGCAGCAGCCTGAGAGTACCAGGTTTATCCAGAGAGTTCTACATTTAAATATTGTCCAGTAGAAACCCATTGAAACAGCTGATATTAAAATAAAATCTTATTTCATACTATCAGGCCTATACAATTGATAGAAATGTACTTTTGAAAAATTTGCCTGAAGCTTTCACTCAGGCAAAACTCCCTTTGTTTTCTTTGTATATGGAGTTACAGGATCAGGCTTATCATTCATATTATTAACAAAATGTGTTTTCACTTTTACATTGATCACCATTAGCAACGCCAACAAAGATGACAATGGACACTAGCACTCCTCCAAGACAAAACTTATCTGGTCATGAAAAGACTGCACCAAGGAGGTCATCGCTTAGTAGTCAGGTAACTCTTCAGAGGAGAGCCTCTGTGTAAAATCCATTTATTTCACTTGTAAATGAAAAATGTTTAAATCTACAGTAAACTTTAAATTTTTTCCCCTTAAAGCATAGAGTTTGAACTGGAAGTGAAAACATTTTCAGTCTGGGTACTTGATTTCTAAGATTGCATGATCAAGGTTACTGACACAAACGCTTATGCAGGTGTTTAATTTTACATGTTACACTAAGTGTGACTACTCACATGCATATAGTTAGGGCCATTTTGGTCAATTTCATGGTCATAGGATTTTTTAAATAGTCAGTTTCATGGTTTCAGATGTTTACATCTGAAATTTCACAGTGTTGTAACTGTGGGGGTCCTGACCCAAAGGAGGGTCATGGTGAAGGTATCATGGGATTGTCACCCTTACTTCTGTGCTTCTGCTGGCAGGGGCATTGCCTTCAGAGCTGGGTGGCCAGAGAGCTGCCGACTAGGAGCCCAGCTCTAAAGCCAGCTCCGCCGTCAGCAGCAGCACAGATTTAAGGGTTGCAGGGTATGGAGGTGGCTGTCGCTTTTGGAGGGAGCAGGACCAGCATTATGGGTGGGTGATTGCCCAGGGCACTGTGGTCAGGGAGGGGGGTTCCTCCCACACACAGCCAGCTCAAGGCCCCTTTAGCCCCTGAGCACTGTGCCTGGAGCTGGGTGGGGCAGGACTGGGGGCACCACCACCAGGGTGTCCTACCATGCACTGGGCTCCAGCTGCTAGTCCTAGTGGGGCTGGGGAGGGATGGGACTTCCTCTTCCCCTTCCTGAAGCTAGGTCAAACCCCTCTCCAGGAGTGTGCCACCCTTCCTTCAGCACTGCCTTCAGAGCTGGACTCCCAGCCAGCAGCTGTGGAGCTTCCTGCAGCCAGGGGAGGTTCCTAGAGTTGGGTCTGACCTAGCCCTGGGGGTGGTCCCTGCAGGGGATGAGGAAGGCCCAGCCCTGCCAGGACTAGTATCTGGAGCCCAGCGCACAGTAAGAGCCTGCCTTCCCTACAGTAGCCAGATTTCTTGGGGGAAATGAGATTTCATGGTCCATGATGCATTTTTCATGGCTGTGAATTTGTCAGGGCCCTACAAATAGTTAAGCATGTGTTCATTGGGTGGTCTTGTCCCATGACCCCCATCAGGGCCTTTGGACAAGCCTGAAATTGGACCCTTGCCTCAGCGTCCCCTTTCAAGGGGCTTCTTGAGTAAGTCTCAAACACTTTTGTCTATTCATACACCTCCTCAGGGTCTGGTTTATTAAATTAATAAACATTCAAAATAAAATTCTCAAGTCCTTCCTCAAGTTCATTAGTTTACCCCATTATCAGGTCACTTCCAGACCTTTCCGACCTGTAGTCTCAATCCCCAAGTTCCAGGTTTCTCTGATAGAGCCTACTTGTTCCCAGCAGCCTCTCTAGTGCATTTTGGTCTCCTTGAGAATTCTCGCTCTACAGTTTTCTGCTGCATTTTTATTGGTGAATGAGCTGGTCCTTGCTCCTCAGGTGTGCGTCCTTATTAACTAGAGATGATTGTCTCCAGACCTCTAGCCCTTAAAGGGCCAAGACAGCATGCATAAACATGCATGTTACAACATGCATAAATCTGTGCTTTCTTTCTCATACAATTTTTCATAAACTAGGTAGAACCCATCCAATAACAAAGTTATGGAATAATTTCATATAGTTCTTGAAACCCTGATCATATTAGAAAATCCCAAACAAGCCCTCTGCTATGAGCTATTCATTGACTGTGATTTGAGGCTGGTTTATTGTTGGTTTGAGATGATTAATAGAGGAATAAAAAGATGCTGTCAACTTAAAAATGTTTGAAAACAAGTATCTTTACTTACCAAGACCATCTTTCAAATGATTACAGTTCTGAAATTCCCATTTCCCTTTCACTATTTGTATTCATACTTATTTCTGACCTATATCATAACTTGAACGACGATACCCCATGTAATCACTTGTACCTGCATATTCACAGTACTGCAATATTTCAGTTTCAAACATCGCAGGGAGCATTTAGTTGCCTAAAGACTATTATCCCCTTGAAATATTAAAATAAATGTAGACACATTTCTGTTGGCCTTGTGTTATATAAAAGTGTGTTTTAACAAAATGTACTGTTTTGCCATCGTGGAATTGACAGTTTCTTTTAAATAATTTAGTTATGTCTAGTGTGAGACAAGTTCTGTTGGATAATTATGGTATGCTTTTAAATCTTAGTCCTTAAACGCCCAGTCTGTTGGACAACCATTAGCACAGCCAATGATGTCTCAACCTGCAACTTTACAGATCCAGCCAGGCATGTCCCAGGTATGGATTAGTTTTGTATATTTATTGACTGGCTCTTTCAGCAAATAACCACATCTAGGAATAGCATATTAAGGATTTTCTCATTAACTGAACTGTGTGATGGAAAAACAGCAAAGAGTCCTGTGGCACCTTATAGACTAACAGACGTTTTGGAGCATGAGCTTTCGTGGGTGAATACCCACTTCGTCAGATGCATGTGTGATGGAAGTTTATTTTATGCAAAGTCATCTTACTTGCATTCTCTCTTGTGCCTAATTAAGATAAACTTCTCCCAAAATGAGTGTAGCAATTGATTTGTAGCCAGCTTTGTTGGATGCAAATAATTGTTGTCGCTGTTTGTTTAGTACAAACTGAAGTACCTGATTTGCCATCAGCTCCTTAAATGTCCAAATGACATAAATTGTCACTGTTAAAAGTTAAAATCCATTCTAAAAATCCAGCCGTAAGTATAAAATCAGATTAATATTGAATTCGTGCTCTGGCAGGAAGGAGGGGAGATGCACAATGTACTGGCATGGCAATGGGAATCTGTAGTAGCCTATATGGCTTTTGTCCTGGTTATCTACGAGACTGTATCCTCCATGCCCTGTCCTGACAGTTGAAGTTAGCTGATGCTGACAGTGCCTAGAGATATACAACTGAGTTTTTGTGTCTTCAGGCTACATCTAATTGCTCAGGCTTTTTGCTGAGAGGTTGACCTGGGTGTAGGGCAGTTGTGTGTTTGTAGGTGCCTTTTGTTTGTTTGGGTTATTTTGTTGAGAGTTCTCTAAACATTAAATGTATGTGTCAATCTCAGAACTTTTCACAACTAAGTAATTGTCCCTAGAGAAGTGCTCCCCAAACTGTCGGATGTGCCCCCTCCTGGGGGGACAGGGGTGGAGAAACGTTTTGGTGGAGCCCTGCACAAGGGGTGGGGATGGAGCGCCACCCAGCCCTATTCTGCCCCCAGACCAGCTTCGATCCCAGCCACAGCTCCACTCTGCTCCCTGCTCTGCCCCAGCCACAGCTCCACTCTCCCCCCTGCTTTATCCACAGCCCAGCTCCGGCCCCAGCTGCAACTCCACTCCGCCTCTTGCCCTGCCCCCAGCCCACCTTCAGCCTCAGCCACAGCTCCACTCTGTCCCCAGCTCTAGCCCCAGATGCAGTTCCACTCAGCCCCATGCTCTGCCCTGCCCTCATTCCATCTCCGCCCCCAGGCCAGCTCCCCTCAAGCCCCAGCTCCTCCCCTATCCTCAGTTATGCCCCCAGCTCCACCTTCAGGCCAACCTCCTCTGCTGAGCCAATTGTGCAGTAATGGAGGGGGCACAGACAGGCTCCATTACTGGTAAGGGGGGCGCGAGAGGAAAAGTTTGGGCACCACTGGCCTGGAGATTGTGATAGACAACAAACCGTAGCATGTTACTAGATAGGGCTTGGTTCCCATTGCTACTAGGAAGGGATGATTTACCTTTTGTAGGTCAAGTTTGTCTGTTTCTGATTCAAACTCTTTTAACCTATACATGGCTCTGCAGCCTATGTTCCAGTTTTCAGCCCAGTTGGGAGCCATGCAGCACCTAAAGGACCAGTTGGAGCAAAGAACACGAATGATAGAGGCAAATATTCATCGGCAGCAAGAAGAGTTGCGTAAGATTCAAGAACAGCTTCAAATGGTCCATGGTCAAGGGCTTCAGGTGAGTTACAGTTGGATTAACACTGACTTCTGAGTAAGGACTAAGGATTTAAATGACTCTGTGTGCTATCTAGTCAAAATGGATAATATTGGGAAAGCCCTGCCTTATAGATTGTTGCTACAGAAAGTCAATTTCCAGGGAAGAAATTATGTATAGTATTTGGGTCTGTCAGTTATAAGATTATTTTCCCATCATTGACTTCATTTCACTAAACTGCTGGAGACACTGGAAAGAGAAATGCAGTTTCTAATTGATGTTGTCTTTTTCAAAATTTTGTACAAGTTGTCTTTGTGCTTCTGTGTAATTGCAAACCTTAAACTAAATATGTAGGGATCTAATTCTCTTCACACCAGAGTAGCACTACTGTATCTCTGTTAAATATTGAATGGCGTTATTCCAGAATGAAACTGGTGTGTGAAGGAGGTTTTAATTGTGCATTATCCATTGCTTATAGTACACTCATAAAGCCTCTGACACCTACAATTAAACAATATTTCTGTCTTTAATTGTTTTTCAAAGGTATTGTATTAAAATTTTTTAGTAATACTTTAAACAATCAGTAGTTTGTTTTAAAAAAACTAATTTGTGAATTTTCTTAAAGATGTTTTTGCAGCAATCAACTCCTGGATTAAACTTTGGTTCTGTGCAGCTTACTTCTGGGAACTCTTCTAACATTCAGCATCTTACACCAATAAACATGCAAGGTCAAGTTGTTCAAGCTAATCAGATTCAAGGCGGAATGAACACTGGGCATATTAGTACTCAGCACATGATGCAGCAGCAGCCCTTGCAGAGTACAGCAACACAGGTAAAGTTTCTCATAAGTACCTATGCTAGGTAGTATAATCGCACGGAACCAAAATTGAAACCCATTATGGGCCTGCCTGATCCTGCACTGATTCTATATAGAGAATTTCCATTGAAGTCAATGTAAATTTGAATGTGCAAGAAACACAGGTTCATGCTCTAAATGTTTAGGGTTGAAATACATTTTGTTTTCTCTTTCAGGAAAAGGCTTAGATTTTATAGTCTTCTCTTGATAGAAGAATTATCAAGTGTAAATGATGAGCAGTGAATAACAAGTAGTTCTTCTGGAAGGGCCCAGCCTCAAAAGCAAGCTTTAGCTAATCATTCTTCCTTTTCATGTGGCCTTCTCATTCCTCACCCCAACACTTGCAGGGACTGAGCATGCGTGCACCTGCAGTTCTGCCTGGCCCATCATTCCACCTTCTTGTGCAGTTCTCCTAATGTTATAAGAGTTTTGGAAGAGGAGCATGGGACTGGGAGTGAGAAACTCCTGGATCCTAATCCTGGCACTAACATTTACTCACTGCATGGCCTGGGACAAATAATTTAACCTTTCTCATCTGTAAAAACTGGGATAATATATATTACATAACTCACAAAGATGTTGGAGGACTGGATTAATTATTCTGTACAGTGTTTTGAGAGTATAAATCATATATAAGAACATTCAGTATTAGCAATAATTAACTATTAGTGGATAGCATTTTTATTTATGCCCACAAAGCAAGCTGTGCCTTCTCTGTGTTTGAAAGGGGTGTTTATTTTTAAATTTTTACAGCTGTATTCAATTGATTTATTACATATTTTTCTTCCTTAGCATACTCAGCAAAATATACTTAGTGGGCACAGTCAACAGACTTCTCTTACCAATCAGTCACAGAATACACTTTCAGCCCCCTTATATAACACAATGGTGATCTCCCAGCCAACGACAGGAAATGTTGTGCAGATTCCATCTAGTTTACCACAAAACAACAACCAGAGTGCTGCAGTAACTACTTTCACCCAGGACAGACAGATCAGGTAAATATAAAGGAGCAATATTCATTGAGATGATTTTGCTAGAACTTTCTGTGCTTTAGTAGTCACCAGATCTTATGGAAAAGGAGACAAAAGTTAAACCAACAATTTCATGGATTTTTACTTAGTGTAGGCTTGTGCATGTGCTGTAGTCTGAGGACCAAACCTGCAAAGAGATACTCCTGTAATTCCATTAAAACTCATGGTGTTGAGGCACTGGTGGAGGCGTGGGCCTTTGAGGGCAACATGTAGCCCATTGCACTTGAATTTGGTTAGTTTGTAGTAAGCAAAGGAAAAATTGGTTTGTCTTGAATGACCCTGTCAGTGATAAATGGCACTTACCTAATCAGATTGATATAGGAAAGTTCATTCAGTGTATCTGAAGCAGATTTTTCCCCCCCAAACTAAGCTGATAGGACCTTCTAATGTCTTTTTCCTTTAACAGATTTTCTCAAGGTCAGCAGCTTGTCACAAAATTAGTCACTGCCCCTGTAGCATGTGGAGCAGTGATGGTACCGAGCACTATGTTTATGGGACAGGTGGTGACTGCCTACCCCACTTTTGCTGCACAGCAGCAGCAGCCACAGACATTATCAATAACGCAGCAGCAGCAGCAACAGAGTCAGCAAGAGCAGCAACAGCAGCTCAGTACAGTTCAGCAGTCGGCTCAAGCTCAGCTGACGCAGCACCCGCAGCAGTTCTTACAGGTAATGCAGCACTGTTTAGAAATCTGTCAGATTACACAGATAGTGACGTAAACAGGTTCAGCATATACTGCAAGTTTGATTACCTGAGAATGTTATTTAAATAAGCAACCTTATCAAGCTCAGACAAGCCATATGCATGGGAGGAGGTTCTTTTAAATAGACCTTATTTAAAGTCTCTTGCAGTCTTTATTGTCAAGTTCACAAATAAAAACTGCACTTAAATAAGTCTGTTTCCTGGCCAATGGGCATTAGAGGACATTGGTAGTGGGACATGGAGAGAAACAATGGGGACAGGAAAAATTGTCACACTGGGTCCACCTCATCTCACCACAAACATGCTTGCATGATTCTAAGTAAAGGGGCAGGCATCTCTTTGTAAACCTCACACTTTCCCTCCAGTTACCATGGTGGCCCACAGTGCAACAAGGTGTGAGCTGACTTAGGAGGCAGCGTGCCAGCCTAAGTGTCTTTTCTCTGCTTCTGTGTAGCTGCAGGAGCACATGCTGCCTGGACCTCAGGGAGATACCAGTGGATGCCTGAGCAGCAATAGCCTTCTCATGAATAAGGAGAGAAGAAGCCACCATGGGGGAGAGAAGAGAATGGATCAGAAAGAAAACAGAGGGTGCAGGGAAGGAGGAACAGATTGAGAATAACAAAAGAGCAAAAAAGAAAATACGTACTAAAAATAAGAGAAGTCAAAAAAAGACAGAAGAGGGGGAAAGAGGAAGTAGACTGGACTAGTAGAAGGAGAGGCAGCAGTGACCTTGCTGAACTAGAGTACTGGAATGTGTCTCACAGCAAGGCCTAGGGAAGGGGGCAATAAGTTGCTTTACAGTTAGTCAGATGCTGAAAATATTAATACTCTGTAGTTGGCTATTTTATTCTGAATGAATCTTCACTTTGTGCAATTGTAAGTGAAAGTAGTCGTGGTCTTATTGATGTTTAACCTCATGTGGGAGTTTTAAAATGTAACCAGACCTGCATTTTCATAGCGTGGGCAATAATCCTCTTTTATTTATTTCTTCTTAGACATCCAGGCTACTTCATGGAAATCAATCAACTCAGCTTATTCTCTCTGCTGCTTTCCCACTACAACAAAGCACTTTTACTCAATCACACCACCAGCAGCATCAATCTCAACAGCAGCAACTGTCACGACATAGAACTGACAACATGATTGATCCTTCCAAAGTTCAGCCACAGTAGGACAGGAATTCACTTCTTCTAGAAGCAAACAGCAGGGAGGAGCTGCTCCATAAACAGTTGCACTGATGATAGTAGAGGTAGGAGTCCAAAGGCTTTATAAAGTACAGTATTGAGGTCACGTCTAACTTCTGGGAATCTGTTTGCAGAAGAAACTACTTCAAAATGTTGTCGAGGTACCTTGGATACAAACAGCAAAAAGATAACAGGGACATGGCCAACTTTTACCGTCTTTTAATTGTCCCAATTTCTGTGTTCTGAAGGATGTGCTACCACGTAGTAACTTGTCCAGATCAAGGCTCAAACCTCAATGAACCGAAAAGGGTACTAAAAATGTTGGTATCTTTAGCAGGCCTGTAAGTTTGTCAAATGTGACCATGGACACCCAGTTGCTCACAATAATTCTACAAATACAGTCCAAAAGACATTTAATTTTTTTTTCAGATGATTATGGGACAAGTAAATATTTTCAAAATGTTGTGTGGAATCAGATTCTGTATTGTACAGATGTTGTAAAATAATGTGTATATGTCTGGATAAAAGGAGAGAGAGCAAAAATATTTTATATGATGCATGAAAATGTAATCTTGTTGTTTGTAGGTTTGAATGTTTCCCTAAATTCTCACACCATGCTCCAACTAATATTTTCCTCTGTTCTACCCTTTTGTTTACAACATGATGCATCATAATTTTCACCCTTAATGTGGGCACAAGTCTCTTGTTTGTGCTTTGTCTGCGATGTCGCAGTTTGTTCAGTGAGGTATAGTGTGCTGGTTAGTGGATTTTTTGGGGTTAAATTATTGATGAAAACTGTTTGAACTGATGGTCACGCATCAGGATTCAAGACATTCAGATTTCAGAAATATCATCCATTTCACAATTATTCATTGTTTTTTGATTGAAAAATAGGAATTTGCACTGGTTTATTGTGGATGGTTTGGAATTTTACTCCCCAAAGCTATCTTTTGAGATCATAGTTGGAAATATTTATGTAAAAGGTTTTAAAAAAACTACATGAAAGTAATTTTCAAGAATGTGTCAGTTATAGGAGTAATTTGCACAACAATATATTTACACTTAATAACATTTTAGGCACTTTTTAACCACCTTCTCTGTGGTGAGAATTGTAACTTTTTAAAATATGTTGGAATCTTTTTATTCTCCTTTAAAAATTAGATCTTTCTTTAGTCAAAACTGATTCAGGGTCATTTTAAAACAAAAAAAGAAGAAACCCATAGTGCCTTGATTTTAATTCAGGTGATAATATTGAACATCTTGAATTATGTTGTCTTGAATCTGTTACAATTTCACAATTTTGAAGTCTTAGTACAATCTCAACAAAATATGTTTCTACTTCAGAGCTATATCTTGTTTGTGTTCATATATACAAATATTTTAACAATCATCTGAGTTGAGATAATGAGCATTTTTTAAAGGAGTGCCTCCCCCCTCAAACACTAAAATGGAAACAGGTATCTAATGATTTACCTGTAAAGTGTTCAGAGAGTAAGGAGTAGCGCTCCAAAACACAGATTAGTCATTTTGTGGTGGGGGGGACTTCTTAGCTCAGATCCAATTTTACTTTATTGATTGGAATTTAATGAAAAAATAAAGAGGGGATTAAGACTCCATGCTTAACACTCTGAGGATTGACTAAAAGGGATACCACTAAACTAAGACTTCAGAAGGCAACCTCACTTTATAAAGATAATAAAAAGTTCCAACAGAAATGATTTCCTATTTTTAAATGTTCAGTAAATTTCTATGGTACTACTTCATCCAAATCACATCTGCAGAGCAAATGAGCTAATACCAAGATAGACTTGGTAGTTAAAAAAGAAAATGAATTAAAATGAACACTGAGGAGGGAAAGTTTTTAGTCAAGAAGCTGAATTAAGTTAGAGTATTAGGGAAGAGCTGTATGAATGTAACCAAATTGTGATGGAATATTAAATGTTAGGAACAGTTTGATTGTATTTATTGGGTGACCAGCGCTGACGGAAAGGTAGTGCTAAGTTAGTGAACACTAGATGCAGTTACCTTTTGAGGCTTCTTCCTAAAATGAGCCTTGACCTCTCCACTGTCATCTCCTCATCAGATTAGCCCTTACCTCCAAGCCATAAAGCAACAGGTCAACAGTGGATCCTGGGAGAATCACAGTGGAAAAGGGAAGAGGGTATAAGAAGTAAAGAACCAAAGAGAACTGCTCCAGGAAGTCTCTTGCAACAAGGGGTAGGAACAGATACAAATTAAACAAATCCAGGAAACTTTCCATCTCTGTGCTCTTTAAAGGCATTTCTGTCATTCCCTGAACCAGTAGAATTGTCAGAAACATATTTTTTTTTTAAGTTTTAGAAAAGCAAAACTCCATTGACTTTTTTTTTTCCAAATTGCCTTGCTAATCCTGCCATACCATTCCGCCTGTATCCAAAATTTAAGCTGCATTGACCAGAGGTCCATTCCATGAAGACTTTTAGTGGGAAATAGACCTGTTAGATAAAGGTTTTAACCTAACTACAATAATAAAATAGCACTAAAGAAGAAAATTGGGAGAGCTTTAATATTACTCTTAGAAATATAGTGTGGTGGTAAAACCAGCCAATAAGCTGTAGCAGTTGCAGCTACAGTAAATGCAGAGCATAACCAGCAGACAGCAGAGAGAGTTTTATATACAAGCTTCATTCAAACCCCTTCTATCAACCAAAAAAATACTGTGGTGTGCTGTTGTAGGTCAGACAGTAAAAAGGCAGCCTAACTTAGGTGTGGGAGGTTTTTATACAAACATAGCTATTGGAAGAGGACTAAGAGGAAAAAATCTGCCCTTTGATCAAGAAGCCTTCCATAAGCTCAGAGGGGAAAGTCATCCAAAAATGAAGCTACACTTTACCTGCTAGCTGATAAAGAGAAGGGGAATTCTAAGAGGCTGGAAAATGATTACATAAATTTGAAAAGCTTCTGCCACAATTCCGGCAAATGTTTAAAAAAAGAACAGAAGAAGCACACAGTATTTCACTGACTCTAATTGGCGTAGATGCTCTGCTTCTCCTTCACTGACTGTTAAAGGATTTGTGTTCAAACAAGGTGCTCACTTCTGCTCCTATTAAAGGCAGTTGCAAAACTCCATTGACTTCTGTGGGAAAAAAATTGGGCCCCAGTCTTTCTCTCTTCTAATCAGCTTGCTGCTTCTGCCCAGCTTATTCGCTTGTGTGGCAGACCTGTTGTTTGTGATGTCCCAATAGATATCACAGCAGTGAATGCTATGATGTTTAATGTTACAGAATGACTCTGACAGGAGTGAGGAAGTTGGCTAAGAGGGAAAAAATGTTGTATTATGGATAAATGCCTTGGTGACATACAGTTAAGTAAAATATCATGCTGTATTTTCTTAATAGAGTTTTGATGAGAAAATTAGTAAGTTTGCCTGGGTTGGGTAAGAACTCAAAGAAAAGCCTCAGAATTTCAGAGGGAAAAGAAATATAGCTATTTTTATATTATATTTAATATATGTTATATTTGTATATAAATATGAAAAGATTATAGTAAGAACTCTCCATATGCCTTCCATTTTATCTAAACGTTTACCTCCTGGTGCTGTGGCTCCAGTGTATCACCATCTTTGTAGGCATTATGCCTGCTGCCAACCAACATCAAAGTTAATGTTCCAATATCCTTGCAACAGATAGGCCCCCGTTCAGCAGTATGCCTAACTTGAAGCATATAAGTTAGTCCAATTTAAGTGAATGCTGACATACCGTGCTGAATAGGGTCCTTAGTTCTCACTGCCCATGCTGGCAATTTTTCATGGGAAAAGGAGAAACCCTCGCAAGACTCAAGTAGCGCAGTTTGAAAAAAGGTTTTGGAATAATGATAAGCACTTTACTGAAAAGAACTATTTGTAAAACAGTTAATTATTTTAGGCAATGGAACGGATCAAAAGTGGCCCAATGGAATCCGAATGTAGAAAACTGTCAAAAAGAGGCATTTCTGGAAAATGTTTCTAAATGTGGTGATCCTTTGAGGCTCTAAATGTGAGATTAAAAAGGCATCTAAAATTGGTTGATTTTGTTTTAATATGGCCTTGGGAAAGGCTAAATCTACATAAATACTGGCTTCTTGTAGAGATTTCTTTTAAAGTTGCACAATTGCCTGTGAGACAGAAATGATCAGGAGGGTTATTAGCCTGTTCAGTAATTCTAAACAGCCCTTGGGATTATAATTTGCATTAAAATATGTGTAGAGGGTTTACAGATGTGGCCTTTAGTAGATTGTTGCAGTCCCCAATTCTAGAATAACTGGTATTCTTAGAGATAAAACCAGATGTAGTTCTGAGTGCATTTTAAATGTCATGGCATCATGCGATGTCAGCACATGCATGTTAGATTTGTGTCTCCCTTTGAAATCATTCTTGAAACAAGATACTCATTGAGAAGGGCTGGGGAAATTATTATTTTTGGCTAAACAGGAGAAAAAGACCAGCATAGAACCGAATCTTCTTTTTTTACTCGTCCCCAGTGGAAAAAGTTAAAAACTATTTGAAACTAATTGGGATAAAGAATTTTGTATGCAATATATTTGATGTTGAATGGCTCATAGTAAATGAGATAAATTTCAAGAGAGATTTTTAAATTAAATCTGGTTGTCCATTAGAACTTTTTTTTTAATATCCTGATTTTAACACTACATTCCTTGTTTTTTTCTTTAATAAACAAGTAATTTACAGGCTCTGTTTGCTTCATGCTTTGTCATCTGCATGGGTTTGGCCAGCATGGTATGCTAAACTGTACCTACAAATAAAGAGGGAAAACAAAACACTGTGTATGAACAAAATACTGTATTGCCTGATATGGAGATCCGAACTCCCAAGACTGACAGGTGCTGCTCTAACAGACAATCAAAATGGGCGACTATTTATGAAAGACTTTTGGGAATGGTCTTAAAGAAGTAACTGCTTTGGAAGCAGTTGAGTTTTTTAAATAAGGTAAAACTATTTATTTTAAAATATATCAATTGGATTGAATGTTGAGTTTTTAAGCAGTGTTGAATTCACAGTGTCTTGGGTTTTGGTTTGGTTTTGTACTTTCTAACTGGCATTAGATTTGTATATGTAGAAAACTAGTGCCACTGATACTGACGTCAGGAAATGTAGATACAGTTTCCTGGTGTTCATCTGACCATTACTAACTGTCCATTTTTTTAATTGAATAAATGTAACTCATTTGAAATTCTACTTCTTGTAGCTTCTAAGGTTCTGGTAACTTTTCTAATTTCACTTTTATACCCTACAGGGTTCCATAGTTAAAGATCTTTTAACATTTGAACAAATATACCAACATCACTTCCTTTCTTCCATACCCCAACAAAGAACGGTGATATGGCAAATGAGGGTAGGGCTATATTTAAAATGTATATTGCACTTTTTCTTGCCTACTTTCTGTATCGCTTCATAAAATGATGGCCTGTCCTGAAGATTACAGAGGTGTCAGTACTGCTTATATCTTGTGTTGTTTTCAACCCTTGTGTAAGGGATATAAGACAGATGGTAGTCTCTGTTTTAGTTAAAATAATCTAATGCTTTCAAATAGTATTACCTGTTCAGATTATACCGTTGGATATATCTGTGTATTCCTCATGATGCGTAGGTGTAACAGAAGGCAGAATTTGACCTCATTTATGTGTCTTCATTATTATCTTGACACTGATCAAGACAGTCTTGAACATGTACTCTTTGCACTAAAACGTTTTAATAATGAAGCTTAAAGATTTCATGCCTTCCTTACATCTGCATGGTGACGTAAATAGGAGTTCTGTATGCAGCACATAACCCAATGTGGTGGTACAGACTGAGCCAGATCCTGCTCTCGTACTGAAATAACTCCATTGACTTCTGGTTGGCATTGGTGGAGTTACCCTGGAATGTGGAATCGGATCTAAAAGTGTGCCCTGTAACTCAAGATAATGGGAATGTGGCAAATGTGCTAAAAGGTTTTTGTTTTTAATTTCTGGACAAACTATGACATCACTTCATTGTCAGAATGTTGATCTTTTCATGTTAGGAGTGAGATTGTACTGGTGCAATCCCATTGCTGGCAATGAGTGCACTGAATCTATTTGTGTGAAGTTAATGTAGAATTAGCCATACAAAAAACAAATCTGCACCAGATGGTGGTGTCTTTTTATAAAAAGACAATCAGTTTTCTTAAAACAGAACTTCGGAAATATCAGTGTATTTTCTCATATACTTATCAACCAGAAGAGCTGTAATTCAAACTGCTGATATAAGTGAAGCAGTGTTGTTCAATTACATTTCACTGTTGTGCAAGTTTGGGAACCAGCACCTTATTTAGACAAGACCGTAACTGTTGAAAATTTGTAAAGATTAAAAATTGAAAGTCTAGTTAACTCAGCACTTTTTTTCTGCCTCAAAGGGCTTGTGGAAAATATAGGTGTTTAATTTTTGTAAATTTCCTATTGTTGACATGGAGTAGTAGTTGAAACAACATGAATGAATAATTTTTCACTCTTACTAGTGTGCTGTGCAGAGCTCGGGACGCACTGTCCTTTCCATTACTGTCACTACTGCTTGGCTCTTGAAATGAATTGGACCAATGTAGTTAATTTGGGGGGAAATCATCATCCTAGTCAACTAGAGGAAACTAAAAAAAACTATGGTACATGCTAAGTACAGATAGGTGACACGTGAGTGAATGAAAAGCTGTTTTTCCTTCCCCAAGAACACTGCTGGTGTTGCAAATGCTGTCTACACTAGCAAACTTCATAGCTGTAATTCACCACTAACGGAACTATTCTGGTATTAGGGTATGTCTACACTTACCATGGATCTATGCTGTGGCGATCATCCACCGGGGGTCAATTTAGCATGTCTAATGAAAACCAGCTAAATTGACCACAGATCACTCTCCCGTCAACTCCGGTACTGCACTGGAATGAGAAGCCTAAGGTAAGTTGATGGGAGAGTTTCTCCCGTCGACCTAGCATGGTGTAAACCCCACAATAAGTCGACCTAAGCTACTTTGACTCCAGCTATGTTATTTACATAGCTGAGTTGTGTAATTTAGGTTGACTTAACCCCATAGAGTAGACCTGCCCTTTGTGTAGTCCAAATAGTGACTTCAGCTTGTGAGACTTGGGGGCCACAGATGCCAAGAGTGTGAATGACAGCACTGAACAGATTTAATTTCATTATTTAATTTCCCAGACAATGAACCGAGATTTTGGGTAGGATGAGATCCTATATTAACATGCGTAGAGTGAATGGCCCAAGCCACAAAGATCCAGTCTTGTACCTTTACTCATGTGAAGTCAGGGAGGCAACTCATGAATAAGGTCTGCAGGATGGGACTATATTGGAACTTTGACAGGAGGGGCTTCGGTTGGATTGATTACTGACATGAGCCAGAATCCAGGCCTCAAACTGTTGCAAAGTCTAGCATGAGCTGCATTTAGAAATAGACTGTGAGGTTAGGGTGACCAGATGTCCTGATTTTATAGGGGCTGTCCCAATTTTGGGGTCTTTTTCTTATATAGGCTTCTATTACCCCCCACGCCCTGTCCCGATTTTTCACACTTGTTATCTGGTCACCCTATCTGAGGCCACGTCTACACTATGGGATAATATCGAATTAGCTAAAATCGGTTTCTTAAAACTGATATTATAAAGTCGAGTGTGCGCGTCCCCACTAGGCACGTTAATTTGATGGTGTGCGTCCATGGTCCAAGGCTAGCGTCAATTTCTGGAGCGGTGCACTGTGGGTAGTCATTCCATAGCTATCCCATAGTTCCCTCAGTCTCCCCCGCCTCTTGAATTCTGTTGAGAGCCCAGTGCCTGATGGGGCAGAAATCATTGTCACGGGTGGTTCTGGTACAGTCTCACCCCTCCCTTTGTGAAAGCAGCAGACAACCATTTTGCGCCTTTTTCCCTGGGTGAACTGAGCAAACGCCATAGCACAGCAAGCATGGACCCTGCTGAGTCAGTACGCTATCGTGAACGTTGTCAACACCTCGCGCACTCTCGTGCTGTCTATGCTGAACCATGAACTGACAAAGGCAGGAGGAGAGGAGGAGGCAGCTACAGCAGCGCGGCGACGAGAGCGATGAGGACATGGACACTGAATTCTTCCTAACCGCGGGCCCCTGCGTTTTGGAGCTACCGCTGGTAATGGGGCAGGTTCTACCCATCGAACACCGATTTTGGGCACGGGAAACAAGCCAGACTGGTGGGACCGCATAGTTTTGCAGGTGTGGGACGATTCCCAGTGGCTGCAAAACTTTCGCGCATGCGTAAGAGCACTTTCTTTGAACTTTGTGACATGCTTTCCCCTGCCCTGAAACACCATAATACTAAGAGAGAGCAGCCTCACAGTGGAGAAGCGAGTGCAATAGCCCTCTGAAGCTTGCAACGCCAGACAGCTACCGGTCAGTCGGGAATCAATTTGGAGTGGGCAAATCTACTGTGGGGGCTGCTGTGATGCAAGTAGCCAAGCAATCGTTAAGCTGCTGCTATGAAAGGTTGTGACTCTTAGAAACGTGCCAGGTGATAGTGGATGGCTTTGCTGCAATGGGATTCCCTAACTGTGGGGGGGCCATAGAATGGAACCATATCCCTATCTTGGCCCCAGAGCGCCAGGGCACCCAGTACGTACCGCAAGGGTACTTTTCAATGGTGCTGCAAGCACTGGTGGATCACAAGGGACATTTCACCAACATCCACGTGGGATGGCCAGGAGGTCATGACGATCGCGTTCTTCAGAGCACTAGTCTGTTTAAACGGCTGCAGCAAGGGATTACTTCCCAGACCAGAAAATAACCGTTGGGGAGTGTGAAATGCCTGTCGTTATCTGGGTGACCCAGCCTACCCTTGATGCCATGGCTCATGAAGCCCTACACAGGCAGCCTGGACAGTGGTCAGGAGCTTCAACTACAGGCTGAGCAAGTGCAGATGGTGTAGAATGTGCTTTGCCGTTTAAAAGGGCGCTGGCGAACATTACTTACTCGCTCAGACCTCAGCCAAACCAATGTCCGTTTGTTATTGCTGCTTGCTGTGTGCTCCACAATCTCTGTGAGAAGGGGGAGACATTTATGGCGGGGTGGGAGGCTGAGGCAAATCACCTGGCCGCTGAGTACGAGCAGCCAGAGACCAGGGCGATTAGAAGAGCACACCAGGAGGCGGTGCATCACAGAGAGCCTTGAAAACGAGTTTCAGCATGGCCGGGTACGGTGTGACTGCTGTGTTTGTTTCCCCTTGATGAACCCTCCCCCCTTGATTGACTCATTCCCTGTAAGCAACCCACCCTTCCCTTTACTTACAGCTTGCTGAAGAAATAAGCAGTCAGTATCGTTTAAAAATCATGTATTCTTTATTAAAAGTCATTCAGTATTGTTTAAAAATCATGTATTCTTTCTTAAAAGTCATTCCCTGTAAGCAACCACCCTCCCCCTTTGGATGTATTCTTTATTAAAAAGTAATTATAAAAAGAGGCAGAGAATTATCAAGGCCTGTGTGCTTTGGGAGAAGGATAGGAGGGAAGGAAAAGGCCATTAAGCTCATTTCAACGTAATGACAGCCTTTCCTTGACTGTCCAGGGGGTGGAGTGGGCGGGTGCAGAAAGGCTTCCCCCACGCGTTCTTACATGTCTGGGTGAGGGAGATATGGAACAAGGGAGCTTTGAGGGTGGTTAAACATGGGCTGCAGCGGCACTCTGTAAGCCCGCTGCTCTTCCTGAAGATCCACCATGCGTTGGAGGATATCAGTTTGAGCACGCAGCAGCTGCAGCGTAGCATCCCGCCACCGCTGATCTTCCTGCCTACACCTCTCATCTCGAGCGTCTCTCCTATCCTCCCGTTCACTGGCACTCTTCCTGTACTTTGCTAGCACATCCTTCACTCATTCTGATGGGCTCTGTCATTGCGTGTTACTTCCATGATTTCTGAGAACATTTCATCTTGTGTTCTCTTCCTCTTCGCCTTATCTGAGCTAGCCTTCGGGATGGCGTAGGGAGGTTGGACAACTGTGCAGCTGCATGGGGAGGGAAAAGAGGGAGAAGTATGTTAAAAAGATACATTTTACAGAACAATGCTTGTACTCTTTCACAGTGAATAACACTATCCACCTTACATAGCACATGTGATTTCACTACAAGGTCGCATTTTGCATTTTTAATATTGAGTGCCTGTGGCTCTGGTGTTGCAGATCTCACAGACGCAGGTCCAGGCAACCAAATTAAGCTTCCATGCGGCCATGGTAAGGCTTTCTGTTTGACTTCTCCAGCGTTCTATACACAGTGATCTATGATGCCTTGTTCCTGTTAAGAGAACCAGCAAACCCCAAACCCCTCTTTTTCCCTCCTCCCCACCGCATGGCTGCTATCATATAAGATCACTGGTAATGATCGTGGCTGGTACCTGGGAGATTCCTGCTCGCCCAACGCTGAAACTCAGTGCTATCATTCCTCCCTCCCCCGCTTTGCTACGAGCAAGGAAGGATTAAGCGGCTGCCCAGTAGGAAAATCGCCATGTCTGCCCCTAATTAAAGTCCTGAATTTCAACCAGGTTACAATGAATGATATAACTCTCCTGAGATACTCACCGCAGGATGCCGAACATATGTTTCTGGGAATGCCAGCGGTCACCTGGGCCATGACGCGTGGCTGTGCTTTGTGAGCATGATCAAATACTTGTACATGGGCGTGGAATAAGTTGTCATACAATGGGGACCAAATAGGGCTGCCTTGCCCAGAAATGTTCTGCAAAAGCTTTTGGTACCTCCAAGAGCGATTCATAGATATTTACAAAGGTACACTCACCAGGGTCGCTCCATGGCTTCACTGTCTGGGCTTGGCGTGGGGCTGGGACGTAATCTGGGTCACAAAATCCTGCTGTTGGGCTAAGAGTGCTGTGTGCTCTCAGCAAGCTCTTCCTCCTCTTCCTTCCTCTCCTCATCCCTTCCCCCTCCGCAGAATCCTCAGCCACGGTTGATATACAACCCGACCTCGAATCCCGGCAGGGTGGGTACTGGTTGCACAGCCCCTAAAATTGCATGCAGCTCGCATAGAAGCGGCATGTTTTCGGCCCTGCCCAGACCTTCTGTTTGCTTCTCAGTTTTCTGGTATGCCTGTCTGAGCTTCTTCTTTACTCTGCACTGCACTGGTCCCTGCGTGCCTTTTCCCGTCATAGACTTTGATATCTTTCAAAATTATTTTATTTCGTCTTTTCAACGGGTTCTGTTAGCACTGAATCTCTCCCCACTAAGCAGATCAGACCGTCTGTGCGGTCCAGGCTAGTGCTCTTTTTCGATTCCAGGAGACTGCATTGTTACCTGTGCTGGATGAGCTCTGCGTGGTCACCTGTGCGATCAGAGCTCCACGCTGGCCAACAGGAAATTGAATTCAAAAGTAGTTCCGGGTGCTTTTTCCCTGTTTACCTGGGCAGTGCCTCAGATTCCTGATTGCTGTCCAGAGCGGTCAGTGGTGCACTGTGGGATACCTCCCGGAGGCCAATAACGTCGATTTCCGTCCACACTAACACTATTCTGAAGTAGCAATATTGATTTTAGCGCTACTCCTCTCGTCGAGGAGGAGTACAGAAATCGATTTAAAGAGCCCTTTATATCGATATAAAGGGTGTTGTAGTGTGGACGGGTACAGCGTTAAATCAATTTAACGCTCTTTAAATCGATTTAAACGCGTAGTGTAGACCAGGCCTGAGGTTGATACTGGCTGGTTTTCAGGTATAATTGGAGGACAGTTCAGCTTGTATACCACACCATTCTAACCTGTGCAATCAATCACTGACTCTCAACCACACAATTTACATCTAAATGTCATTAAGTAGTCATGCTTTATAACTTTGTACGCCCATTAGCAGGATTTTTCTGGAATGTATCCAACACATTCACGTTGCTCTCCTGATACTGTGTTTTATTAGTGTTGAAGATTGTACTTGTACTTTGTTTTTGTCCAGTTTCTATTGAAAACTTTGTACTGGCAACATAGCAAACTTGGTGTTTAAAAGTCTGGTGTTAGCTTAATCTCCCCTTAGTATTCTTTAACATAGAGAGAAATTAAGTGAGACAAAGAATTTTATTTTACCAAGTTATTTTTAATTATGCTGATCTTTGTACAGCTTTAAAAAGATAAGCAAGCTTGTACAAATACTGTGTTCTTTTTCCCATTTGAAATACTATAACTGACATCTCCAGAATTACATTTCATCCCAACAGAGCCAAGCAGAAGCCGCTACCCCCTTGGCTGCCTTTTTTTGCTCCCATTATTAAAGCTTGGAAATAAAACATACCGTTTTTTCCCATGTGACTTACATTTCAGCTTGGTTTTTGCCTGCACTGAAGCCTGAATACATTGTTCACCACCTCAGCATTGCACTATAGTTTTATGGACAAATTGGCTATTAAGTGAGCTGCTTAATCAGTGATGCAGCTTCATATTTGTTTACATTCACTTGGCCCCAACATCTACATCTGTTTCCTTCCCATGAACCAAGGAGGAGATCCTATTAACCATGTTACACATAAATCTGTCATTGATTATGTTCCTAAAGTAGCATTTATCTGCAAGACCCATGGGCCTTCTCCAGATAACTGCTTATAATATCAGTTCAATGAGGGTAGAGGACTACAGAACTCTCAGTTAGGACTATTTATTCATATAGTACAAGCATCAGTCGGGAGCCAGAAAAAAATATGGCAAGCAGTGGGACAAGGCTAGAACAAGTAAAAGAAAACATCATTTGCTCTTTCCAGAAGTGCTTCAGATGTCAGTTGCCAAAGCCAGATCACAGCTTAGGGCTTGGCTACGCTGGAGAGTTGCAGCGCTGTAAACCCACCACCAACGCTGCAACTTACTCACCCTCCACACTTGCAAGGCACATACAGTGCTGCATCTCCCTGGCTGCAGCGCTGGCCGTACTCCTGCTCTGCCTGGGGTATAACGATTGCAGCGCTGGTGATGCAGCGCTGGTGATGCAGCGCTGGTGCACAAGTGTGGCCACCAAAAGCGCTGTAATTGGCCTCCAGGGTATTAGGAGGTATCCCAGAATACCTGTTCAGCCACTCTGCTCATCAGTTCGCACTCTACTGCCTTGGCCTCAGGTGACCTGCCCTTTAAATGCGCTGGGAATTTTAAAAATCCCTTTCCTGTTTGCTCAGCCAGATGTGGAGTGCAATCACTCAGTGACCATGCCTCCACGCGCCAAACAAGCCCCAGCATGGAGCAATGGCGAGTTGATGGACCTCATCAGTGTTTTTGGTGAGGAAGCTGTGCAGTCACACAGTGAGGATCGACGAATGATCGCTGCACGGGTTACATTTAAGTGCTTGTGCAGGTAACGAAACTCAGCACATGGAACCCTTTTGGGCTCGGCAATAAAGCATCGAGTGTGGATCACATGTCATGGAAGTCTGGGATGAGACCAGTGTTGCAGCATCGGTCGAGAAAGCACTTTTCATGGACTGTGTGCCTGAGCTCACCCCCAAGCCATGCACTCACAGACGCATAGACACAGGATTGAAGCTGCCCTGTGGTGGAGAGGGGAGCCTATTGCAATCTGGGAAGCTGCACTCAGACAGTTACCGATCGGTCAGGAACCAGTTTGGGAGTGGAAGCGCGTTGGATCGTGTTGATGCAGATTTGGCAGGGCCATTAAATACATCCTGCTAGAAGAACAACCGTGAACCTGGATGCGAGACAATCCTGGATGTTGCACAAATGGGTTTCCCTAACTGGAGGGCGATAGAGGGACCATATCCATTCTGGCACCACCCCCACCTAGCAATCCGAGTCATAAATCAAAGGGTATCCTGTGTTCTCCAAGATCGGCCTCGGTAATCTCTTCAAAAGTTTCAGCCAGAGCGTGGGCAATGCGCTTGCGCAAGTTTATAGGGAGAGCCACTGTGGTCCTTGTCCCAGTCAGGCTAACGCGTCTGCGCCACTGTGCCGCGAGGGGTGGGGGGACCATTGCTGCACAGGGCAGGCAAATCCGCATTGCAAGCCTGCATAGGTGCCAGCAGCAGCGAATATCTTCCAGCATTAACTCCTGTGGAAAATGTTGAGACTGTTCCCTCCTGCGCAGCTGTTCTTTCCCAACGTGACCCGCACAGCAGTGAAGAATATCTTCCAGATCAACTCCTGTGGAAAATGTTGGAGAGACTGTTCAGTGTAGAGCCCCTGCAAACTGTTGCTTTCCCCAATGCCAGAAACCCCTGCACATCCCTGAAGCAATCAGTCCCCTTACTCACCATTTCGGGGATCCTGGGGTTGTGTGCGCTCTGTTGGTATGGGAAAAGTATGCTAAAGTGAAGACTGTAAACTCCTTCACTGTGTGGGATAACTGTCTGAGGTGAGATAAACAATGCTGCCTCTGTTAACTGTTGCCTTTTTGCCTTTCGAAAAGTGTCCTTGACTTCTCGACTGCCCGTATCATCAACTGCTCAGAGGCTACAAAACCTCAGAAGAAGCCGCGAAAAAGCAAAGACGACATGCTGAAAGCAGTTATGGATCACTCTGCCAGAGAGAATGCAAAAAACTGCAGGACTGGAGGAAAGGGAAAGCAGGATCCGCCAGAGAAACGCAGCGGCTAAGAAGAAAAGCACAAAGCAGCTGATAAGCATCCTGGCGCGCCAAGCGGACTCTATCCAGTCACTCGTAGCCATGCAGGCAGAGCACTACCTGTGCCGGCCCCCCCCCGTCCCAAAGCTCTTTCCCTTGTGCCCCAATGTCAGCTCCAAACCCCCTTCCCAGCATCCAGGTTCTTACCACCACACCAGCTGCCCCAACACCTGTACGTTCACCAACAGCCCTGAGAACTACGACCCTTACCCTCTGCACTCAACCCCCATCACCATGCAGTATTTTCATCCTGAAGTGCAGCAGTCATTGCACAGCACTCCAGACAGGACATATTCAAACCTGTGACTGTACAGTTCACCACCCCACCCCCCTGCCTTTTAGGTTCCCAAAATGTTGTGTGTCTGTCAAGAAAGTTATTTTCTTTTCAATAAATGAATTCTTGGCTTTGAAAACAGTCTTTATTATTGCAGAAAGTGAAAGATACCGTAGCCCAGGAAAGAAACAGGCACTGCAAATCATTTTAGGAAAAACAGATTCCTACTAACATTGTAACCACTGCACTTCACTCCCGTGCAAGGCACCAAACATTACTGTTGGTTTTCAGCCTCAAATTCCTCCCTCAAGGCATCCCTAATCCTTGTAGCCCTGTGCTGGGCCTCTCTAGTAGCCCTGCTCTCTGGCTGTGCAAATTCAGCCTCCAGGTGTTGAACCTCAGAGGTCCATTCCTGACTGAATGTTTCACCCTTCCCTTCACAAAATATTATGGAGGGTACAGCAAACGCGGATATAACCGCAGGGATGCTGCTTTCCCCCAAGTCTAGCTTCCCATACAGAGATCTCCAGCGCCCTTTTAAACGGCCAAAAGCACACTCCACAGTCATTCTGGCACCAAGCTCAGCCTGTAGTTGAACCGGTTCCTTGCTCCTGTCAAGCTTCCCTGTATACGTTTCATGAGCCAAGGCATTAACAGGTAAAGCGGGTCTCCAAGGATCACAATGGGCATTTCGATGTCCCTACTGTGATCTTCCGGTCTGGGAAAAAGTCCCTGGCCTGCATCTTCCTGAACAGGCCACTGTTCCGAAAGATGCGTGCATCATGCACCTTTCCAGCCAGCCTGTGTTGAATGTCAATGAAACGCCCACGGTGATCCACAAGCGCCTGGAGGACAGTAGCTCTCCCTGTAACTTGTGCAAGCGCATTGCCCACACTCTGGCTGAAAATTTTGAAGAGATACCGAGGCCAATACCGCGAGTGATAGACCACATCATGGGCTATTCCACATCTAGACATGCTGCACGCAGCCCTAATTCCCCCCCCCCCTTTCGAACATTTCCATCCTGAAAAAAAAGCTGTTACCGGGAACCCTCCTCTGCTCTTCACCACAGATTCAGCTGCTGCAATGGCTACTTTCCTGCTGAGAAGAGTCTGGCTGCATGCCTCTTGGGACTCCGGGTGTCTCCCCTAGCCGTACCCTCACTATCGGTTTCTTCCCCCCATCTCCTCTCCTCCCGCTCTCAACTGTCCTGTTGGTCGTCAGATTGGCAGTGGGGTCACCCTAGTATCGTGTCCAGCTCCATGTAAAAATGGCAGGGTCGTGGGGGCGCACTAGCAGCGGTTCCCCACGGGCTTGCAATAGCTCCACAGCTCCTTTACTTTAACTTGCACTGCACCACGTCCCACTCATGGCCCCTTTCCAGCATGGCCCTTGAGATCTGCCCATAGGTATCGTAATTCCTAGGCTGGAGCGGCAGCTGTATCACTTTGGAGCTGAAGGAATAGCTCAACTGCCAAATGTGATGTGCTGGCGACACTCATCAGCAAAGTCCTCAGCAGCTCGGGCTCCTTTTCCCACAGAAATCGTGCTGCACAGAAACTGTTGGGAGACTCACGATGACGCCAAATGTGGATGGGAAAACAGTGACTGCTGGAATGTGAAGTGATGCACCATGGGGCCTTGGGACAGGAAGCAGAATGACCTGCACCCTTCCGTCCCCTTCCCGCAACCCACGGCGCCAAAATGGGACAAGGTGCTCTGTGGGATAGCTGCCCACAATGCACCACTCCCATTAGCACTGCAAATGCTGCAAATGTGGCCACACTGCAGCGCTTGTAGCTGTCAGTGTGGCCATACTGCAGTGCTGTCCCTACACAGCTGTAACTCCCAGCGCTGCACACCTCCAAGTGTAGCCAAGCCCTTAATGTATATTACAGCCACTCACAGGGACCATCAGTGTTAATCAGGCTTTCTACAGAAAAGCTATTTAAGGTCACTGGAAAGGCTCAATGCAACCTTTACATGTTAATCAGTAGTAGGGCTCTGTGTTTGTCACAGAGGTTGCAGAAGTCAGTGATTCCACACTGGCCGCTGCTGGAGCGGCTCTGCAGCCAGCCACTCAGGCAGCCCTGCAGCCAGCCTCTGGCAGTCCTGGGCACCTGGCCCTGGGGCTCACCAGTCCCAGTGGTGGTGAGAGCTGCCACAGCTCGACAGCTCCTGGCAGCAGTGCCAGGAGGCTGCAGGAGCAGCTGGCCTTGGGGCTCCCACCCCCAGCCTCGCAGCTGGTGCTGTAGGCTACTCTCCCTGCCACCTCCCAAGATTCAATCATGGGTATTTTTAGTAAATGTCATGGACAGGTCACAGGCTGTGATTTTTTTTCTTTCTTGCCTGTGACCTGTCCATGACGTTTACTAAAAATACCTGTGATTAAATTGTAGCTTTAATCATTAGGGAAATAGGTTAGCTGGAAACTGGCTAATTTGAGGGGGAGGAGGGCATGGTAAACATGGAGGGGCAGATGGAAGGCACAGGTCACCTTGAGAGCTCAGGCTTGGGAGTCTCTTGTTTTCAATAAGATATTCCATTGCTTATTACCCACTACTAGGAGCCTGGGTCATAAGAGGAACTGGACACTTTTGGATAAGGAGGAATACAACTGCCATTACTGAAACCTGCTGTGGTGATTTGTGTGATTGCAATGTTGAAAGCAGGTGTTATAACCACTTAGGAAAGAGAACCTAGGTGAGAGGTGTGGGGAAGGGAGACACCATTACCTGGTTTATATTTAGTAATCACTCAGAACTGCAGGGTCTTAAAGGCCCAGAGACCAATGTGCTAACCCAGGAGAGTCAGAGAACCAGAAGAGTTGATCTTTAAGTACTTGGCTGAATTGTATGGAAAGAAAAATTGTGGTGTGGGGGCTTCAGTTGGGAGGAAGACAGGTAAAATTTGAGTTTCTAAGAAGTATACACAAGTTTATAACACAAGATGCTGCAGCCAATGAGATGTAACGTTTGGATCTAATGGTGGATGAAGATGAATTAATCATTGTAAGTGGTGGTTCCGCAGTGATGCTTACACTCCCTAGGGCAGTGGTCTCAAACCTTTCTACACCCAAGAGCACTTCTTGAATTTAAGGGCAACCTAGGAGCTACCCCACTCCTTCCCTGAGACACCCCTTTCCCCCAGTCTGTCACTCACTTTAACCAGGCTGGGGAAGGGGGGTTTTGGGGAGTGGGGCTCTGGGCTGGGGCCAAGGACTTCACTGGGAGGGGGCTGTGGGTTGAGCCTGAGGCAGAGTTTTGGGGTGCAGGAGGGGGTATGGGATGCTGCCTCTGGGGGCGGGGGTCAGGGCTGGAGGTTGGGGCACCCCCACCTCCGGCAGCTTCTGGTTGGCAGAGCAGTGAGGCTAATGCAGGCTTCGTGCCTGTACCTGTCCCACTCAGGCACATCGACACCTCCTCTCCCTCATGAGCTGAGCCACACACCCCTGCCAGCCAGTAACGCACTATGTGGCCATGCTGCTCGTGGACCTGGGGGCAAAGGGCATGTGGCACTGCCACACAGCTCCCATTGTCCACAGCTCCCATTTGCCAGGAACAGGGAACTGTAGGGGGTGGTGCTTGCAGTCAGGAGCAGGGTATAGACACTTAGTCCCCTCCTCCCCACCCAAATCTTCCCACAGGGGCATGCTGGCTGTTTCTGGGAGTGGCAGGGGAGTCCATAGGATCAATGGGTTGGTGACCAAGGCCCTAGGGGGAGGGAGGACAATTCCAACCAGTAATGTATATCCGTGGTGCTGCAAAAGGGCTGAGGAAAACTATATGCACAATTAGTGGGAGGAAGCAATTGGGCAGAAAGATGAAAATGAAAACTGTGAATTTAAGAAGAGTTTATTAGATGTTTAAAAGCCACAATTGTAAAAGAAAACAGCTTAGGGAGTTAACACATCAATTAGAAATACTATTGTGTTCATAAACGGTGGGGGGCAATAGCAATCAATATGCATTATGTGTTATGAACTGACTTTTTTACCATAAAGATTTTACATACCCTTCCTAATAAAGTGCCAGTGTCTTCACTGTAGCCTCAGTCAAGCACGGAGAAGGGCAAAACTCAGTTCTCAAACTTAATTGCACCGCAACCTCCTTCTGACCACTAAAATTACCGCACAGCCCCAGGAAGCAGGACCAAAGCCTGAGCCTCACCATCTGTTATCTTAGCCTCGCCACCCAGGGCCGAAGCTGAAGCCTGAGCCCCGCCACCCAGGGCACTGAGGCTTCAGCTTTGTCCCTGGGCCCCAGCCAATCTAACACCAGTCCTGACTAAAATGGGGTTGTTGTCCACTTTGCCATCATGACCCCCAGTTTGAGAACTGCTGAGCTAGTGGCTGATATCCCATGGGAATGTTCAGCAGAGGTTTTAGGATGGAAGTAAAAACTATTCCCAGAGTGTGTAGATAGTTGCTGGGCCTCCCACTTGGGTCTAGATCTGGGCCTCCCACCTGAGCCACTCACTCACTTTTCCCTAACTCAGTGACTTTCTAATTATTTATCCACAGTGCAGGTGGGTCTCCAGCAGGCTGGGTTAGAAAAGATATGAGACCCAGCCACCACCACCTGTTCTGACTGGTGGATCTTACAAGAAATGGCTTAAGTGCCTGGCTCAGGGTTGCAACCAGAGATAGGTGCCTCCTTCCAGTCTGGACTGCAGAAGAGGGGTTGGTTGTAGGACACACCTCTCATCATTCACTGCCACTGTAACACCCCCAGACCCTGGTCTTCAGTGGTCGGGACTGAAACGGACCTCTGGAACTTAGTGCATGAGCTAAAAGCCATATGGCTATTTAGCTAGGACTGTAGAGCAGAGTCCTTAAGCTCTAAGTGATCTCGAGGGGACAGAACACAACACCCAGCCAGCCTGTGGGTTACACCATAGCCTAGCTCAAGTATCTCCCTGCTCAGCAGGCTTTTGTGAATCCTATTTCTTCCCAGTCGTATATGCACCTAACCAAGGCTTATATCCCAGTAATTCTTCATAGGTGTTTTGACATAGCTTTAATATCTGAAGTCCCTTTATGAATCTAGCCCGAAGTGTTTCTGTGCCTCCACACTGCAGCACTGTTCCACTATCCTGGTCAGATGAACCACATACTGGCACATCAAGAGTGGCTCAGTTTTATAATATAAATAAGCTACTCCTTAAGAATTGTAGTGTTATGCAGTTTGAAGAGCTGTAAAATGACAATATGGGGCAATGGAGTGGTATAGCTGTATGGGCCCCACTATATTAGAGAAGGCAGGTGAGATATTAGCTTTTATTGGACCCACTTCTGTTGGTAACCTGCAGAGTTCTGCTGCAGATTGAAACCTTGTCTCACCCACCTTGTCTCTCTAACGGGCGGGGAAGGTATTTCACCCTTACATTCCTTTTGCATATTTCACCTGCTGCACAGTCCCAGCACAGTACATAGACTTAGCTTTACAGGGCAAATGAAAGCACAGACTTACTCTTAAGAAACGTTCTTACTCATAAGAAACGTTGCACTTGCATCAGCTCCCTCCAGTTCTTGTTCCTCATTGTATCAGAACGTTTTCCACCATGGAAAAGGGTTCATGCAGTGATAAGCTGCAATTCCACAGCACATGGCTGCTTTTACCCTTGTTCTGCATGTCACACACTGGACAGCAGCTGGGGCTGAAACTAAAAAGATAATTTAACTTGGGCATTTTTTGAAATGTGACTGTCTGCTTTATACTTAGCTTAAAATACTCCCTCCCTTACCTCAGGTCTTAGTTTGGGGTTTTCCACTGAGGCTTAAGAGTTTGGCGCAGTTATGAAATACAGGAAAAAATTCCCAGCTGGTGGTATGGGCACGGCTGTAGATGAGACTGGGTGGGTGGTCCTCTCCCATTGTGAATTATCATCTCCAACTGAGCCACTGCCACTAGCCCTTAGTGTAGAGTACACTAAAATCACCCAACTCTTAAGTAGCTTGCTGCCCAAAGGTTCTCAGCCCTAAGGTTCTCAGCCCTAATTTAGGCATGCAGGCTCACCCTCCGTTGTATGAAGCCAGCTCTATACTACAGAATTACATCAGGATAACTACATTGCTCAATGGGTGGCGAAAATCCACACCCAAGTGACAGTCATACCAAACTAACCCCCACTGTAGGCAGTACTACATTCATGGCAGAGCTTCTCCCATGGACACAATCCACCTCCCTAGAGGCAGCAGCTAACTACACTGACATGAGAAGTGTCTTCACTACAGCTACAGCAGTGTACAGCCCTATGAAAGGGATTCTCAGAAGCCAGCCAGCTGAACAGGAGCAAAATGCAGAGCAAAGGGGCCGGGCTAGCTCCTCAAAAGTATTTAGGCACTTAGTTTAATGGGAGTTGCACCCCTAGGCACTTCACTGAGGGCCCAAAGGGAAATGTCACCTGCTGCTCTGGCTTTTCAGCCATGCACATTCTTCTCCTGCAATTAGCTGGAAAAATGAGATACGCTCCATTATAGGCAACAGCCCATGTCACTTTAGCTGTGGGAAGGCTGGCTTCAAGCCCTTAACCCCTCTAAATTACTGACAATTCCCCCAATGGTAGCTCAGCTGTCTTTTTGTGCAAGGGCCCAAGCTCTAGGTGTGGTCAGGTCATAGCTGTGGGACTGTTACTAGACCCAGGTGGGCATGTAGGCTAGGAAAAACTTAGTTGAAAGTCACACTGGGACTCAGTTGTGGGCAGCCTCAGGACTTTAAATTTAAAGAGCCACCAGCAATTCAGACTAGTCAGATTTCCCATCTGTGATGCTGAAGTCACCACCAGAACCCTTCTGAAGTAGCAATAGGTCTTGATCTGGAAACTCTAGAGCAATAAGTAGGAGGTTGAGAATGGGAGGCTGAAAGACAGTCGTTAGATTCACTTTATTTTCATAACTTTACACAGATGTTCAGAAACCTTAAAAAGGCAACTTAATCCAAATAAAATATGCCCAGGTTCATTTCTCTGGAAAGCTTGATGTTGTGTAACCCACTTTAACATTTACTTTAGTATACGTGCAGTTTGTTGGCCAACTAATCTTTCTAAGAGGCACTTGAGAGGTGCATTTAGATTTTTGTTGTTGGGGGTTATATGAAGGAACATCTTTGAGTAAGGATGCAGTGCTGGGTGGGAAGGCTATTACTACAGTTAAAGGTACAGTTCATTTGGTAAATGACATATTATAATCCGAGGGCATCTAGACAATCGCTTTTTGGTCAAGTTTTGCCTGTCCCAAGAAGTTTAAAAGTTCAAGTGTTTGTGGAAGTTACACTTCAAGCCTACAACTATTCAGGTCTTCATTTTGTCAGACTCAGTATTTATATTTGTCCTAGGCAGGGGTGACAGTAAGTTAGGCCACTTACTGGTACAGGTTGGGGGCCCCCAGAAGGGACGGGGCTGGGAGGTCAGCATCCCCTAACCAGCCCTTTCAGGCCACCTGGTCTGCGCCGCCTGGGGCTACCATGTTGATTTAAAGGGCCTGGGGCTCCGGATGCTGATGCTGCGCTAGTGACAGCGGCATCCAAAGCCCTGGGCTCTTTTAAATCGCCGTCCCCAGGGCAACTGCTCCCTTTGCCCCCGCCCATCGGAGGCTGCGGAGGGGGGCCCCCAACAGGGCAGGGACATTAAAGCACTGCAGGGCGCCTATGGGGAGTGGGGGGGCGCAGGAATGTTAAAGCACTGCCATGGCAGTGCTTTAATGTTCCTGCCCCTTTTGCCTCCCCTGTCAGCGGCCCTGCTGGTACAGACCTTACCAGTAGGGCCATTGATGGGGGGAAGGGGCAGCGACGTTAAAGCACTACCGCAGCAGTATTTTAATGTGGCCTGGGTATGGGTCGGTGCAGGTACCGGCCCATACCAACTTTCACCCCTGGTCCTAGGGCACCTGCTCAAGTCAACTATCATGGATTGCACTTTACAGAAGTCTGCTACTTCACGTATGTCAGCTTAAAACACTGCATTATACGCCACGCTCCTGGTGTGAATTCAGAAGCCAACTCCACATTGGCGGAGTGCTTACAGATATATTCCGGTAATGAAGCTGTGCAAAGTTGTCATGACATCTTATCACTCCAGCCACAAAAATCAACATAGCTTCCCTTTTCAACTGTACCTGGATAAGAAGCGAGCCTCTCCCTCAGTGCATAAAAGAAGCCATTACATTGCTCTCTGCTAAGGGAATTAAATGAACCACCATCAAAAAAGAAGTTGAAAGTAACTAAAATGGAGACACCACTGTTTTATTTACATTCCCCCATTACACTATTAAAGAAAATATGAACACTGCTTAATCTGTAAAAATTGCATTATTGTTCAAATTTGGGAATGCAGCATTGTCAAATATTGACCATTTTATTACTATGATGTATATTTATAAGTTTTCAACTTAATACAAAAAAGAACTGGTTAAATAAAGAAAATCAGATCTAGCCAGATTGTCTGTTGTTGAAAACAGTACATCGTGAGTCAGCACTTTTGTTGACTTCATACCAAAGACCCCTGATTAAAATATTTGCTTTTTAAAATTAATTCTGAACATTTCAATAGGTGGCTCAGTCACTTAATGGCATAGGAGCTGCCCTCAGGTTTCTTAGGCTACTAGGGTATCCTGGAAGTGAAGTGTGAAAGACAATGATTTTTTCCCTCATACTTACTATTGGGAAATTTGTAAAATCATAATGCCTGTTGGCAAGGCGGCTGCTCATTTAGCCAGATGGATAAGTTTTAGAAGAGACAGCAATAGTGATCATGTGGAATAGAGGAAGGAAGCCTCATGTCTGTGGATGCAGATCCTCAAAAACCATCTGATCAGGTTCAGCAAGCAAGAGAGCCACTCAGATCCCAGGAGGCACCCAGCCACCACTTAAATACACCTTGCAAACCAGACAGGAAGCAGATCTTCATGGCACAAGGTCCATGAATGTGCCAAACTCACAAATCATTGCTACAGAAGTGCAGTATCTCATTTTCAGTGCTCGTTTAGCAACAATACCTGTACATTATATACAGCAACACCCAAGGACAAGCTTGTTCCTCCCAATCCTTGCTCTTTAAAGACAATGAAAAAAAACCTTGTTAAAAACCAGACTCTGGGCTTATAAATAGTGCAGAGAATGCAAATGCCAAGAAAACAATGCCTCCTATGATTGTCACTGAAAGACAAAAAAGAAAAAAAAAAGTTAGATGTTGTACAGGTAAAAATAGTTTTAAAACAAGTTAAATGCGCTTCTACCATGCCTCATGAGGGGTCCATTTTCATGGATGTGACTTCCACACTAACATGCACAGTTCAGAGGTTACTTAAATTGCCTGCGCTGGAAGTTATTTCTGGCTCATGCAGCACCCTGCCCAGGTCTGTCTACTGTCATCCTCCTGGCTCGCTGCACAGATGTAAATAAGGATAAATTTTGACCCTTAAAATGAAACTTGGTTTTAACTCTATTATACATAAACCAGAATAAAACGCAGCCTGCTCCCCCAGAATTGGGAAGTTTTGGCTGACAAAAGAACAAAAAACCTACTTTACATTAAGGCAAAGGTGCAGTCACAAAGAGCAAATGTTGATGAGTACTGCTAGCACAGTTCTCCATAGTGTGAAAATCTGACTTTAGAAACATTACAGCTCCATCTCCAGTGACCAGAGAGATTGTATCATGATGCTTCTCAGCAACATCTTAAGTCACTATTTGCTGATGAGATACTAACATTTCCTTGGCCAGTGTAATCAGGGGACTATCTATGTTTCATGAATAGTATTTACTTTTAAAATGTGTGCACGCTATTGCTGCAGAAATGAATTTTCTTGATGTGTCTTGTACCTTTTCTGGGGGCAAGAAAATAAGACTATTACATTTGGACAAGCTGTGGCCTGCCTCCAAGATGGGCGTATCCCTGTTGCTCAGAATATTATAAAAACACTCGCTATGCACAGCAGATACTCTGAAAAGCAGTTGTTCCACATGTACAATAGCTCTAAAAAAGGTAGAGACAACTGGGATTTTCTGATAGCCTAACCCCCTTAACCCCTCTCCTCTGAAAGACCTAGCCTAAACTCCTATAGGGTAGAATCCCTGCTGCTGTCTGCCAGACAGCATACTTTGCGTTTCTTAGGTGCTTAAGATTTTCTTCCACCATCATACCCCAGGAGCTAAATTATGTGCCTCATCTTAATTTACTTTTAAACCCAATATTGGAATTCAGTACCCACCTGAAACTCAAATCACAGTAAGAAAAGACTTGCTACATTACGAAACATGATTATGATTGAGCTCCTGGACTAAGCTCCTCCATAGCACCAACCAGCACTAAGTTACAAGGAACACACAATCTTAGCTTGGCTGGTTCTACTTGTGGTGGCATGTAGGCTATGCGTCACTACATGCTACGTGAAAAGCAGCCTGCGTCCACACTGTGGTGTGTAGCTCCACATGTTGGGGATAGATTCCGGCAACAGGGAGGCAATGTGAAAATAGCAGCATAGATGGGGGAGGACCTGCTTGGGTGAGTAGAGCACAATGCAGGGTATATACTGCATGGTTCAAGTGTGCCTTCACTTTACTCACCTAAGCCATGCTTCGCCATCTACAGTGCTATACATACCCATGCAGGGGGGAGGGGATGGGACACAATATGTATGTACTCTACCTGCCGCTGGAAGAAGTGTGCGGGGTAGGCATACCTTGAGAGCTCTCCTCTGCAGGAGTGCACTGATATGAAGGGCAGAGGATCAAGTCTTCACAGGAAGGGTGCAAGGTGGAAGTGACAAGTGCTAAAGGGAGCTATAAAAGCCTCTAGTGAGTTTGGCAGTGTGACAATCAAAAATTAACTTAAACACACCATTTTAAGCTCCTTCACATACCTTCTTTAGCATTAAAAACACTGCCTTTAACTGCACCTCAAGTGCACATACCATCATTTTCGTTCTGATGGTCACTGAAGCCAGCTATCGTTGTACAGAGTATTGCTTTTTTCAGTTAGAATGAGATGTCACTTACCAGTCCTAACAGAAATTTTTTGTGCTATCATCCTTCCTCCAATAACTGCTAACCCAGTGCATAGACAGTGTCCTACTGTTCCTCCCACTGCCACGCCATAGGGATCCTATGCAAACACACAAGATCAACATTAGCACAGTTGAAAACCTACAAGGCTCAAACAGCAGTTTACCAGGAAAAAATTATGCTTTCCTAGTTTGCTGCAAGGCAAGGTAACCCCCAGAGAATATCATCAACCCTTCTGAGGGGTTTTGCATGGCCTAATAGCAGTTGTTTCCTGCAACACTGAGGAACAATCACAACAGAAAAAGACTTAAAATCTGATAAATCATTAGCAACCTATTAAACTACTTAAAGATGGTTGAAAAGTGCCATAACACAGACCTAGGATTCACTTTGTTTACCTACCACTGAAAAGCAGCCAACTCTAGGGTGGGAGGCAAAGCAAAACTGCACAGTTAGAAGAACACTAACTCAAAAGTTAAATGTCAAAAACTGTAAGAAGAGGACCTTTTGGTAATCAGAGCACATGCTAGTTACCAGAAGTATTCTGTCAAGGTCCATGAGGCCAATGCACCTTCGCTAAAAAGGCCACCCAAAGAAGCATGAAATCAGAGGAACGAGGACGGAAATATAGGTACCAAATTTTAGCCTGGATGGAAACTGTTATTCTATTCTAGGTTTACCAGCAGTCACAACTGTAACATCACTGGATGAAATTTTCAACTGCATATATTTACTTATCCAATACTTAAATGGATAGCTAAGATTTACCTACAAACCACTTTACAAAGTTGAAGTCTTTAGAGTTGCTATTTTTGTTAAAAAAGTTACTGGAAGGGTAAATAAAAAGACAAGAGACAATTGCTCTGCTATAGAGAACTAAATACGGTGGTAAGTGTTACACAGCTTCTCAAGGTATCCTCTTCTTCTGTCTTACCTTCTTACAGTAGTTGGGATATAACTAACAATCCTAGACTGTTTTAACACCAAAGATGACTTGGGAAAATCTTCAAAAGGCAAAAGTAGCAGCTGGGTACCTAGTTGTCATTTGTACTTTTGAAACTTTTTGTACCTCTTCTAGGAAGGAAAGGTGTTAGACTCTCAACAGAAGGAAAAAGAAATGACAGTACTTCTTCCCTACAAGGAATGCATGGGGGAGGGTCTCTAGAAAGCAAAGAGAAGAAAAAGTCTATTCAGGGAATCTTCAGACCCAGAAGGGGAGTAAATTGGGACTGGCTGGGAAAGGAGACTAGGACAAGGATCCATGAAGATGCAGAACACAACTGATGGGACAGGGAGCCCAGAGTGGCGGAGCTAGGCAAGGGAGAACTGGATTGGGATGAGGAGCCATGGGTGCAGACGAAACAAGACAGGGAAAGGTTGGAGGGGACAAGGCAAAAAGGGGTCACATCTGAGGGGGGAAGGAATGGGCAGAAGGGATTGTGCTCACTACAGCACACTCCCCTCCACAGACAGAAATGGAACCCAAAATTCCTGAGTCTCACCAGTCCCGTGCTGTCAGCAAATCTGTGAAACCCTCTGGCAAAATGTGCTTCATATGCAGCAAGTGCTGGTACACAGAAGATGACAACCTACTATTGCTATCAGTTATTCTGCTAGCTGAAGTGGCAGAGGTTTGTGTGGAGAATCTAAATGCTCCAACCCTGCTGATGACCCACATGGGTGTCAATGTCATGTCAAAAACAATGGAATTGTTTTTTTTTCCAGTTTGTTTTTAAAACCTAGGAAATTGAACATAAAAATGACATTTGCAATACACTAAAAGTTCCAGAGTTGAACATTCAAAAGTTAGGAATGTCAAACTTCAGGTTGCCCAAGAGACCTTAATTCAGCTTCCTGGTGCGTATGCATTATTATGTAACTACATAGATAATCAGTCTAATTATATGATCACAGGATGCCTGCCTCTTTCAGTTCTCAAAATTGATAGGGTTCACTTAATGAGCAGCTACCCAATATTTTGTTTTCTCCTCATTGTTCAAATACTATCTGAACACTCCACACTATTCAAACCCTGGTCTGATGACAGAATTATTAATTTTTTCACGTGCTTTTCTATCCTACTCATCACTACGGTATCCGAGTCATTCGCAAACATGAACTGACTTACCCTCACAACATCTCTGTGGGGTGAGGAACTATGAGGCAGAGTGTGTGTAAGGTCAAAAGTATCCACTAATTTGGGGTGTCCAACTTGAGACTTCCCAAGACCTGATTAAACTTAGCAATATATAGCTAAAATAATTTAATTAAATACTATCGTAATGCATATGCACAAAGAGATCAAATTAAGGTTGCACACACACAACGTTTTTTGTGGTAGTTCCTACTTTCTGCGTGCTTGATTTTGCAAGCATAATGCTTGGGTGTGTAACATATTATAGAAAAGAGCAATGCAGCATGCATGCATCTATCCAGAAAGATTATCCTTCCCCCTCCATTTCCAGCACATCAGAAGCTTAAGTGTATTCCCCTTCTCAGTGTCTTCCTTGCTTTAGCAGCACCGTTGATGTCAATCAATATAAAAAGTATTTTAATGCTTGTTTTTCAGAGCAGCTTACAATTAATAGTGACACACATAAGATAATGCATTTTGGATTCTAAGAATCCAATCAGCTTTTAACAGTTTTGAGGACTGATCAAATTACAAGTTCCTCTTTAAAGCTATAAATAGTTTTAATAGCAATATCTGCTTAGCCTGACATTTTCAGAAAGGTTTCTTAAATAATGGTTATTGCATGGAACAAAGTGACACTCTCTTATTCTGTACAGCTGAGGAGAGAAAACAGCTTTTTCCAGAAATGACACGCAGTCCCAATATATGCACTTAACAATATGACTATCTTTAGAGGAAGACTGTAACAGCAGTAACACATCAGGTATCGAGGGTGCACAGAAATAACCACACTGCCTTCAGATTCACGCCTCCATATACCCAGTTAATGTTGGGAGCGTATCTAATACTCTACAAAGGAGAATCTGAGAATTTGATGTACTGACGAAGGATACACCATCTCTCTCTCTATTTCATCTGCTGCCAATATTAAAAAACATGACAAAAGAAAGACATTTTGTATCCATCACACTCACCTCTCTTGCTGCCAGGACTATTGTTGTCAATTGAGAGCGATCACCCCATTCTGCTACAAATGTTAAAGTAAAAGCTTGAACAAAAATTGGAGAAATAAAATGCAGCCACTTCTTCTGAGGTATATTTGTGCCTGTCCCTGTTTCCACATCTCCTGGCCCATTTAATAGTTTCGTTCTCTGGAACTGGAAACAAGAAGCCCTTCAGAAGAACTGAAATATTATCCAAATATCCCAATACAAATACTGATCAAATATAAACCCAATAATTTAATACCCAGAACAGTCAGACGTTGAACAATAAACTTAACTGTTGAATATTTAAGGTTACCTACAATTTACATACCTACTCTTACCCTTTTCCTCCAAGTAACTGTCTACCTCAAAGCTGTACAACTAGACATTTAGACAATCCAAATATTTAGCTCCTACTATAAAAGTGCAAAGTAGGCAGAAACAAAAGCAAGAAAAATTGTTTATTTTAGAAAGTGATACATGATGAGCTGTTATGCTATTTTTAATTATACTGAGAAGAAACTGAATGCATTATTATGGTGATAAACAGTGGTGGCTCTTGAGCTGGGAGAAGGGAAGAGAGTAAAATTAGTGACAAGAATAATAAATGAAATTGTATTAACTGTATTCCTTACAGCTGCAGTATTCTGCTTAGGTTATGTCCACAAGGACACCTGCAGCAACACTAGCTTCAGTATTACTCTACCTAAATGTTATAAATAAAAGCAGCAGCAATGGCAGCTGTCAACATTCTGGCTGGTAAATCCCCAGGTGAAAGATGCATAGAATTCATGCCTGAAATATGAAGAGGCAGTTCACTTCTCTCTCCCACCTCAAAATGCAGCCATACAGCTGAGAATTACAGCCAGCTGTTAAAACAGTCTCCAGGAAATTAGCAGGAGGCATTCTGTTATGTGGTCCCATGGTGAAGAGAGGCATTTCTGTCTGTTTTCATGTTATAGTTAACCACACATTTTTTTGCATCAGACTCCTATTACACATTAATACAGCTGAGCAACACTCTTCCTTAATTGTGCAACCTAACTGGCCTAAGTGTTTCATCAGTCATCACTTCTAGGTACTTTATGACTTACTTCTTCATCTTTTTTCTTGATTTCTGCTTGAACTTCCTCCAGCTCCTCCTGACCCTCATCTGGGCTCATCTTCAAGCCTTCCCGAAGCATTCGGATGCCAAAAATTGCAAACAGTGCAGTTGACGCATAGTATGTGTACACTCGGGGGATAACTGTGGTGGCATAGCCAAATAAAACTGAAAGAAAATAAGTTACGTTATGTGTTAAATAATACAAAGATGAGCACTGATGATATTAGTATTTGTAAGTGCTGCTCCTTAGCAAAGTTCACTGTTCAGAGACCTATTACAAAACATTCACTTTGTTTTCCTGTATTCTGAGGTATAGAGCATCGCATTGGTGGCCATGGTAAACTGTTGTGATAGTAGCCTTTGGAGGTGCTCTAACTTATACTGAGGGCAGTGCCACCCTAGAATCCTAGAGGTGTCTAAAGCTACCTTACCCTCCCAGACCCTGGCTACTTTTTCTGTGTATTGCACAGAAAAAGCATCACAGAACCTGGCCCTTAATCTCATTTACATTTATGTAGCGGTATGTAAGCAAAAGTCCAAGACAGCCCAATTTATATCAATATACGTTATCTCTGAATGCCCTCTGTCTTCAACTAATGAATGAAGTTATATGATCCCATTGCATTTACTTGGAAAGGCATAACATTTATATGATAAGAGACTACAAAAAAAAAGCTAGTAGCCCTTAAAGCTATATAGAAAAGAATCACTAACAAATCCTGCATACCTGCTGCATTTTCACTTTGGTTAAGATTTAAGGATGACAGACTACATGCATACATTTAACCAGTGAATTCTGAGAAAGGTAGCAAAGAGTTCTAACCTGATAAGCATGTCATCAGTCCTAAAGCAAGCATGGCACCAGCCATTACAGTCAAACGATTATAACGCATTGCCATGATGGCTGCAATAAAGAAGGTCTTATCCCCCAGCTCTGACACAATGATGACCGATATGGCAGCCACAAAAGCATGAATAAACCCCAAATTAGTTTTATCAGCAGATTCTTCACTGATAAGATGAACTGGAGGAACTGGTGTGGGCCATTTCTGCAAAAGAAGAAAATGATTGCTTAAAGTTGAACATTTAACTCCCAAAAGAATGCAACTCTAGTTTTCTCCTATTGCAAACCATTACAGTTTAATACTTTATTAGAATATTTTCAAGCAGGATTATTGAAGTTTTCCTTCAATCAGAATATTTTAACTACTACTGACTGCCACCTATCGGGGACTATAGTGATCAGTCATTAACCTATGATATCCTGCTATGATTAATAATGAAATATCTTTGTACAGATTATATTACTTAGGTATAGCGATAACTATCATAGTAAATGGAAGGTACATTCAAGTCACTGCAATACTGCAATTTACAATACATGACTCTATTATTCTGGCAGATCAGTGAAGCAAGCAGTTTTCAGGTTACTGTATTACATCTTAAAAAAAAGAATGAGGAGTACTTGTGGCACCTTAGAGACTAACAAATTTATTTGAGCATAAACTTTCGTGGGCTAAAACCCTGCATCTGATGAAGTGGGTTTTAGCCCACGAAAGCTTATGCTCAAATAAATTTGTTAGTCTCTAAGGTGCCACCAGTACTCCTTGTTCTTTTCACTGATACAGACTAACACGGCTACCACTCTGAAACCTGTATTACGTCTAATACTTAAGCCAAAATTAAGTGTTCATAATATCTTGGCACAAGTGTAAAGCTTCTGAACGTTTAAGCACGATCAAGTGTAGCTTTCTTCTCTTTCTTCCAAAATTCTGTTATCTAAGCCACAGTGAAATTTGATACAAGTGTTATTTTACTGCCATCTTAAGTGCACTGTCTTATTTTTGAAAAGCATAAAGAGGTTTCTAGTGAACTCATGCTCATTTATCTCCCTTGTGAAGATCACTTGGGATTTCACTAAAAAAAGAAGTCTGAATTTTGCAAAAAGAAAGATATAGAGCCAGAACATAGGCATTAAAACATACAGTGAAGTAAATATAAAGCTGTTCACATTTCAGCAAAAAGCTGGTTAGAAGTGTCAGTTTTAATGTATCAATCGTGACAGACTACCCTACATTTAATAAATAAAAGTGGTTAATCTTCATCTTTTCCAGAACCAAGTCTGTCTAATCTCCCTTAAAATCCTGCATACAGCCAGTTACACTTAAAGCTCATGCTTCACACTACAGGGACTAAAAAGCACACATTACCGATACTTTCACCAACTCGTTGGCAGCTAGAATTAGCCAGCTGAACCAAGAACAGTGAAGTTATCTAAACAAGTTAGAATATTACAACATTTAGACATTAATCCTAATTTTCAGAATTTAAAGATACTAAAAGCTTATCATGAGTTTCAATTTAAGGCAAAATATTCTTTCCTTTGGTTTATGTCAAGAACACTTGGAGAAGTCAGTTCCCCATTCACTAGCATGTAAGCAAACACGCTGTCAACAGATTAATGTTTTCAGACTTATCTTATTTTTTGTGGTCAAATTTTGCTGTTCATTTGATCAAATGCCAAATCCCCAGTTTAATGTCCCATTTTCAGTAGACAAATTTTCTAGCAAATTAAATTCCACCCTATATTTATCTCTCCGCCCCAGCCTGCAGGCTCCTTTGTTACATCCCATGATCATCCATTCTGGAGTTTCAGCCACCACTTGTCAATTCTTACAGTAAGAGCTATAGCAGAAATAGTCTCAACTCTCAAGTGAACTACGGTACCTAATTCTTCAGAGAGATGCATTAACAGATTGAACTTGAAAATCAAGATTAAGGAGTCAAGTTTTGTAGGCTAAAGGTTCTAGTTTCTTGCATACTGTTTCTCTTAGCATTCTGTACGTGCCTCTGCCTGTCAGCCCCACATACCAATGAATATGAAGTCAGTAACTGGAGGTGGAGACAAGGAGCAAAGTGAAATTTTTCTAGAGTTAAGGAAAATGTTTACCAGCAACATACTTAGCATTATTTAGATTGATAGAATGTCCAAAATATGCTAGACACTTCCTAAACACAGCCCTATTCTGTGCCCTCAAGACAGTCCAGTACAAGGTACTTAGGAAGATTTTCAGAGGCACAAATGGGAGTTAGGTGCCTAACTGCTCTTTGTGCCATTAAAAGTCTCCCCTTTCAGAAGTAAATATTGACAAACCTAACAATTGATATCCCTGTACAGATTCAGGTTTTTCCTAATAACAGATTAACTTTACCTCAATAACCTATTCTTTCTTAGGCTCCAAGATTCCCATAAGAGTTGTTTAACAAACAAACAAACAAAAAACACTGCTTTTCAGACAGACGGAAATTACCACCTTTCCATTTCTGAAAGCACTACTTTATAGTCAGAGACTTGATAAGTCTGGGAAAAAATAAGAGGGCAGATGATTGAGATAAAAAGCCATGAGCAGAATTCTGGGTCTAAAGTGACTCCTCAACAAGCTCTAGATGAAATCTTCATTAGCTCTTACAGGCCTTTGGCCAAAGTTAAATAGTTGGGGGGAGGGGGTTGGCTTTAAACTTCTATTAGGCTAGGAATACAGTAAAGGCAATATTTTTTCATTCATGTTTCATTCCTCACTAGCACTTATCCCTGTCTTCCCAATCTCATCGCCTCTATCCACTTTGCTGTGTTAACTGTTTTCCTCTTGTAGTTTGGCCTTGCTCCTTCCCTTCTGCTCTGCATTTTAGCCTACACAGCTCATTTTCTCTCTACTTCTCTTTTTCTTCTGCCCTCACAGTGTCAAGTATGGAATTATTACAGGACTTCTACAGTTCCTCCTAAAGCATATGGTCAAAGTGTTGCAGCAGCATTCCCCTAACATGTGACCCCACTAACTAAGGATTAATATGCTTGATTAATTGATGGCCAGTATTAAATGATCCCATACACTTGGGGAAAACATGACACTTTTCAATAGTTAAAAACACTAGTATGTTTGCATGAAAGACTTCCCCTTTGTTGTTCATTTGTAGCCATTAGAGCTTTGCTTCAACATACATGCTGGGATCTAGTTAACCAGATTATCCCTTCAGGAAGGTGAGCCAAAGTCATTCTTTATTGAGACAGGAACAAAATCCACTTTTAATTCAGTTCTGTGAACAGGGTATCAATTTAAGATTGCACATGCCTCTCTATCCACTGCTGGACTCCCCACTGCTGTCAATGGGAGGTTTGCAGAAAGGCCAAGGGAGTACAATCTTTTACGCTGCAATTAAGTTTAATTACGCGCTACTAGTAAGTTATTATATAAATCAAGGTTAACTTGGCAGCCATGTGGGCTGAACACCTTTTCTTCTAGACTAAAGCTTGGATTCTGCAGGCCCACCCTAGGTCACATACCCAGGAGCGCTCAACAGGCGGGACAGGCTGGAGACACCCGACACTCAACCCAGGCGGGGTGTCTGCCCCCGCCGCAGCCCGCCCACCCCGACCTCATCCGCCCCGTGCCGGGCGCTGGGCGACAGGCGGCTCCGCCCCGCGCAGGATGTTGCCACAGGGCTCCGGCCGCTGTGCACTCGTGGGGACGGAGGTGAAGGGGCGGGGAACACCCCCCAGCACCACACACACACACCCTGTCCCCGCCTCACCTCGGCCCGGCCCGGATCTAGCCCCTGCACCGCGGGCTGCGGCTGCTGCTGCTGTGGCGGCGCCGGCGGCTCCTTGTTCCTGCCAGTCTCTTCCTCCAGGGCGGCGCGCAGCCCGGCGGGCGCGGCCACCAGGGAGCATCAGGAGCAGCAGCGCGGCGGCCCGGCAGACGCTTGGCCCCGCACTGCCTGCGGGCCCTGCCGGCCGCCCTCCGGCCCTCATCCCGGCCTGCGACTCGCGGAGCGGCCCCGGCTCGACCCGACCCCACCCCACAGGGAGACCTAGCGGCGCCGCGCCATGGCCGCTCCCGGGGGAGGATGGGCCGATCCCCGCAGCCGCCTCAACAGTCTCCCGCACCGGCCGCCACCGAGTCCCAGCGCGCGGGTGCGGGGCAGGGCAGGAAGCAATCACTCAGGAGCGCCGCCTCCAGCGCGCAGAGCAACCGAACCCGCGCCCACCAGCCCGCCCTGCTTCCCGCAGCCTCGCCCCTGATTGGCTGCGATCGCCACCACGACTTGCATGCGTAACAGCGCGGAACTGACATATTAGGCTGAGCCACGCCGATGCCCTCCCAGACTGAGGGGGAACCGGCGTTGTCTGGGACGTGAAATCTTATGACACGCCGCTGTCCCGCCCCCTTCCTCCAGCGCCTGCCTATGGAAGCTTTACGTGTCCTTCCCGTGATCCTGCTGCCTAGCAACGCGCTGCCCGGCCTCTGTGCCCTGTGCGAAGGGAGGGGAAGAGGGAGGGGCGAAAGGCCAAGGCTTTCGAGCGCCGGACCCCGCAGCCTGGCGCATAACAGCCCCTCTACCTGGCTGGAGTCTGCGCAGAGAGCAGCGCGGGCCCTGCGGGAGTCACCCCCGGGAGGCCGAGGGAAGAACCCAGCTTTGCAGAGAGTTTTGAATCCGGGGGGGTGACGCCCAAGGTCAAGGCAGCTCATGGCCCCGCTGTAGGTGCCTCTCCACGTGGCTAGGGGGACCTGGCTCCATAGCTCAGGAGTTAGGACATTGGCTTCATAAACCAGCGCTCACAAGGCCAAGCTGGCTTAGTAGCAGTTTCTGGATGGGCCTCTTCGTGGCTCCCTGCCTGACCTTCACTGCTATCCCAGTTTCTTCATTTGTTGCCTCCTAGAATTGCTTGAGATCTGGGTCCTTAGGCTGGGAGAGACAGAGACACCTTTCAGAGGTGCCCAGAGCCCAGCAGCTGCAGCCAGTGCTGTTGGAACTACCAAGAGCATTCAAGGGACCAGCCAGGAGCTGGCAGCATCCCAAACAACCCCTGGGTTGTGTTAGTGTTAGCAGCATCCCAAACAACTAAGTACAAATGCATTCCGTTTATAAGAATTACCGATACAAGAATCGGCCACATAGAGTGATCAAAACCACTGGGACAAAATCATTCCTATACTAACCCTGCTAAAATACTCCAATTTTAAGAATCAAGCAGTCCACATATAAAGATCATTTGGGGGCAAACTGACTATTTGTAATACAATAATCAAGTACAAGGACACATAAAAAGCCAATAAAGCTGTTTTGAGTTTGACGACATATCATGTTACTAGGCAAGTAGTGTGTCTGCAATATAATCCCAGTGTAGAAACAAGATGTGCCATTTATGTTTGAGTCAATGTGGCAGGAAAAAGAAAGATGCTTTCTGCAGATGGAAAATACCACCTTCTAGAGTCCTACGATAGTCTTCCCAAAACCAGCCAAAGAGAAGCAGCTCAGAAATTGGGCATTCCACAAACTACATTGTCTAAGATTCTCAAAGCCAGGGAGAGCATCATACAAAATGAAGGAGACAAAAAGAATGAGGTCAGGCAAGGGCACCTATGGTTGAGGTGGCACTTATAAAGTGGATAAGAAATGCCAGAGAGAGAAATACCCTCTAAATGGACCATTGGTGATGCAAAAAGCAGAACTGGGAGCAGCCCTGGGTGTTACTGACTTCAAGGCCAACACTGGCTGATTTGAGCTCTTTAAAAAACAGGAGGGGATTGTTTCTAAGAAAATATCTGGAGAAGCCAAAGATGCAGACATTAGGGTACACAAAGAATGGTTAGAAAATGAGCGGATTGAAACAAGATAGGACTTTGCTGAAGAAGACATTTGGAATGCAGATGAAAGTAGAATTTACTTTCAAGCCCTGCCTGATGGCACTCTTATCTTTAAATCAGACAATAAGAAAGAAGGAAAGAAGTCTAAAAAAAGAATTACTCCTCTGTTCATCTGTTCCATGATTGATAAGAAAGAACCTCATCATCAGGAAAAGTCAAAATCCACAGTGTTTGAAAAATGTGAGACATCTTGCAGCCACTCTGCTGCCAATGCATGTGCTTGGATAACAGGCTAACTGTTCAGTGAGTGGCTGAACGACTGGGATCAAAATTTGGGCCTGGAAAGGAGAAAGACTTTGCTGCTTGTGGACAACTGCACAGCCCATGTGATGAAAGATGCAGCACTGAGGAATATCCGACTTTAATTCCTCCGAAAGAACACAACTTCTTTCCTTCAGCCATGTGATCAGGGAATTATCAGAACTGCCAAGGTGTACTTTCGCAAGCAAATGGCTCACAGGGTCAGGGACAGCAGGTTTGTATAATTTTTGGTGAGGCCCAGAATGGGTCCAAGTTCCGCCCCCTACTGCCCTCACACACACCTGCCTAAGGCTTTGGGAGGGAGTTTGGGTGCGGGACGGGGTGTGAGGTGCAGGCTCTGGGAGGAAGTTTGGATGTTGGGTGCAGGCTCTGGGCTGGGGCAGGGGGTTGGAGTGCAGGAGGAGGTTTGGGGTGGAGGCTTTGGGAGAGAGTTTGGTGTAGGAGGGGTGTTGGCTCTGGGAAGGAGTTTGGGTGCAGGGGGGGGTTTGAGGTTCAGGCTCTGGGAAGGACTTTGGGTGCTGGGTGTGGGCTCTGGGCTGGGACAGAGAGTTAGGGTGCAGGAGGGGATGCAGGGCATGGGGCTGGCCAGGGACGAGGAGTTTGGGGTGCAGCAGACAGGCTTCCCCAAGGCTAGGGCAGGGGGCCAGAGAGGAGGATTCCCTCAGCCCTCTCCCTGCTGGCAGCAGCAAGCTCCAGGGGAAAGGGGCCCCTCCCTGTCCCCCCCACCCCCACAACACTCAGCAAAGCTCCCCCAGGCTGTTGCTCAGGAGGTCCAGCCAGGATAAGCCCCCTTCCCCCCCAACCCCACGAGTCGCCTGCTGGGGGGGTGGGGGCTGCCATGTGCTTCCTCCCTCTGCAGATGCAGCAGCCATCTCAGCCTGGTCGCCGGTACTGCTCCCTTGTAGCCGGCAGCGGCCAGCGAGGGAACACAACATGAAGCTGCAGGGGACAGCCACCCGCTGCCAGGGCAGGCAGGGATGCATGGTGGCAGCAGGCGGGGCTGGGGAATGCTTGGGGGAGGTGCGCGGGGGTGGCAGGTGGGGCCAGGGGAGAGACCCAGTCCCGAACATTGGTGGAGCTGGGCCGTCCGGGCCCTGAATTTGATGGAGCCCGGTCACCACGGTCTCATACAACTTTTCGCCACTGCACAGGGTATTACACTACATCAATGATGAGAACAGCAAAGCCACTGCTGTGGAAATTGCCAGGAAGATCAGTGTTTTAGATCAGTGGTTTTCAAACTGTGGGTCACAACCCAGTACTGGGTCACGGAATGTAAGACACTGGGTTTGGCAGAACTGGTCAGCACCGCTGACTGAGCCAGTAAAAGTCCTGTCAGCGGTGCTGCCCGGCTAAGGCAGGCTAATCTCTACCTGTTACAACACCGCGCTGCACCCCAGAAGCAACCAGCAGCAGGTCCGGCTCCTAGACAGGGCTGCCATGGAGTTCTGCGTGCTGCCCCTGCCCCAAGCACTGGCTCTGCACTCCCATTGTCTGGTTTCCTCATTTGCTCTGTGAGCTGGGGGGAAGGAGTGGGCCATGCCTGCAGGTGAGACCCACGCAGAGCCAGTTGCATACCTCCGCCTAGGAGCTGGACCTGCTGCTGGCTGTTTGTGGTGCACAGCGTGGTCCATGGTGCCAGGACAAGCAGGAAGCCTGCCTTAGCACCCCCGCTGCACCGCTAACCTGGAGCCACCCAGGTAAGTCTGTGCCCCAACCCTCTGCTGCAGCCCTGAGCCCCTCCCACACCCCAAACCTCTCATCCCCAGCTCCGCTGGGTCCTGGGCATCAACAAATCTCTTCAACTGGGTCACCAGAAAAAAAATTTGAAAACCACTATTTTAGATGCCATTCTAGTGCTTGCAAATGCTTAGACTGACATTGATGCTTGAACAATCTGCAATTGCTGGAAAAAAGAAAGTCTGGTCATAGCACCCATAGAGGAAGCAATTGTTGTTGAGCCACCAAGAGAAGAGTTGATAGACATCAATGACAATGCTTTTGTTATACAACCTGTCTCTGATGAAGACATTGTGACTGAGATCAGAGACCAGTTTGAAGTGAAACCCGAAAATGATGCAGAAATGGGCTCTGATGGTGATGAGATAATCGTTCCATTCCTTGACCCAGATGACGGATGCGATGAAAACTTTGACAAATGGCCTATTATACAGGGGCTTCGATGATTTTAAGCTACATTGCATTGAAAAGGAAGTTAACAATGTTGTGGGTTGTGCTGTGATCCAGGGAACACTGGACAAGTTTGTAATCAGTGACCACACCACTGCATTGTGCATTTGCAGTGCCAGACATGCCACTCGTGACAGATGGTGACACTAAAATAAATATTAATGTGAATCGATACTTTTAACAATTTACAAAAGTCTGTGTAATGCACTTTCATACGTTATGTTTGTTGCAGTTTAGATGTGAGATTTTAAAATTTGTATCTTTACCTTAAAAGGTTACATAGCTCCACTAAGTCACACTTTGTGTAAAGTTGTAATATGCTGTACAGTATTAATAATTGCCTTCAATAAAAACACCAGCTAAATAATTGAATAAATAATAATACTTAATAGCCTGTTGCTCAGTTAGAATATTGGTATGGTTTTGTTTCATGTTGAGTATATTTAATGTCTAAATAATTTAGTTACGGTAAATGAGATGTTTCTCAATTGAATAAAAAAAGCTAGTTTAAAAAATAATAGTCAGTTTCATCCATCCTTTGCAATTCCACGTGTAAGAATCAACCGCTTATAAGAATCAAATCATCCAGGATGGATGTGATTCTTCTGAAAGGAGTGAACTGTGTGATGGGTTGGACCCCCAGGGGTGTCATCTGGTGTGCTGGGACACCTCTGAGTCAGACTATTCTGCCAGCCTGGGCTCCCTTTTAGCTGATCTTGCTGGGCTAGGCAGGGCCACACCCAGCTGCATAGAGAGAAATCCACTCTGAAAAGGCTCAGCTTAAGGGGTTTGCCACAGTACCTAGATGTCCACTCCCCCACCCCTCCTTGGAGTACACACCCAAAATTATATGAAATTCACTTCTTCCCTCAATGTGGAAGAGCGTATACACAACTTCTCGCCCCCCAGTTTGAAATCACATAAACTGGGTTATATTATAAACCAGAAATAAATTAACTATAACAAGTGTATTTTAAGTAGTTAATGAGGTAGCAGACAGAATGAGGCAGATTACTAAGAAAATAAAACAGAGCACGCAAACTAAGCTTAATACACTAAAGAAAATGGTTGCATGTAAGTTCTCATCCTAGATATGGTTCTAATAATCTTCTTCACAGGCCAGATGCCCTTCCAGCCTGGGTCCAGTTGTAACCATGCCTCAGTGGGTCACAAATGAGGATACCAAAATCAGGACGAACTCCTGAAAAATAGGGCAAATATACCCCAAGACTGGTGGCTAATCACCTATAGGATATACCAAACCAGCAACAAAAGTAAACTTCTGTTTCACCACACTGACTAACAAGAAAACATCAAGGCAGTTTCCTCAGGCATTCCAGTTCTATCACCACCAAAAACACTGAATTCAGAGATGAGTGGTTCTTTACAACCAGTCTCATCAAATAATAGGTTCTTCTGATCCCAAAGAACCAGCCACACACCCAGGTCAGTATATAACTTAGATCTTACCCCAAAATCACGCTAATGCCAATCCTTTAGTATCTAAAATCTGAAGGTTTATTCATAGAAAGAAAGGAAGAAAGAAAGAAAGAAAGGTGAGAGTTAAAATTGGTTAAAGGAATCATTCACATACAGTAATGGCAAAGTCCTTAGTTCAGGCTTGTAACAGTGATGAATAAACTGCTGGCTTAAGTCAAGTATCTGGAGTACATCCACAGCTTGGATGGGTCATTCAATCCTTTGTTCAGAGCTCTGGTTTGTAGCAAAGTTCCTTGAGAGATAAGAAGCAGGGTTAAAGACAAAATGGAGAAGGTGCAGCTGCCTTTTATAGTCTTTTGCCATGCAGCCTGTGCTTCCTTTGTTTCAAACACAAACTGCCCAGCACGTGGCTTGGAAGCCTTTTCTATCCATAGACATACCTATGCATGCCTTGCTGAGTCAGAAGATGTATCCTCCGATTTCATCAAGCAGGCTAGGCAGAGCTGATGCCCAAACTGTCTGGGGGTGTCACCCAGAAGCATAGCACAAGTTTTGTAATACACACATAGATACATATCTATAACCCAAAAAACAAATGTGATACAAACACATACATGAGATTATTGTATTTGGCAAACTATAACATTTTTGCAGATATCTTACATGGCATATCTGGCACAATTCATCAATATTAATATTGTAAAATTGCAATAATATCCTCAAGTGTCTCCCAGAATCCATATAGCGTCACACACCCCGCACAAAATTGATGCAGAAAGGGGTGTCCCTAGACACTGCTGAATGCATCACAAGAATTTTCCATTCTAGGTCCTATATTACTGCACTTTCAGTTTACATCACAAGTATTAGTGTACAACAGAAATAGTTTATCAAAATCATGTCTGACTAAATGAGGCTCTTTTTATATAGCCACCTTCATTTTCTGAAAGTTTTCTCTCTCTTACATTAATATAGACATTAATGCTCTCAAGGGTATAATTACCTTGGCATTTAGCCAAATCAGCAATGTGGTAGTGTGCCTCAGCTTCCTTCTCTATACAGCAGACTACATTTATAAAGGTTTCTCTACAATGCCAAGTTTCACAATTGCTTACAGATATTGGTTGTAACATTTCACTATCATAAAGCTCTCTAGCATACAATGTGTTTTTAGGAATTATTCCCAATATGTTTACAGGCTTTGTATCAGTCATACACTTTGACCTTTTTACCAGGGTTGACGTCAAAATCAAATACATTAGAAGGTTAAACCTTAACAGTAACACCAAATTTGTTACAAGTCAGTGTTTGTAAGTATCTTGGTCATACCATGCCTCTTGTCTCACTGAATCCCTTGGCTGGCCAGGTATGTCCTCATTGCTACCAGCTATGGGGCAAATCTTCCCCCTCCCTTGTTAGCCAGGTAGATTGTATCAACCCAGACACTAGCTTTCAAATTCTCATCTGCTAACAATTTCAAGGCTGGACACTCCTTCTTCCCTTCAGCACGACTGGGTCCTTCCCTCCTCCCAACCTTTCTCCTAGAAGGTTGAAAACTGAACCTCCCTTCTTACAGGAATCCCTTTGCTGGCTAGGTGTGTTCACCAACTGCAGCCCCTCTGTGCTATGAACATCTACACACTCTCTTGGATGCTTGCTTGTGGATCCGCCACCACCACCAGCTCAGAGATGGGATTCTGTTTTAAAGATGTAAGCAGTCAGAATGAGCTCTACCCTGACATCTGGTGGAAAGAATTTCAGAGAGTGTATTTGCATAGGCACACCTACCCCATCCCAGACTGCCGAGCTGTGGGACTGCTTTGTGACAGAAATGACTCAACCTCAGTTGGGTGGTACTTGCTAGACAAGGGACATGGGTTTCAAAACCCAGTGAATTGAGAGAGGTCTGGGGACAGGTATTTGTGCCTGGTGGTATAGTCCTTGTGGAGCCAGAAGCACCAGTTTCCACCCCCCTCCTCTCTCAACGGTGGAATGTCAGAGTTGATTTTTTTATTCCCTTAAGAATCTAGATACAGGTTAGAGCGGAACTCACTTTGGGCTAATAGTGCACTAGCACTGGGGCTCCCCTACTAAGAGCTGAAATCACTAAAGAGCTGAAATTACTGAGCTGAGAGCACTGAGTACTGTGCTACTAGGGGGGGAGCCTAAGCTATACTGTGGAACAGAGCAGCGCGGAGTGGAAAAGTGGGGACTGCGCTGGGGCTGGAGCGGAGCGGCTGGCAGAGTGGAGTAGCTGTGGGACATGGGTGGCCCACAGAGCAGCAGAGCTGAGCAGTTTGCAGGGACAACTGGAGCAGCTCACGGGTCCTGGTGGAGCAGAGCAGTGATGGAGCGGACCAGTTTGTGATGACGGCTGGAGGAGCAGAGTGGAGTGGCTGTAAGCAGAGCCGTTGTGGAGAAGGCAGAAGCAGACCCACGGCAGAGGCAGGGCAGTTGGCCCCGGACCACGTAAGGTGCCTCTTTCTACCCAGGCTGGGGGGAGGGACCTCTGCAGATATACTCTTGAACTTTGGGGCTGCACTGACCCAGGACAGAGACTTTTGGATTGTGGGACTTTTGGGACTGTGGGTGATTTGGGGGTTGCTGGACTCAAGAGCCCAGGGGAAAAGGCACGCTTCAATTTCCTGGAGTGGGTCTTTGCGGGCAGTTTGGTCTAGGAACTCTAGTTCCGGTGTTTTCCCAATTTAGTGCTTGTTGTATATCTCATGTAATTAAACTTTTTCTGCTACATCGAGACTCTGTGCTTGCGAGAGGGGAAACATTGCCTCTTTGAGGCACCTAGGGGTGTGTGTAAGATTTTCCCAGGTCACTGGGTGGGGGCTCAAGCTGGTTTGGCATTGTGTTATTGAAACAGAACCCCTGGATACTGAACCCGGCCCTTGTTGCTGCCAATTCAGAGGGGCAGAAGGGTTACAAAGAGATACCAAACAAATCCAAAGTGTCTGAGGGTGAGAGTTTGCCTGCTCTCCCCTGAATCCTTGTAGTTTCAGTCATAAGGCCGTTCTGCTCTAAAAAAACAGTAACCCAATCTTGCCTCAGACCCTGAGGTACAGACTGCTTATACAATGAATCAGCACGGAGACATTCCTGTTCCAACAACATTGTCTCCCCAACAAGCTGGTCAAACACATTCACCTGGTCATTATAGGGCTGTACAACCTCGCTAACAATTTTCACTCCATCTGAAACTTTCTCAAAGCTATCCAAACTGGATCTTTCTAAAGGAGTCAGTGGATCCATTTTCAACAGAAAAATTCTGGCTGTTAGGAACTGAAACTCCCTTGATCACATCACTGTCACCACACCCCTCATTTACAGCAAACTGCTTGGAAAAACTACCATGAAGATTTTTCTCCTTAGGAGCTTCTCTAAGCAACAATCCATCTTTCACAGAAATTCTGCCCTTACGCTTCTTATATAGGGCTTGCTCTAAACAAAGGAACATTTTCCTGAGCAACAACAGACTCTTTCTGGGTTTCACTTAAATCCAGAATCAGCTGGTAGGTTTGACATGTAGTGTATATTCACAGACATGTGGTGTATGTATTTTCACTAGCAAAAAGGAAACATACAGGGGGTCACGAATGTGCTGTTTCAGGAGCAGATGTGTTTGTTGACCACTCCCAAGGGATATTTACTAAAGTACTTTTTAGCCAAACAACTTGACAGAATCAGTGATTTTTCTGTTTACAAGACTGTTAATTGCAGCACAAATGCTGAAGCGGGAAATGCCTTGAAGCAAGTCCAAGTGGCCTCCTGGGAATCAAGCCCAGTGCCTGTCATAGAAAACACTTTAATGAGAGATGGCACTAGGAAGGGACTACATCTCTCATTCCCCAAGCTACAGGAATCTTCAGAGATTATTCCACCAAAAAATGAAGTTATGGCTAAACATTGAGATTATTACTTCCACAATTTCAGTTGTTGAGGACAAGGTATAGACAAGACACCCCCTCTACCTTAGGCTTATATTTACTATTTACTTGTGGAGAGAGAAGAAACTGTAAACACAGGGTAGATTTTAGGAAAAGCAACATATATATTCCTGTCATTTAGAGGTAGGTGAATGTCCTGTATAATGAAAGTTTATTATACCTATTCTAACACCTTAAAAAGAAAACCTACCTTTTACATCCTAATATAATTGTGGCTGTTCTCACTGTCCAAGACACAGGCTGGAGGAGCTGCAAGCCCACAGCAGTGCTCTATTTATCACCCTAGCTCCCCAGGGTATTTTTAGTAAAAGTTAGGGACAGGTTGTGGGCTTCCATGAATTTTTGTTTATTGCCTGTGACTTGTCCCTGCCTTTTACTAAAAATTCCTGTGACAGAATCTTAACCTTATGGATGAGATAGAGAGAATCTGCTGTGACTGTCAGAACTCAGTGTGAGTTTGTAGGATTGGTAGTTGGAAAATGTAGCTTCTTTGAAAACTAAGCAAATTTAAGTGGAAATATTTGAGACAAAAATAATATAAAACACTAGATGGCCATTTTTAGAGTAGCATCATACTTTAAGTTCTGATCTCAGTATGGCAACAACAGTGAATAAGGTAGGTGATTTCTTTAAAAAAAAACCAAAGTCTACATATCACCCAATATATGTAATTCCCACTCCACAGTTTTGCACAAACTTAACAGAATGGGCTATCACAATTCTTAATACACCTTGTAGTGAAGGCATCTGAGTTTTATACAGTTTTCTAAGACGGCAAACACAACTGTCCATAGCAGAAGGTGACATTCTTTACGGACCAATGACTTCTATTGCCTAAAAAAGTAGATTTATTTCTGCTACTGAGAATGAGTGTCAGCCAATGGAATACCCATCCTTCCCATCAAAGAGATTTCTCAACCTTTTATTGTATTTGGTATTTGTTTCAATTCACATCTTTCAGAAATATATATTAGCAAAAAATGAAACAGTCATAAGTGGGAGTCATATCATTATATTCAAAATATCCTAGTTTCCTCTCCCCATTAATCCCATACTCACTTTCCTCTAAGAATACCAACTACTTTCAAAATTATCCATAGAAAAATATTTAGAAGCAATGCACCATATTCTTTAACAGTTAGCTTCTTTTAATAGATTTAATGGTCATGGTGTGTGGGGGATGAGTATAGTTTTCTTTTAAAATATTAGTTAAAAGATGAAATACAGTGGTTTCTCCTCACTTTGAGCAACTTCCCTTCCCTACATACATGTGTGTGTTACATATAAAATACAGGCACACATTTTGGCTTGCTACATAGCAGCAATGAAAGTGGTTTAAATATTAAACATGAATGTCAAGTATACAAATGTTAAACATCAGCAATTCTTGCATTTTAACTGAGGTCTTTAATACCATGTACAGTTCAGATTATACATACTGTAGATATGTCACACCCCAATGGCCCCCTCCCTCAAGCAGTCCCCCAGCAGGAGGCAGGTCATCACTGTATATTGCTAATGCTGTTGCAAGCATCACAGGACATTTTGGGACGAGTCAAAGATGTGAGTGTGGAATGGAAGATTCCTTTGCAGATTGCAAGAGGCCAAAGGAAACAGAGGAAGAGAGCGGAGAACAGGTTAACTCACTGTAGCTAGATAGCTCAGTCTGACAATACGATGCTACCCTGGCCCCAGTCCAAGGCCATGGCACTAGACAAGAAATCTGCAGCTGCGTTTATTTCTCACTCAGCCACAGACAGCCATGAAAAAAGAAAAAGTAACTGAACCAGGGCTGCAGAGATGGAAAACATAGGCAAAACGATGGGGGTGGCGGGGAGGAGCAGAGCAGGATCTGTCACAGATACTTTATCATTAAATCAAAATGAAACTTTTTTTCCCCCCCATTAAAGTCCTGTGTACCTTTGAGCTGGAATCAGACAGTAAGTATTGTTTCACCACAGCTTCTGTAACAGTTGCATTACACATACTCCTGAGAACCTCAGTCTTCCATTACCTTTTAAACAGCATTTCACAGGTTGCATTAAAGACATATTTAACAAACATAAAGGTTCTAAAAAAGAAATGGTATAAATGCTTTTCGATGTGTTGGGTAGCAGCTGAATTTGTTCACGTAGAACTCATGGCACAGAACTGCAGCCAATGCCTGGTTAAACAACACAAACATTACTACAAGCCACCAGGTTAAGTTTTGAAATCCAAATATGATGGCCATGGATACATATATTAGGAGTTCAGCAAAATAATGTGGGCAAGATACTCTCTCAAACCAGTCTCCAAAAGGAATGCTGTGGTTCAAGCTTACTACCTTTCCTGTAATTTAAAGAAAGAAAAAAGTTAGTTGATAAAGCTTATTTTAAATCCATGCTCTAACTCTTAATCCATATTTATGTATGATTATGGAGTAATGCTGAGCACCTGCAGTTCCCACTGACTTCAGTGGGATTTGTGGGTGCTAAGCACTTCTGAAAGAGAGTCACTTCACTTTTATTACGTGTCTACATATGGATTAAGGAGCCTAATTTTAGCCACTCTGGTTTGAAAATGGTGACTGTAACTCATTCTCAATACAATGTCTAATGTTATGGTTACTTTAAGAAGTGAGGTCTAAGCATTGAGTGAGAATTTCTAATCATGGCTCAGGAAAGTAATTTATTCTGTAGCCTCTGCGTATCAGTCTCCCCATTTATAAAAGAGAGATGATAAACACTTAACTAATAATCACAATTACTTGATAAGTGTTCCTAACACATTTTAGACATACTTCTATTCAGGATGATACAAGTGTGAACTTTGTTTTAAACCTTGCATACTGTGAATAACTATATCTCACCAGCTCATTTCTCTTCCAGATAGACTAATTTAATCCCTTGGAAAATGATCTGCATAGATACATATTCACGTCAGCATTCATTTCACTGAGTTTTTGGAAAATACCAGTGTTCTAAGGGATTGGGCTCTACAGAGATTCATTTTGACACACAATTTTTAATGGAAAAAATTATTACAAACAGCTCCAAGAAGTGAAACATCTCACCTGATTTACTTTTTCTAAGATTAGCTAGAATCACATGGCATCTGTGTTGGTGAACAGAGGCCCAAATGTACATCATAATTCCTAGGATGTGATACCAGCAGACCTGCATAAAGAGGTCTTTCCCTGAATTAAAAATGAAAACAGTATGCCTATTAATACAAGATTAGAAAAAAGTCTGCATTGAACCCTCACCAACACCATCTCAAAAAAACGTTCAGCATAAATATATCTATTTAACCTTACAGCACTTTTCCAGTGTACTTCCCTCTTCTTGAATAATGGTGAAGGGGGCTTTCAAACACAACTTATGCAGACAGTGAACCACACCCTAGTTATGAACTGCTGCAGGCCTTTATTCTTAAGTGCCTGCTATTGCAAATTATAATGAGTCAGTTTTGTTTTTAATCAGTAGCTGTAGGAATAAAGCTGTAGGATGGTGCATACCACAAGCAGAAGAGGTCACCATTTGGTTCAGGCCTCTATATTCTAACATGTTTTTGGCTGTGACAGTGTTTATAAAAGTGTATTCTTACCACCATGTTAGAAGACAGTGCCATAGCTGAGGTCAAGATATCATTACAGAACTGTGTTGCCTTAACTATACTAGCAATAAAAAAAAATAGTTAGAACAGATTACTCTGATCTGAAAGAAATTTGCCCTATGGATGGGTCCCCGTGCTTATGCCAATGCACCATCTGTGTGGAATGATAAGATTAGGAAGGTAGAAAATGCACCCAGACAGTGCCACTTAGAAAAGGCTTTGCACCAAAATCATTCTAAAAGAGCTGTAAAATCAGCATGGAGGACAAATGCTACCTCTAAGATAGCATAAAATGACTTAAATTCTGTATCTAGTGCTGACCACATAAGAAAAATTAGTCATGTGAAAAGCACACCAGGCCATTTGGGCATTTTGGTTCATCATGTACCTATGCAGCAGAGCAAACAACAGCTCAACTGTAGGACTTGGCGCAACATGTTGGCAGAAACAAGTCACATCATTCAAAGAGCTCTACAGGATTCGCGGATACTTAACTGGTCCAAGTAGCAAAGAGAAAGGAGACTATCTGGTACTAGATAGGTGACTGGAGGCCAAGAACTAAGTAGACAGACAAAGGTGCTGGCCATGGGGCAGGCTCATATTTAAAGAAGGGTCCATAGCAAAGAGAAACTTCAGACTATAATAGCCATGTAACCAGGGAGATCCTGACCTCTGCTGAGCTGGAGGTTCCTTCCTAAAGCGGAAGCACCTCATTGACAAAGACATGATGTGTTGGGCCTGGGAGTCTAAGGGACATGGTGGCATACAGCAAACAGTGGTACTGAGCTATAAGGATACATATGACAGGTGTGCATGTGATGTCATGTGCTAGCTAATAAGTCTGACTTCAAGTAAGTGCAGTAAGTACTTTTATAGGCCTCATCAAATACCTCTTATCTCACATACACCTGTACACTCTGTAGACAGAACTTTAGAAAGTGAAAAGATTAGGTATACTACTAATCTCTCGCTCATCCATCCCCCCACTCCCACCCTCACCAAACCATCTTGTGATACTAGAAACAAATTAAAAAGAAGCTGCAACGATGGTTAGCACTAAAGAGGTACTCACCATTGCTGACATTAGCTGGCACTTGACACAGCACCGTTAAGCCAATAACAATATAGTACCCAAGTCCAAAGCAGTACTGTACGATATGAAGGACACCACTGGAGAAGACACTGATGCATAGGCACTCTATGAGCCTTCGAAAGCTGTGTAGCAACAGGAGCATGAGAACCAGGAGGACAGACAGGTGTTTGTCACCTACAAGTCAAACAGAAGTGACAATCTCAACCTCTTTCTCTTCAAAAACAGAGCTGTGAATTCCCTCTGGAAAACAGTGTCCATTATAATTTAATTTGCATTAATTTTAAAATTATCTAGAGGGGCATCAGCTATGCAACCTGAACAGCAGTAACGAGAGAAAAAAATAATCAGTGCATGTATTTTTAAGATGACTGCCTTGAAAGATGGAGAGTAAGTCCTTTTGGAAAGAAAGGATGCTTTTTAATTTGCGTATACGGCACCCATATTGCGTATATGGCGATGATGAGCACATTTAGCGTTTGTCTTATTATTAGCGTTGCAAAAGGAACACTGGCAACCTGAAGGATGGTAATTTAAATTTTAAAAAAAAATAAAAAGTTAAAAGTGAAGGCAGGTGTAAAAACTACCTCCAAATTCCCCAATTTGCCTATTTTTTTTAAAAAACTGCTTCTCGTTCCTCTGTTGGTGTCAGAAAGAACCACACAAAAAGAGAAAACGGACTATACTGAAATGGACTACACACATCAATTTGTCAAATGCACGATGTAAAAAAACTTAAGAGATTTTTAATTTCTTTCAGTTGCACAGAAAAACCTCAGCTACTCAAAATGTGAAAACATCCAATAAAACTGGAATCTGTTTTTTTCCAAGTTTTGGCTAGGACCTCTGAGCTGTTACAAGATTTACTGACTCATTTTTCAGGCAGAAGTTTTTTGTTTTTTTTTTCAGTTGACTGAATGTGCTAAAGGTGAACTGTAAAGCAAAATACTTTTTTTTGTTGTTGCTTTTATTGCATGTTGATGATGTATTAAGATAGACCTGCCTTACCCTTTTTTTTTGTTTGTTTTTTTGTTTTTAATAATTAAGGCTGAGAATCAGCATCCCCTCCCCTCTGAGTTGGGAGAAGGAAGAGCCACACAGGTCCCTCCCCATTTTTCTTGCTAAAGTAAAATAAAAGAAAGGCCAGATACTTACAGTATGAAAAAACAAAGGAATATATTTTTAAAATTATGAAATACTCTTTATATATCCTAAAAACAATTGTACAGGGCAAAAATAGTTTTGCTTTGCCACCCACTTTTAAATCAATTAAACCAAGAGATTATTCTGGAACATCCTTTCCATTACTTTCTTCTGTCTAAATAAAGGAAGGATTACTTCTAGAAAAGGACTGTTGAATAATGGTCAAAGCCTTGAACAAGGCCACCAACCCTCTCTGTGCCTTGGTTCCCCGACCTGTATTTCTTATGGTGGTACTGCAAAGATTAATGTGTGGGTATCATGGAATTCTTTGTTTACAGACTTCTAGAATCTATAAAATCTTTACATAGTTACACCCTAATCTAGAATTTTTCAAATAAAGTATTTCCTTACCAATCCAATGTGAGATCAAATTTGCTTCTTTCAGATCTATTCTAACTTTCTGATGAAGGCAGGGGCTGGGAAGGTGACACCGCACCCCATATTATGATGATCTGATTATGGCATAATTCTGATGCATTTTGTACAAGGTAAGTCATGTGAGGTGTCATTGGAAAAGTTATGATTTCCTGAATACGATTATCTTATTTGTATGCATGTATCATTTTTGTATCTGAAATTATGAATATTGATTAGGGAACTGTATTATCAAATGGGCTTCCTCTGGAAAACACCTACAACTAGCCTTTCAGATACAGCAATGAAGAAGTCAGGTGGGACTGATGGCTCATCAGCAAAGACAATGGACTGTGGAATAGCTTAACCTTCCTGTGGGCATTTTGGCCAGCCTGTAAACAATGGCTGCTATAACACTGCAAGGGCACGTGCCCAGACGACATGTCTCTGGTCTCCATTGTGGGATGTCAGTATTTTTCCACAAACCGGTCTGGCACCCAAGTTTTGAAACAAAGGGTTCCCGCTCTATGCTAAAGCTATATAAGGCAGGGAGTGACATCATTGGTTGTTCTTCACTGCCCACACAAGAAGACTCCTGGAAAGACCTAAGGAACAAAGATTGAACCGGGGGAAATGCTGGAACCAGGCTAAAGGGATTTCTAGCCTGCATATGAAACACCTGGAATTCCAAGCTGCAAAGCAACTATAGCTTGTGCCTTAAGAATCTGCAGCCTGCTTGTACCATCTCTCAGGGTTGGAAACTGCTAGTGTGTTTGACTTTGTTTGCATTTTTGTTCATTTACTAGGTAATGTGCTTTGATCCTGCTACCTGTAGGGCAAGGAGGCACATTTAAACATTAGCCTCTGATGGATGGAGTATTTGGCTAGTAATTTAGGCCTGGTCTACGCCAGGGTGGGCAAACTTTTTGGCCCGAGAGTTGTATCAGGTTTCCGAAATTGTGTGGACGGCTGCTTAGGGGAGGCTGTGCCTCCCCAAACAGCCAGGCATTGCCCAGCCTCGCCCCCATCTGACCCTCCCTGGGTCTCACTCCCTGACAGCTCACCCAGGACTGCTGCCCCCATTCCCTGTCCCCTGACTGTCCCTGGAACCCCCGC
>NC_133773.1:92275402-92300023 GCF_003597395.2 Chelonoidis abingdonii
CCACTGCCCCCCCCCCCATCCAATCCCCTCCCCTTCCTGACTGTCCCCCACAGGACCACTACCCCCATTCAACACCCCCGTTTCCTGCCCTCTGACCATCCTGACCCCTATTCACAACCCCACTCCCTGACCACCACCATCACCCCAAACTTCCCTGCCCTCTATCCAACCCCACCTGCTTCCTGTCCCCTTACCGTGCTGTCTGGACCATCTGTGGCTGGCAGGGCTACAGCTGTGCCACCCAGAGAAGGACAGGCAGCCGTGCCACCCAGCTGGAGACAGCTGAGCCGTCCAGCGGAAGCCAGCCATGCCACCGTGCAGCACAGAGCACTGGGTCAGACCACGGCTCTGCATCTGTGCTGCCCCAGGAGCTTGCAGCCCTACTGCACAGAGCATTGCGTCAGTGGCGCAGTGAGCTGAGGCTGTGAGGGAGGGAGAACAGCAGAGGAGGGGCTGGGGCTAGCCTCCTGGGCCAGGAGTTCAAGGACCAGGCAGGAGGGTCCTGCGAGCCAGATGTGGCCTGTGGGCCGTAGTTTGCCCACCTCTGGTTTTTACACTATAGTTAAGCTGCCTTATGTTGACCTATGTTGTGTCTACACTACAGCCTTGCTCCTGCCAATGTAAGTGCTCTACTACACTAACATCATAACTCCACCTCCACAGAAGGCATAAGGCTTATGTCAGTGAAAGTGAGAACAGGTGTTCACATGGCACTGTTGTAGCCGGCATTGCAAGATATATACACACCAGATGTGCTAAAGATTCATATGTCCCTTCATGCTTCAGCCACCATTCCAAGGACATGTGTCCATGCTGTCAATAATGATCCAAAGCAGTGTGGACCGATGTATGTTCATTTTCATTATCTGAGTCAGATGCCACCAACAGGCTGATTTTCTTTTTTGGTGGTTTGGATTCTGAGGTTTCTGCATGGGAGTGCTGCTCTTTTAAGACATCTGAAAGCATGTTCTACACCTCATCCCTTGCAGATTTTGGATGGCACTTCAGATTCTTAAACCTTGGGTCTAGTGCAGTAGCTATCTTTAGATAGCTCACATTGGTACCTTCTTTGTCAAATCTGCAGAGAAAGTGTTCTTAAAATGAACAACATGTGCTGTGTCATCATCTGAGACTGCTATAACATGAAATATATGGCAGAATGCAAGTAAAACAGCAGGAGACATATAATTCTCCCCCAAGGAGTTCACTCAAAGTTAATTAACACTTTTTTTTCTTAAAAACAAGCACCATCAGTGTGGAAACATGTCCTCTGGAATGGTGGCTGAAACATGAAGGGGCATATGAATGTTTAGCACATCTGGTATGTACTATATATAGCTTGCAACTCTGGCTACAAAAGTGTGATGTGAATGCCTGCTCACGTTCAGGTGACACTGTAAATAAGAAGTGGGCAGCATTAGCAAATGTAAACGTAAAACAGCTTGTTTGTCTTAGCAACTGGCTGAACAAGAAGAATTGAGTGGACTTGTAGGCTCTAAAGTTTTACATTGTTTTGTTTGAGTGCAGTCATGTAACCAAAAAAAATCTACATTTATAAGTTGCACTTTCATGATAAAGAGATTGCACTACAATAGTGGTACGAGGTAAACTGAAAAATACTATTTATTTTCTTTATTATTTTTACAGTGCAAATATTTGTATAAAAATAATATAAAGTGAACACTGTACACTTTGTATTCTGTGTTGTAACTGAAATTAATATATTTGAAAACGTAAAAAAACACACAAAATATTTAATAAAATTTAAATTGGTATTCTCCTATTAACAATGTTATTAAAACTGAAATTTTTTAAATTGTGATTAATTTTTTTAGTTAATTGCGTGAGTTAACTGCGATTGACAGCCCTAGTATAAATTAATAAATTAGGGATGAGTAGCTGATGCATTCTCGAAGGGAGGTCAGGAGAGTATACCATTCTGCGTTACAACATCTGTGCATCTGTCCATAATATGTGGAGTACTTGCCCACATCCTGGTTCTGCGAAGCTCCACCAAGAGCACTGAGCAAATCCTGAAGCCATATTGGGAAAGGTCTTGATAGGAACAAAGCTTGAATAAGCAATAGGAGCAAGAAGCCATTCCAGACCACAGAAAGAATATAAAAGTGAGAAAACCATCTGCGGAAGAAAGCAGCAGCAGTATTAACTTTCTGGATTTTTCAATCAATTTTTTCTTATCACTCCTTTCTTCAGTGTTGGAGTTCAGTGACCAGGTCTAAGGGGAATGGCTCATTTTCATTTGGCCTAACCTCCCACAAAAGACAATGGGGCCTTTTATGGAACTACCAGATGTCTACCATAGCCTCATTCCAACACTGTCTTTCCCAGTTATATGCTGCTCAGAATACTAAACCTCTCACTCACTGTATTTTTTTCCATGTTTTTAAACCCTTCAGGTGGCTGGACTGGAAAACTAGAAGAGTGAGTGGAGGCCACACAAAACAAGTGCAAGACTCAAGGCTTTAAATAAATAAATACAAACCACACAGCAATACATGAAAGTAAAATGAAATTTTGAAAATATAAAATCCTTTGGTTAGAACATGCGCTGTTAAAAGTCTGAAAACGACAAGTTTTAATACCCCAGCCATCCTGCCTGGAATTATTTTCTGGGCATTTCCATGCTGTTGCCTCTAAAAGTATTTTCATCTTCTTCACCTCTTCTGGACAGACTATGCAGAGCATGGAAAAATTACTACTGTTTTGCATTGGTCTTTTGTACAAAATCACCCAGACACCATTACACAGCTTGACAATGTGTTGTTTTGTCACCACACAAATCCATGAGTCTTTAAATTGTCTTGTAGACCTATGGATTATTCATCTCTCTTGATATCTTTAAGGCAAGACTGGATGCCTTACTGGAGCATACGCTTTAGATAAACACAAGTTATTTGGCTCAATGAAGGGGTAACTGGATTAAATGTAATAGCCTGTGATATACAGGAGGTAATTCTAGATGATCGCATGGCTGCTACTGCTCGTAAAAATCTATGAATAAAATCAGGACATCTGGTGATATCTGCCAACAGAATAAACATTCAGAATGGGTACGCTCAAAGTTTTCTGACCACAGTACTTCCTCGGATGATCTTATACTGACACAGTTTTGACTGTGTAATCAAACAAGACTGTATTTAGCTTCAGAATATGGCAAACTGACCTGGCATTTGAGGTTGATGACTTATTTTTCAAATCATATGGGAGACAGAATGCAGAGGAGTTGGATATTCCACAATGGCAAACAAAGATGTGCACCACACTGAGAACTTTCCAGGGGCTTAATAAATTTGACTTTATGGGTAACATGATCAAATTTTCCTAATCACTTAAAATGGGTATAAAGAACAGGAGTACTTGTGGCACCTTACAGACTAACAAATTTATTAATTAATAAACACGGCTGCCACTCTGAAACCTGTTAAAATGGGTGTTCTACAGTGTTGACAGATCTCAGCTGGGACCTTTAATTTCTCTGGATAGAGAAGAGTGCTCCATAAGAGTATTGTGCTTGTACTCAATGCTGAGGCTATCATTTTGGAGCAACATTCTACAACATTCTCTCTCAAAAGTCACTCACACAGATGGAGAGCTTCATTGTGCAAAGAGCAACCATTTGCTCACTTACAGCAGGCAGACCAAGCAGGTACAGATTTCATTTGCAGCTATTCTAAAGAAAAATGGGCCCTTTTCCAAAAAAAATCTGTAAATAATCCAAATAACAAAACTATCTAATAAAAATCATTTAACTACAACCAATTTAATAGTCAAATTTGCTTAAATAAAATAAAATAAAGGGGAGGTTTCTATTAAAACTTAACTGTCCCAAATATACATAAAAAATGTAATCTATGTACAGCTATGTAAATCTGACAGTCTCACAATATCTGGTGGGTTCTTAAAGCTCCAGCTTCTGGAGTCATGGGATTACATGATAACCTCAGTCTTTATTGTAAAAAAAGACAACAGAACAACTCTACGTTTCCAACTCCCATGATTACAGAGAAAAGCTGGAAAACATTAGGAGTGTATATCAAAGGCCAGAAACCACTAGATGACCACAAAGAAACACAACCCAATATTAATCAAAACAAACATTAAAAAAACGCATAAAATTTTCAAGCCAATCTCACGCCTTTCCAAGGCCAGACCAGACTGGCACCACTCCTGCAGCCCTTTACATGGCTGAAGACGGGGTCTGTTGCACAAGCACACCCCACCCACAGGGCTGAAGGCTGCATGGCAAGCGTGGGGCTCTCTGCAGCGTGGGTCATGGCGAAGGACCGGTACCAGCCTTCCCGGCAGAGCCACGCCGCCCAAAGCGGAAAGGGACAGAGCCCCTGCTAGGGCGGGCTCGGGAAGGCGGGTGTCCCTGTGTCGGGGACGCGCTAACAGACCCGACGCTCCTCCCTTCACCTCTTGGGCACATCCAGAAGCCGCCGCCAGGCTTGGCGCTGCCCGCAGCCGCTCTTGGTCTTCCCGTAGCGGATCAGATCGTGGAAGAGGCAGGATCCGAGCCCCGCACGCGGGGCCTGCAGCAGCTCCAGCAGCAGCGCGGCGAGGAAAGCGGCAGCCAGCAGCACCCACAGGGCGTTGAGCGCGGACCCCATGACCCGGGAGCCTCCCTGCACGCAGACACTGCACCGATCCGTGGCCAGGCGAGTCTAAGCACCGCCCCGCCGCGGAGCCGAGCTGTAGCTGTGGGGACAGGGAGGCGGGGCCAGCCACCTCCGAGCTGAGGGGGAGGCGCGGGCAGTCTCCCCGCCCCACTGGAAGGTGCCAGGAGAGCGCAGAACCACCCCCCCACCCCGTCATCTGTGCACGTGTGACTCTGGGTGCCTTCAGCCTTGAGACCTGTATCCTGTCTGCCCTTCCTGGCCAGCACCAGACTGCTAAGATACCTCACTTTGCCTCTGCTCTTTCCCAGGCTCCCTTGTACCAAGGCACTTAAAAACGCTGAAAAGGAAACAGGCTGAAGAGAAACTGCTGAGCTTCAGTTCATCTGCAAATTTGACACCATCAGCTCAGGATTAAACAAAGACTGTGAATGGCCTGCCAACTACAAACAGTGCTGCCCAGAGGATTTGAGCGGGTAGGGGGTCTGGGGCAAAGCAATTTTGGGGGCCCAATCCATAGAAAAAGTTGCAATACTCTAGAAGACTAGATTTAAAATTTTTGTTAAGATTATGTTTAAAAAAGTGAACGGTACAGAGTTTAAGCATAGAAGTTTCTGGTTATTGGACTAACATACAGATTATTGAGGGTGCAAAATTTGGTTTAAAATCAAGTGGCATAAAGACTACATAATCTGTAATATCCACAATTGGGGGTAAAAGGTTGATGAGTCGAAGTACAGACATTGAGATATGAAGGTATGAAGTTCATTAAATGGCTATGTTCGAGTGTGGAGTAAAATGAGTAGATATGATGATGAGGATGGATTGACCCTATTCTCATGGGGGACTCTCCGGGCCTGGGGCAAATTGTTCCACTTGCCCCCACTCTGGGCAGCGCTGACTACAAAAGCAGTTTCTCCTCCCTTGGTGTTCACACCTCAACTGCTAGAAGAGGGTCTCATCCTCCCTGATTGAACTGACCTTGTTATCTCTAGGCTGAGTCTTGCGTGCATATTTATACCTGCCTCTGGGCGCTTCCACTACATTCATCTGATGAAGTGGGTATTCACCCACGAAAGCTTATGCTCCGATACGTCTGTTAGTCTATAAGGTGCCACAGGACTCTTTGTCGCTTTTTACAGATCCAGACTAACATGGCTACCCCTCTGATAGCTAATGTAATGAAGCATCCTGTAGGATGGCTAGCAGAGGCGCAGCCTGTGTCAGTTCTGTACAGCAAAGCCATTGCCTGTGCATTTGTGAACAAACTGTGCAGAGCGCTCAATTCTTCCTTTAAATGTGTGGAATAAAAAAGGGGAGCAAATAAATGGAAACACCAATACATCTCTCACACAGGAATCCTCGAGTTAAGGCTCTTTTTGTGAGGACTGTAAAAAAAATGTTTCACTTCAGCGTTAAAGGAACTTACAATTTAAGTGTCATACTCACCTGATTTCTTTTACCTATTGCTGTTACAAGCAACACCTATGACTATTATAATAAAAAGATTACAGAAGAAAATTTCTTCTCTATTTACAGTTTAGTTTATGTTGTGTATTTATCTGCACTTTATGTATAGTCAACTGCATTGTTCTTTTTGTGTATTGTTACAGATTTGCCTCTTACTTTGGGGTATGCTCATTTGTTAGGGTTATTCTTCGGGGGGGGGGTGTCTGTAATTCTATCAATGTAGTGCTTGTGTCACTTGTGTTCTCATATGGACCTCTACTCCCTTCTGCTAATTCCCTCCCAGTGGAGCTATTCTGCAGGACCTAGGTTTCCCAGGGCTGGGTTCTTCCAGCCCCAGAATCAAAGGAACACATACACACTAACAGAGCGCGTCTAAGACCAGGTTAATCAGCACTCCCAAGCTGACCCCTTATATATCCCTAGACTCAGTAAGCTGGGTCAAGCAGCACTCCCAAGCTGTCACCCTCATATGCCCTTGGACTCAGCAGGCTCAGTCGAACAGCACCTCCAAACTCTCACTGTCATTTGCATTTGAACTCAGGAGGCTGGGTTGAACAGCACCTCCAAGCTGTCACCCTCATATGCCATGGGCACTGCACCAGAATAAAGTGCACCTGAGCAGACTCAGTTGAACAGCACTTCCAAGCTGCCACCCTCATATGCCCCACATTCAGCTCGTCCCTATCCCCACTTTCACATTGCAATTGTTCTGGTAGTAACCCACTTGATGAGCAAACCCCACAGGATTTTTGGGCGCTGCAGGGATCTTTAGCTTAGGTACAAGAAGCGTTGCTGCAGAGAGAAAGAGAAAGCAACCAGCTTAACCATGCAAGTTATTTATTGCTAGGTAATAACCGTACAAGGAGAGCCAAACAAACAAAACAGTTATAATATTAAATGTAATTTAAATTTGATTATAAAAGTCAGGTTTGGAAAACTATAACTGATCACAGAAGTCAGGGTCAGAAGACTATACGGGGGGGCAGGGCCGCCCAGAGGGGGGGGCAAGTGGGGCAATTTGCCCCGGGCCCCGCAACCTGACAGGGCCCCGGCCAGCGCCGGCTGTCTCTGGGAAGCAGCAGCTGTTGCTGCTGCTAGGCAACCAGAGACGCTGGCTCTGCCTCTGGTCAAGCGGCTAAGTGCAGGTCAGGAGCGGGGGAGAGAGGCTGCAAGCCCTATGCCTTTCTTCTCCCGTCCCCTCCCCCCAGCACTGAGCACTCACTCACCTGGAGGAGACAGTACCGAGCTTCTGGTCCGGTGTGAAACAGGAATAATCTCTGCAGTGACCTCACTCACTCACCTGAAGAGCTGCTGGGGACTTCCAACCGTGAGTGTTTGACCCTGTGATTCCCCCTAGGTTTGTAATATTGGGGTGGTGTTGTGGTTTTCAGGGTGTTGCTGTTTGAGGGTGAGTTTGTGCCTGCCTGGGTCTGTTTCAGAACTAAAGTTGGTATCATGTAATGTAAATTGTAACCCAGGAAAAAAGCCCCTGGTCTGCAATATGGCACGGCAGGCTGAGACTTTTATCTCCCCCTATTTCCCTGCAGAAGGGGAAACTGAGGCACGGCATGATCTAATTCCCTTTCCAAATTATTTGGAAAGGAATGGGACTGGGCTCCTCTCCAAACCAGTTCCCTTCCCATCAACTCTGTTTTCCCTGCACCCTGCTGCAAGACCGCTGTAGGGGCTGAAAATTTCCATTAAACTATGGCTCCTTCATTTGCCCTGCAACAATAAAATAGACCAGCTTTGGGGGGGGGAGGGTCGCAAAACAGGGGTGAATTTAGCAGAGGGTTGAGGGGTCGTGACGAACTGGGACTGTTCTTAATGTTTGCTCTGAACACTGTGTTGGTGCCTCAGTGTCCCCTGTGCAGTTCTTAAGTATCTAGGTGGTGGGATAAGGGTGTGTGTGATTGCTGGAGAGCAAAGGGCCAGTGCACCTGAATGCCGGGCACTCTGTCTCTTAGCAACTGATGGCCTGGGCCCTCCTCTGCAAAAGTGCCAGCTGAAGGAGGGGCTGGAGGGGTGTTGAGTCTGGGGCTGGCTGGGGACGAGGAGTGAAGTGCAGACATGAGGGCCTGGCTCACTGCCCCCAGAATGGACCCAGCGAGGGGTCCAGTTCGCTGTATCTGTTTTACTGGCTGGCTAAAGAGTCACGTCTGACTGCAAAGTGGGGTGCAGAACCCTGTGGCTTCCCAGGACCCCGCCTGGGTGGGCTCGCTGTGGGAAGCGCACGGAGGGGCAGAGGATGCTGAATGCTCCAAGGAGAGACCCAGGAGGTGAAGACGTGTGAGCTTCTTGCCCTGAACAAGTCTGCTCCAAGGGAGAGGAGGCTCCCCAAAGTCCTGACTGGCTTAGTGGGGAGCAGTTCCAGAGTATCGCCTGGGGACTCCGTGACAGGGGTCCACTTGAAATCCCACCTGATGCAGCCACACAGAATCACTAGCAGTGCTGGGAGGGCACATTGCTCTCAGTCCTGGGCTCTGGGATGGACTAGGCTGGGTGGTGGGTTCAGTCTAGTCTTCCAGCCTGCTGTTCTCACTGGGGTCCCACCCCGTGCCCAGCCCAGAGACTGCACCCAGCACCCAGACTCCGTCCCACTCAGCCCTAGGCAAGCTCCTTGGTCTGGGGGCTCTGGCTCCCAGTCCCTCTCCAAGGGTTGCAGCTGTCTGGAGGTGCCTGCCTTCCACACCTTCCTCATTCACACCTCATTCATTCAACAGGGCAATTGATTACAAAGTGGAGGAAAGATCTCATTCCACTTCTAGCAATGAGACATTTTTCTTTTTACCTTAATTATACTACCTTGGGGCCCACTATAACATATTACCAAGGTTCAATACAAAGTCATGTAAAAGTTATACAAAAGTGCATAATGCAGAGATTTACCTACAACTGCACTGACTGATTGCTGTGTGCAGTAATATAGTGACCCTGGGTCTTTGAATGAGGTTAATATACTCGGGGGGGGGGTGCAGCGGCAAGTCGGGGCGAGCGGGTGGGCAAGTGGCAGGTGGACAAAGAGGCAAGCAGTGAGCCAGCAGGGGTTCTAGGGGCAGGCATAGAGGTTTCTGGCAGGGGAGGGAGAAAGTGAAAGGAGGTGAGTTGTGGGTGGGGGACTGACTAGGAGGGACGCAGCAAGTCAGTGGAGGACTAGGGCGTGTGAAGAGGGTGTGATGGTGGGGCCAAGTGGGGAGGGGGTGGGTCCTATTTTACTGCTCTGATCTGGTCACCCTATTTGTGCCAGGTTTCAGAGTAGCAGCGGGTTAGTCTGCATCTGCAAAAAGAACAGGAGTACTTGTGGCACTTTAGAGACTAACAAATTTATTTCAACATAAGCTTTCATGGGCTACAGCCCACTTCTTTCGCATGTATAGAATGGAATATTTCTTTTGCCTATGTGTGCTGTTTCTCCCCCCCGCCCCCAACCTTCCTCTTTGGCCCACAGCGGTTTCGACAGGGTGGCGCTGAGAAGGAGGGTCTGTTTCTGCAAGGCGGGCGGTGCTGGGGAGCGGGGGCAATGTTTCCACAGGGCCGGGCGGTGCTAGGGGGAATGAGGAGGCATATAATAAAATAAAGCCTAAAACTTCCGGAAGCTTTATAGAGTGAGTTTTGTAAAATTATCTTTACAAAGCAAGCTTTGAAAAATTAAGTTACAACATGTGGTCAATTAAAGCATTAATGAACCATATTATTATTTATTACTTTACTAAGGTACCAGAGGCCCCAAGCAAACTAAAAGACCTTGTGCTGTGTGCTGTAAAAACATAATTGACATGGTCTGTAAATGAGTCTCAACCCTGGAAAAAGAAACAAAACAAATAAATGTCCAGTAAGCTCCTTTTAGGGCCTACAGGCAAGACCGAGGGTTCATGGTACCGCCTTACTTCAGGGGTTCACACATAACCATTTTACTTGGGGTTTCTTGTTCCTGAAATGTCTTGGAAGAAAAAGACAGATGGACTTGCCTGCAATGGCTTTCTCATACTAGTTAATAGTAACAATGGGTTTCAAGTTTATTTCTTTTTTTACTACACCCCTCTAAAGTGTGAACAGAATAGATTTACCATCTATTCTGCATTGTTGGGTTTTCTCTTACCACTCTCCAAATTACACAACCTTAAATAGTTCTGTCCCTATGATGAACTTACAGGAATATTGTTGCCCTATCTTTGAGCTTTATTCATGCTCACATTTATTTCTCTTTACATGTATTATTTATTTATTATGCAATATATTTTCCGATAGGAGTTCTTTTTTAACAAAGGTGTAGAAATTAGGTTGCCAGGGGCTAGTTAGGTAAGATGATGCCTTGATGTGGTGCAGGGATCTGGCAGTGAGAATGGTTGCTCCTCCTGCTTCCTCCTGGGAAGAGGAGAGAATGAGGTCCTGCTTTCAGGATTAAAGAAGTCATGTTAATTATACTTTTCCATTTCCTTTTTGACACAAGAACATTGAGATTTGTGGCTCAGTACTGCAGCTTACCTCTCGCTGTTGTAAAATGCGTAGAGTATTACAGTGGCCAGAGATCAGTATATGATTACATGGCATGCAAAATTAGCTGGGGATATCAAGATGAGTTCAAGATACTTGCTTTTTATTCTTTCATTATATTTTCCCATGTAATCTTTTTTAAAATGATTTTTTTTTTTTTAACAACAAAAAGATGTTGAAGGGCAGGATAGCTGTTATGACAGTCCACCTTTGGGACTCTGGTTATTGGTTGGTGATTATATATTTTTGTAATTGTCTGTTTACCAATTGTTAACATATTTCTGACTTACCAGATCCCTTCATTGGGGCCAGTAAGATCATGCAAAGTGTACTTAGGCACATTAAACTAGAACTGTCCAAGCACAATAGACATCACTGGTCCAATATCCAAATCTGAAGTCTGCATGATCTAAAACTAATCTGGCTGCTGAGACCATGGCTGAACCGACATGGCTTGATTCCAGTCATGAATTGCCAAACTAAAAGTGTCCTGCACTCACTACATTCACTTTCCTGTACTCTCAGTATTTACTAGAAAGGAAATCCAAAAAGAATCCAGGGCTGTCCCAGTGAAGAGGGGTGGGAAATCCTTTGCCTCTGTTTCTGAAATGGCCAAGATGAAAATGTGTCCACACAACCTGAAGCCTTCTATGTTTAGAGTGGTTCAGGGATTTCCCTACACACACCCCCTACACCTCACCAACATTTCCCCAAACACCCCTCCACCCAGTTTGTGAATTAATTATGTGCAATGTTGCCAATTTAGTGATTGTTTAGAAATTTGAATTGAAATTGAGACATTAATACATACTTTAAAGCATATAAAGTGTATGATAAAATACATGTATCTGAAAAAGTATAATAGATTTGCAAAGTATGAACATAGACTAGTTTCCTTATACATCTTTTGTTTTTGACGATGCCAGTGCATTCATTTCGGTGACGTTGGCCAAGTTATGATTTGTAAGCAAAGTCTAAATGAGCTCTCCTTGACAGCAAGTGATGAGCTGGGGACTGGGGAAAGGCTTCAGGACCAGATTTTATTTACATTCACACCTAATCTACCTAGGTATCCAGCAAACAGATCTGTGTTGCCCAAGTGATAGATTTTGGCTGGGCTTGGGTTACAAATCCTTGAATGCCGGGGGTGAGGGAGGTGGGAATGAAATGTTGTTCTCATTTTACAAGTAAAAGGGGATAGAACTGTAATTAGCCTGTGCTGATTGAGAGCATCAAGAGAGGGTGGGGACAGGTGTTTTGCTTGCTGGGCCTGCCTGAGTCACAGGTACTATTTGACCTGCCCCTTTCCACTGTTTAAAGACAGAGCTGATTACGCTCCATAGATAGTCTTTTGTTTTGTTAAGTGACCACTGAAATCACTGATAATCAGGTCTAAGTGGCAGGGCCGCCGAGAGGGGGGGCAAGTGGGGCAATTTGCCCCAGTCCCCACAGGGGCCTCCTATAGTATTGCAACTTTTTTTATAGAAGGGGCCCCCGAAACTGCTTTGCCCCAGGCCCCCTGAATCCTCTGGGCGGCCCTGCGGGGGGGGGAGGGGTTCTCACCACCCCGTGAAGCTTGAATCAATCAGGGCTCCCAGGTAGTGGGGGTAGCTGAGTATCCAGAGTGCTGGAGACAGGCAGAACCCCCAGAATGATCAGTCAGGAGAAGATGAAGTCCCAATAGAACTGATGAAGAGTTTGGATCCAGGCATCAGAACACTTACTTAAGTATGGGAAGGGGTTTTTGTAGGGGGAGAACAATGGTTCAAGGGAGAACACTAGATTTGTTTATGGGTAAACTGATGGCTCAAGGGAGTATACCAAAGTTGTTTTGTGCAGGCTAGACAATAGGAACTGATTATTCCTGGCTATGGACAGTGTTCCTTCAGGGGAGCTCACAATGCAATTAGGCTGCTTCAGTATTTTGGATACTAATAAAGGATTTATTACTAGAATTGGTCTGATAACTACTGAGCTGGATGTGTACAGGTGTGGGTTCATTAACATCTGTACCAGAGATTCCCCATCATGGAGTACTTCCCTGCTTTTCTAGTTCCAGAGTTCAGTGCGGTTCTTGCCTTGGAACCTCTGTTCTCCATTCTGTATGCCAATGGAGATACCTCCCTGTCCCATCTTTGATGCAACTGAGATTAGGGGAGTTTCCTTAATCCTGTCCCCTTGTCCGGAGGGGTTTACATGTCTCTTTCACTGCCTTTTCATTACTTTCTGTAAGTATTTCTTCTGATTGGGTTTGGTTCAAGCAGAGGGGTAGATCTTTTGTGAGTCAGACAGGCTGGGTACTGAGCCCTGCTTCCCCAAGAACACACAGCTGATATTTAACAGTATTTAGTTATTTAAATTTTTATTTCTGTTCAATAAAAAAGTGCCAGTCCAACACTCTGGGTCCCTTGGCAATCAATTAAAAAATTACATATAAATAGACAGACCCATCAGTTACCCCAAGATCAAATCAGAAAACCCAGTGTCAAGGTATTTTTCCCCCAGTTTGAACTTTAGTGTCCAAAAGTGGGGACCTGCATGGACCCTTCTAAGCTTAATTCCTAGCTTAGATCTGATAGCGCTGCCATCAGCCAAAATATAGTGTTTGGCACACTTTCTGTTTCCCCAAAACCTTCCCTGGGGAACCCACGACCCAAACCCCTTGGGTCTTAAAACAAGGAGAAATAAACCATCCCCCCTCCATTCCCCCTCCCAGACTTTCCCACTCGCCTGGGTTACCCTGAGAGGCACACGATCCAAATTCCTTGGATCTTAAAGCAGTACAGGAATTAACACTCCCCCCCCCGCCTTTCCCCCACAAGATTCCATGGTAGTTCAGACCCAATCCCTTGGATCGTTAAAGAAGCAAAAAAACCAATCAGTTCTTAAAAAGAAAGCTCTTAATTAAAGAAAGAAAAAGTAAAAATTATCTCTGAAAATCAGGTGGTAAAAGTTTACAGGTATGCAGAGTGTCATATGCCTTAGAAGGGAATCCTCCCTCCTAGCCTGAGATTTCAAAGTTCAGCAAACAGAGGTAAAATCCTTCCAGCAAATACACATCACGAATTAAGAAAAACCAACATAGACTAATCTCCTTTCTAGCTGTACTTACTATTTTGAACATGAGAGACTGTTTCAGAAAGATTGGAGAAAGACCTTGTTGCACGTCTGGTCCTTCTTAGCCCCAAGAGCGAACAAACGAACAAAACAAACAGCACAAACAAAGACTTCCCTCCACCAAGATTTGAAAGTATCTTGTCCCCCCATTGGTCCTCTGGTCAGGTGTCAGCCAGGTCCACTGAGCTTCTTAACCCTTTACAGGTAAAAGAGACATTAACCCTTAACCATCTGTTTATGACACCCAGGAACACCGTAAACATAATAAAAATAATTAGTCTCCTCCCAGATTCCTACAGAGTGTGGCAGCCCTTTCCATCGCCTACTGCAGTAAGGGTTAAAAGGTGGTCTTTGTAGCATGCCCTGAAAATCAATAAAGTCAAGATGATAGCGAACAAGAGAGAGAATTGGGGTCCAGAGGAAAATGCCTTGCTAGCCTCTCTGTTTTTTATACCAGTGGGGATCCAGCTCAGGTGGAAGCAATGTTTTAGTTAAGTTTAAGTTAAAAAGGATAATTTAGCAATCTCACTGAAGGTATATTGAATGAATTTTCAAACTTAGCCACGGCACGTATGCAGAAGTTAATGGTTTAGTTAATGAATTCACAGGGAAACATTCAAATATTTTTAAAATGTTATGTAATATAGTGGAACTCTGATTTTATTAATGTCTCAAAAGTCACCCAAACCTTCATAAAATCAGGAATCCGCTGATTAGGAGCTGCAGAAGAAAAGGGAACCAGCTATCCCAAGGTCAGCTAGGGGACTTAAGGCCTGATCTACATACAGTTTTTGTTCCCATAATACCACTTTGGTTAGTGGTGTGATTGTTCACTAATATAATTATGCCACTACAACCTTTAGTTATACCAGTATAAAAATGGTATAGCTTATTCCTCTTCCCATACAGGATTAAGCTATACATTGCAAGCAGTTTTAGACCAGTATAATGACGTGCATGCTAGGTGGGCCGTACCATTTAGCTATACCAGTATAATATAATACCTTTTTTTGTGTAGACAAGGCTTGTGATTTATAAATTGGCTTTATAAATTTGCTGAACTAGGGCCTAAGTCATGCTCCAGTGGTTTCCAGAGTCACACATTTATAATAGTGTCATAACATTTTTGGAGACCATTTTAGGCCATGTTCACACTGGAGAAATTTACCAAAAAAACTGTGTTGCCACTAGTTCATCTGCACTAATGTTATCTGCTGCAGGTTTAATCAATGGGGTAGTAAAAATGCTGGAAGCCACTGGATCCTTGCCTACACTAGGGCTGACACTAGAACATGCGCAACTGAACCATTTGTTGTGTCAGTGGCAATATTTTGGTAACCTTTCCTAGTATAGACAGCGGTTAAAACATTCTCTGCTAATTTATATTCCAGAACTTTAATGGGCATATCAGCACAACGTGTTATAATAATCATCAGAGCCTATATCTGTGTGCGTGCAACTTTTTGCTGACAAAGCATTGAGGCTCAATCCAATTTGCCTGGGAATTCAGGTTGAAAGAGTCATACATCAGTGTGGGAATTTCATAGTTAAAATATATAAAAATTAAGCACAATATACAGGGAGATATTTGATTGGCTCTATTAGGGCTAATTCCTGCTGTGATGCCCACTGTCTGCTGTTAAACTTGAACTATCAGAGTCTTAGCTCAGAATTCTAAATTACATCTGTTTGACTTTCTTGTCCTATCATCTGTGCTTCATTAAAGTATAATTCAGGTGATATTTACTTTTCTAAGATTTAAAATAATTCTATAACATTTCCCTATTAGTTGTTATTATTATTATATGTTGCTGAGGATCGTGATACCAGTCAGTTCTGTGTTCTTGGGGAACCAGGGCTCAGTATCTAGTCTGTCTGACTCATGAAAGACACTCCCCCACCCAGAAGCGGTACCAGGGTTTTTGGCGCCCTAGGAGGGGGTCTTCCGTGCTCCGGGTCTTTGGCGGCAATTCTGCAGCGGGTCCCAGAGCGAGTGAAGGACCCGCTGCAGAATTGCTGCCGAAGACCTGGAGCGCGGAAGGACCCCCCACCGCCGAATTGCCACCGAGAGTGGCAAAATGCCGCCCCCCAAAATCCTAGTGACCAAGGCAACCGCCTAGGTTGCCTAAAGGAAGCGCCGGCCCTGCCCCCACCCCATACCAGACTCTGCTTGAACCAAAACCGATCAGAGAAAAGGCTTGCAGAGAGCACTGAAGGGCATTGGGAGACACACCGAGTCTGCTCCTGACAAAGATTAAGACATCTCCATTTGCATACAGAATGGAGAGCAGAGACAACTCCCCTAGCCTCAGCTGCATGAAAGATGGGCCAGGGATTAGCACACAGAGTAAAGAACAGAGAACCGCACTGAACTCTGGGACCAGAAAAAGCACGGAAGCACTGCAACATGAGAATCTCAGCTTGAGATGTTAATGAACGTACACCTGCCCACATCCAGCTCAGCAGTTATCAGAGCAATTCTAGTAATGAATCCTTGACTGATATCCAAAATACTGAAGCAGCCTCTGGAAATTTCCATTACATGCGTCTGACGAAGTGGGTATTCACTCACGAAAGCTCATGCTCCAATACCTCTGTTAGTCTATAAAGTGTCACAGGACTCTTTGTGGTTTGTATAGTGTCCAGCATAGTGGGACTTAGATCCCAATCAGAGCCTTAATATAAGTAGTGCTACCTTAATATAAATAATAAATATGGTTAAGAAGAAAATCATCAGCTGCTTTATCAAATTTGTCATAAATATAAGAAAAAAAATCATGCTTAAGATGTTTGATGATTTTTTATAATCTCTGGTAGTGCCTGGTTGTTACTGAAGAAAAATGAAGTAACTGGGTTTCACTTGTATCACATTTTAACTTTGTCATAATCATTAAGTGCCTCAGATGCAGATGCACAGCTTTCACTGAAATTAGTGAACTACCATAGGGTTAGTTCCAATATATCAAAAGTGCTTCCTTTACGGAGTGGAAAGGAAAGTGTACACACACACATTCCATTGCAGTGCATGAGCATGATATTGTTGCCATTCTGTGCACATGAATCAGAATCCAGCTCATATCTCTAAGGGGTTTCTGCTAGAAAAGCCATGTAAAAAAGCATTTTAATAAATATGGGCCAAATCCTTCTCCCAACTTCACCAGCATGTAGGCATAGAAAGGGAGAGGAAGTAGTGTTCTGTTACAGAGTAGGGAATCAGCGTGGTGGGGGACGTGGTGGGATGGATATTTGTTTATAGTTGTACTTTGTGATGGATTGACCCATGGTGCCACAATGAGTTGTTCTGAGCCAGGGCAAAGCCATAGGCAAATATAATGGATCTGCGGCTGTGGATTCAATGTGGAAATCCCTTCCACCTAGGAGCGGTGCCAGGGTTTTTGGCGCCCTAGGCAGGGGTCCTTCCGCGCTCTCAGTCGTTGGCAGCAATTCTGCGGCGGGGGGTCCTTCCGCGCTCCTGGTCTTTGGGGCACTTCGGCAGCAGGTCCCGGAGCAAGTGAAGGACCCGTCGCAGAATTGCTGCTGCCGACCCAGAGCGTGGAAAGACCCCCAGCCACCGAATTGCCGCCGAGGTCAGCAAAATGCCACCCTCCCAAATCCTGGTGCCCTATGCGACTGCCTAGGTCGCCTAAATGGAAGCGCCGGCCCTGCTCCCACCCCTGACAGGAGGACCCACAGTTGTGGTGCAAAAACATGAGGATGGTGGGGAGGATTCTGCAATCCAAAACCACATGGAGAACCCCTGCACAATGTTTGTTTTCTTGGGCTTTCCGTAGCGAGGAAGGTCTTGGCCTTTTGAATGTAAGGTTAATGACATCATCTTAAGATCCCACAGACTGACATAAATGACAAAACAACAAAACAAACAAAACCCACCACACTCCCATAGTCAGAGGGCTGAATCATCAGTCGGAGTTGGTATAGCTGATGAGGGTGGGAATGAAGGTAACTCTGCAAACGTTATGCCCCTCTCCCTATTAGTAGTGGGGTCAGTTCAGCTCCCAGTACAACTTAGAGCAGCTAAGGGCTGCTTGAAGTTGCATTAGCTGGTAACATTACCTAAGGGGACAATCTGTTAGCTGGGGATCACTAGAGTGCTGTAGTGCTCCAGCCCTGCCATTTTCTCCTGGCCATGCCTGCAATATTCCTTGTATGCCAGAGGAATCCCCAACCAGCCTGTTAATCTGACTTTCCCACTGCCAGAGCAGAATGAGGGTATGTCTACACTACAGGATTATTCCGATTTTACATAAACCGGTTTTGTAAAACAGATTGTATAAAGTCAAGTGCACGCAGCCACACAAAACAGAATAATTCAGCGGTGTGCATCCATGTACCAAGGCTGGTGTCGATTTCTAGAGCGTTGCACTGTGGGTAGCTATCCCAGAGCTATCCCATAGTTCCCGCAGTCTCCCCCGGCCATTGGAATTCTGGATTGAGATCCCAATGCATGATGGTGCAAAAACAGTGTCTCAGGTGATTCTGGGTAAATGTCGTCACTCATTCCTTCCTCCATGAAAGCAACAGCAGACAATCATTTTGCGCCCTTTTTCCCTGGATGCCCTGGCAGACGCCATAGCATGGCAACCATGGAGCCTGTTTTGCCTTTTGTCATTGTCACCGTATGTGTACTGGATGGACGAGCGGTACTGCGTGCTACACGGCAGCCTTTCATTTGCTTGCAAGGTGCGCGACGGGTACCGTTGTTCGTACGTTCTGCTTCATTGCTAATTGGATGAGATGATGGTTATCATCTTCTGTCCATCTGCTCTGTCATGGTTGCTCCTGGCTGGCCTCGCCTAGGTTGACCGGAGGGCAAGCAATGGGAGACTCCGCGGTCTTCCCTCCTTGTATGTTTATCTAACTAGTCCGTCGCCTGATATGGGGCAGTGTCTAGAGAGCAGCCGCCAGGGCACCGCGCTCCGTGTCGTCCCGCGAAATGATTGAGCTGCATGCCATTCTGGGGTTTGCCTCTGCACATCCTCACCATTGCTTCTTCCTCTCCATCTGGGTCGTGGCAGGTTCCCCTCTTTATTGTGAAGTAATAAGATGCAGGCATAGACCTGTACTTGTTAATAGATAAAATGAGGGGGAGGCAGCTCAGTGCTATTCTATGTCCAGCAGGCATTAAACGGGTGGGGGGGGCGCCCCAGACATCCCGTGCGTAATGAAGTCCAGGCAGTACAGAATCTTGTCTAAGATAAGGGGCGTGGCTGAAAGGAAGCTAGCCCCAGTGCTATGATGAGGATCGTTACTACGCGTTCGACCATCTCGGGAACTAACCGGGGCGATATTTCTATTTTTACGCCAGGCGCCCCGGCCGACCTCCCTGAGGACAGCTGTCATAGGTATAATTCCAAAATCGACCTTAGCGTCCAAATTTGAGGTACTGCGTAAATTCCTCTAAGCTTTAATTTTCCAGCTTAGATTGATTAGGCACTGCCACCACCCCAAACATATAGGGTTTTGGGGCACTCGTGACCTGCCCAAAATCCCCGGGGCCCCAAGAAACCACAACATCCCTTGGGTCCTGTAAACACAAGGACAAATAACCCTTCCCGCCTTCTTTCCTCCCCTCCCAGACTTTCCCTTTCCTTGGGCTAATCCTGAAGACTACTGATCCAAACTCTTAAATCAGCAACTACGAGAAAGCCATGTCCTTCCCTTCCACAAAAGAGGCAAACAGATTCAAGGCAAAACGAGAGAGATTCTACCTATCCCCCTCCATCTCCCCCACCAGTCCTGGGAGTTCTCCCATCCCTGATAGACAAGGAACACAAGAAAAATCATCAGCGGTTCTTAAGAAGAATCTTTAATAAAAGAAAGGAAAAGTAAGATTATCTCTGTACTTCAAGATGAATTACAATCAAATTTCGCAGCAGCTAACATATAACGTACAGCAGATCCACACTTTGCAATTAGAGTAAACCATTTGGGACCGGGTGGCCCCAAATACTGGACAGGTTCTTGTCCTGGGGGGGGTCCGCAAGAGGACGGCAACCCAGCAAGGTCACTCAAGCTCTTATATTGACCACGTGCACGCTCAATAGAGAACGCGCCGTCTCAGAAGAACCAGCTTGTTCTTTACAACTGCATATGAGTTCTTACAGTTCCCGTTCACTCTAAATTTTCCTTTAGCAGTGAACCCCTTGTAAAACTCGTGTGATTACTATGATAATACATGCCTTAACCATTCTACAAAAAGACTGCAATGGTGTATATGTGAGTAATAATGCCTTAACAATCGCAAGTAAGCAAGAATGTAAGGGAGTCAGAAAGAAACAGAGAACAGAAACATGGAGTTTTGCCATTGTTCCTAACACAGTACATCTGGTACCCTGCCAGGCTTATGGTTGCCTAACTCTGTGAGAGACAGGCAACTCCCAGGCATTTTCCACTTATGAATTACCCAGAAGCCTCTGTTAGCCTGACTTTGCTCAGGTTGGCATAACTGGCTTTGTGACATTTCCAGTTAGGCCTAACAATCCCCACTTTGTCCCTAGAGGACCGTGATGGGACTCTTGGGACAATGGTACAAACAAATACAAGCAGGCATGGTTACTTATGTGATTGGGGCAAAACAACTTTAGGAGCAAGTTAAGAATTGACGACAACAGATGTGGCAACATTGAGTACACATAAAGTCAGGTACAATATGCGCTGGCCCCACGCCCCCAAATTAGGTAACCATGAAGTCAACCAGTTCCAAACCTCTTGGAACCCGGTGCTCGTACTGTCAAGGCTAATGTGATGAAACGAGGCAGCTTGCTGCATAATGGCATGAATGTCAGTCTCCACCCGTTGGTGTTGATTTACAAACACACAACACCTAGAGTTAACTAGGGCACAGACCCCACCCTGATTTGCAAGGAGATAATCCAAAGCCAAACGATTTTGTATAGCTGTTTTAGACAATTGGGTTAGTTCAATTTGAAGAGCGGATAAGGCATTTGCAGTAGCATTTGCCATAACTTCCAATGCTGCTGAAATATTTACTATAGCCTTTTCAAACTCACTAACCCCTACCCAGGGTAGAAACCAGCGTACAAAGGAATGAAAGCCTGTGAGCCTGTCAGACAGGGGATTTGTAGGAACGCTTCGTTTGTTTCGCCATACAAGATTACGGATCTCCCCTTGGTTCAAAGTTTGATGTACCGTGACAGCTGGTACTATGGCCCCCAAGGTACACGTACCATACCAACTCCCTGGAAGGATTTTATAGGCTGTGTGACTGTATAGCCAATACCAGCCAGATCCCTCAGGGACTGGCCACGGGGCCCCGGAGAAATTGGAAAACTTGCCACATTAGAACTGATCCGAGAGGTGTCACCACACTGTGTATAATTGCCCACAAAAACAGTGTTTTCTACAGTCTTCTTTCATGACACACACGAAGCATAACTACCTTGGGCTACCATATCAGTCGACCGTGTTTGGATTGCAGCACTCCAAGTAAAGGTAGTATTCATCCATAACCTGGCCTGGAGGGTTCGACTAAGGGGAATAGGTACCCCTTTCAATGGGATTCCCTGGCCTATGTGTGTGGGGGTATGAATGCAAACCCAGCATTGTGTTTGATTTACACCATCGACATTGACATTGAATTAAGAGATTTTACAATCTTAACTCCCCGAAACCCCAAAGAAGGAGGATAACAAATAATAAACAGAATAAAAACAGGAAGATTCATGCTAGCAGATTGGGCCATCCTTTTGAAAAAAGACATAACCAAGTTACAGTTTCCTCGCGAGTCGGAGCTTCCTGAGGAAGTAATAAATCCCCTCTCCTTCCAAATAGCTCCGGTAGCATGACACACTCCAAAGGCATTCAGTATAAATGTTAACCCTTTTCCCTCTAGCGTACAAGAAGGCGGCTATTAAAGCCTGTAATTCTGCAGACTGAGCGCTTGTCCCTGGTGACAAAGGCTTCCCTATCAATACTGTGCAACCGTCTGTGACTGCATATCCAGAGTGTCGAATACCATTTCTTACAAAGGCAGAACCATCTACAAACAACTCTAACTCTGCATCAATTAGAGGAACATCAGTCAAATCAGGTCGTGGGGTAGAGACCTGATCCAAAACCTGCAAACAGTCATGTACTGTTTCCTGACCCTCTTCATGAGGTAACAGAGAAGCTGGATTTAAATTTACACACCTCTTTAAAACAACCCATGAGTCATTAACAAAGTCACTTCATATTTTGACAACCTTTGATTAGTTAAATGTTTGTGGTGCTGTAAATTTAACAAACTTGCCACTGCATGGGTAGTATTCACTGTTAACGGATGTCCCAAAACAATTTCTTGAGCTTTTTTTTTACCAATAATGCCGCCACTGCCACATTTCTAAGGCAGCCAGGGTGTCCTTTAGCTACTGGATCCAGCTGTCCCAAAAAGTATGCCGCTGGCCTCGGAGCATTTCCGAATGACTGTGTCAGTACTCCCGAGGCTACCCCTTTTACTTCATGTACATACAAATCAAAAGGCTTACAGTAATAGGGCAGCCCCAATGCAGGAGCTCGAATAAGAGATTCTTTTAATGCTTTAAAGGCTTTTAATTGCTCAGAGTTTGGATGTAGGGCTCTTCAGCCTCCTCCTTAGTTAGTTCATATAAAAACTTTAGCCAGTCTCCTGCTGAAATAATCCAAGGACGACAGAATCCAATCTTACCAATAAAACCCCGCATACCGTGTTTAATGGTAGGAAATGAGATGTTAACTATAGCTTCAATTCGTTTGGGATCCAAGCTACGCACTCCGGGACCCAAGGTGTACCCAAGGTACTTTACCTCCGTTTGGGCCCATTGTAACTTTGTGGGGCTAACTTTATGTCCTTTTCCTGCCAACTGATTAAGCAGGTAAACAGAGTCAATTTCATTATCCTCTCGAGTCTTTGAATCTACCAAAATATCATCAACATAAGTCACTAGGGTAGAGGCAGCTGGCAACTGGACATCTTTTAAATCCTCTGCTAAAACTCTGGCAAAGACACCCAGGGCTTCCACATAATCTTAAGGCATTCTAGTCCAAGTGAGTTATTCTGGGGAAGAACTTTCACTCCCTTTTCCTGCTGTGCCAGGGACCCCTCCAAGTAAATGCAAAAAAATCTGTTTTTCTGGGGCCACTGTTACAGAGAAAAAAGCATTTGTCAAGTCCATACATGTAAGCCATTCCGCTTCAGGCGGCACCATTGCCAAAATAGTACTTAGATTTGGCACCACAGGATGTTCTGGAATCACATACTGATTAATAAGTCTTAAGTCCTGCACCATTCTATATACAGGTTTCCCATCAGGACCAGGCTGTGGCTTCTTTACAGCCAGAATGGGAGTGTTACATGGGGAGACACATGGCACTAAGATTCCTTTGTTCCTGAAATTCTGTACAGGGGGCTCCAGTCCACGTATGGCCTCAAATTTAAGAAGATATTGCCTTTGAGCTGGTGGAGGCATGTTACCTTTTATCACTGGATTTAAAGGTGAAGCAGACTTTACCAACCCCACATCATGCTTTCCTCCCCACACTATAGGGTTAACTTCATTCTGGACTTGAAGGGGAAGCCTTTCACAATTGTTGTCAGTTAACTGCATTAACAGATAAGCTTTCTCCACCGGGAATCGGAGAGAAATACTTTCCGGAGTACAGAAAATTTGAGCATGCAGTTTACACAACAAATCCCTTCCCAACAGATTCACAGGACCATTCATTAACAGAAATGAATGTTGAACTGAAATAGGACCTAATGACAATCATTTGTCATGAAATGCCGTTCCGGCTTCCCAGTAACAGAATCTTCTAAACAAACCGCTTCAAAAGCTGTACGTTCCTCCTTTGGCTTATAATTATACCACACAAATAAATAATCCATTTGTCCAGGTCTAAGATCAACCAGAATATTCCTCGGGGAATTCATTCTCTCTGCGGAAAAAGTTCCGCAGCTCGGCCAATCTTTAGTCGGGGACAAATGAGCAGTGAAGACCGACCATAGAATTTGACATAAATTTCTCATTTTAAATTTACCCAAATCAACAGTTCCAGAAATTTCTTTCCAATCTCTAAATATCAGAGACAATGGGGCGTCCCCCGGGCATTTGCTGCCAAATTGTCCCATTTTTTTTACGTCGAGAAAAAAAAGGACTCTAACCCCTCTTTCCCATGCTGAGTGCTCGCTTACCTCTCCAGGGACTCGAACACCTGGACTGAGACTCTAACCCAGAGGATCCGGATCCTGCACACACCAGCACCGGGACTCTAACCCAGACAATCAAACCTGAACCCTACTCAATGGGTAGGTTGACGTTGCTGGATTTTGTTACGAGCCGAAGCTGGTTCACGGAACTCGCCTTATCGCCAGTGCAGAGATCAGATCACCAGGCAAAGCTCCTCAAACCCAGAGGATGCGCGCTGCGTTGCCTCAGTGTCCGATACCTCACACCGGAGAGTCAGACAAGTCCCGGCGGAGTCGCCAAAACTGTTGGGGACCCCGGTGCCCCAATACTGGCACACGGTTTGTTGTCTGACCACGAGAGTGACAGGCAACGCCAGCAAGGTCCAATCAAAAGCTCTTTATTGACAAGTGCACGCATCAATAGAGAGCAGCTCGTCTCCAGAGACAACCAGCTTGCTTCTTTACAACTAGCATATGATTTTATAGACAGTCCCGTCACGTCACAAATTATTCATTTAGCAGTCGAACCCCTTGTTAAAACTAATTGATTAATATGAATAATACTGCCTTAACAATTACTACAAACAAGAATGATATGATTTATGTGAGTAATAATGCCTTAACAATCGCAAGTAAGCAAGAATGTAAGGGAGTCAGAAAGAAACAGAGAACAGAAACATGGAGTTTTGCCATTGTTCCTAACACAGTACATCTGGTACC
>NC_133773.1:92301164-92382026 GCF_003597395.2 Chelonoidis abingdonii
CCCGGAGGCCAATACTATCGATTTGCGGCCACACTAACCCTAATTTGACATGGCAATACCGATTTCAGTGCTACTCCTCTCATCGGGGAGGAGTACAGAAACTGGTTTAAAGAGCCCTTTATATCGATATTAAGGGCCTCGTTGTGTGGACAGGTACAGGGTTAAATTGGTTTAACTCTGCTAAATTCGGTTTGAACGCATAGTGTAGACCAGGCCTAAGGGACCAGGATCCAAACCTCAATATTTATGTTAGTCTCCACAGGCTTTTGAAATTGCAGGGGTGGGGAATTCTTCAAGGGGGAGAGGAATTTGTGGTGGATTTTTAAATTGTTGTGCTTTATTTTTATATTATGGCAAGGATAAGGATGGGCACCTTGTTATCACCTCTATACATCTAAAGAACTGAATTGTACTATGTTATCTCTTCGTAACCGGATATCAGTTTTGTACAGCAGTAAGAACCTTTTGGAAATAAATCCTTTTGAACTTCCTTTTAGATATGAAGCATTTTGAGTCATGGATTTTGTTCGCTGTGTTGCATGTATTATGTATAGTCGTGTACAAGTGACTGCACAATAAAGTATCAGAGGGGTAGCCGTGTTAGTCTGGATCTGTGAAAGCAGCAGAGAATCCTGTGGCACCTTATAGACTAACACAATAAAGGTTTTAAAACATTTTATATAAATAGCTTCCTCTAGATGGCACCCAAACTCTTTATTTCATTCCTAAAAGCAACCCATTCTCCTGAATTGTTTGTGGTTGTCACAGGTAGCATTTCAGACTTCTGTGGCTTATAGTCAGAAAGTCTGAAATGTTACTGACCATAACTGGACCAAAGCTGTCCCTTCACAGCCATTCCCAACATTAAATTTCTTGAATAAAGTTGTAGAATCTACAGTTAACATTTTTAACCTTTTTAAAATTCTGAATGCTTATGACTGAATATTATTGTTTCAGAGTTACTATTTACTTTCAATTCTATAGCATTGTTCAGACTTCAAAAGTATAGGCTGAGCTTAATTTCACAGGGTTGCTACTAGTGGTGGAAGAATCTCAAGAGATTCTGTATAAAAGTTTGTATGATTATCTAAGTGTATCTAAGGGCTGGTCTACCCTGGGGTGGGATGGGGATCGATCTTAGATATGCAACTTCAGCTACACTATTCGCGTAGCTGAAGTCAAAGTATCTTAGTTCGACTTACCTGGCCATCCTCACCGCGGCTCCCCCATTGATGCTCTAACTCCTCCTGCCGAGGTGGAGTACAGGTGTCAATTTGCGGATCGATTTACCGTGTCTAAATCGATCCCTGATAGATCGATTACTACTCACCGATCCGGCGGGTAGTATAGACGTACCCTAAAGCCCATGGTCTAGAATTGGGTCTGGGAGTCTCATGAGAAATGGTATTCACAGGTTAGAAACAATCCTATTTCCCAGAAGTCTGTGATGAGTAGGCATGCTACCTGGGTAAGTACATGTGTGATTTCCTACCTGCTAGGTGAGAAGTACATTGGAGGTTAAGGGAGGGCTGTGTGACATCAAGTACTATAGTGTTGGGGTGACCAGATGTCCTGATTTATTGGGACAGTCCCGATTTTTGGGTCTTTTTCTTATACAGGCTCCTATTACCCCCCACCCCCATCCTGATTTTTCACACTTGCTGTCTGGTCACCCTATGTAGCATTGATTTGCAAGTAACAGGGAAGGGCTGACCAAAGGGGTTGAGTGGGAGTTGCAAAGAGAACTGAGCTGCCTCAGATACAGATGGGAGGAGAAGTGGCCAAGCATAGCAACAGAACTGAGGATGTTAGAAGGGAGGGTTGTGTGGGCCTATTTGATGTGAGCCACACAAAAAGTGCCATAGAGAAAGAGGTGCTGCTGAGCATGCCTGATGCTGGGCCTCAGTTTGGATGTATCTATCTGTTGCTCTGATCAAAGGTCTGTGGTGACTAGGGAGGGGAGGTTTTACATATGAGCCTTTCAACTACAGTCATGTAGTTCAAAGGAAGTTATCTTTGCCAGAAAGGCAAGCAACAGTTTAATTCACCAGCCATGCCAGAGCAGGCTGAATTGCAATCTCTAGAGTTTTACAAACGTAGCAGCTGCTGCTGCAAGATATGGTTTGATATCAGAAAGTTCAAATGTTTTGTGTAGCTTCCAGAAAGCATTAGGAGATCTCTGATGAAGGCAATGTTCGTGTAGATTGGCATACAATGTTTTGAATCAATTCTCTACTTGTATATGATGGTTGTAGTGCTCATGTGAAGTGCATGGAGCAGCAAATGTATCGCTTTGTTCACAAGTTTCTGTTGCTAGATTACTCCTTCAACTGCAACAGAAAACGATCCAAAAATTTGCCACTTCAATACCACTTGCAGTTGGCAAAATTACCTCAGTTTTAGAGATTTTGAAATATTCTTCAATGTGCAAGTCAAAAACGTCCTTTATTTAGGACCAAGCTATAGTAACAAAGAAAAAGACATAGACTTCATGGAAGCACGTTCAATGTCTTTTAGGGAAGTGGCTTTGAAATACATACAGAAAGTTAAATAATTTGTTGTACTGTCAGTGGACAGTTCTGCAGATGACAAAAGTCAGCGTACATCAGATTTATACAGGATAGGAAGTCTGACCTCTTTACTGACCCAGTAGATTTGAAAATCTGGGACAGCTGATGCTATCATACCAGAATAAAAACAGCTTTATGACTGGTGAGAGAGGGGAAAGTCAAGGCAAAAGAATGCAAATTAAAATTAGTTGGCCTGAATTTAGATGGTGTAGCAGTGAGCACGGACTGTTCAGGCCTTGCTTAGGCAAGACACTCCTCACTGCATCACACTGCAACTTTGAGCTTGTTATTTTGGAACTCCAAAAAGATTATCAGTATTTTAAAAAGTTTGAAAGGGAGGAAAATCCCTAAATCTAAAAATATCGCTTGGCTTAAAAGTAGAGCTGTTTTAACCCTGCAAGACGTACAAAATAGCTTAATGTGAAATAACTTTAATGAAATTCATAGTCATGTGATTTGTTGTGATTAATTAATTAGCAGGATGTACTGTTCCACAATAGTTACAGATACTTCACAAACGCTATCTTTCATTCTCTGTTTGTACAGCACCTAGCACAATAAGGTCCTGGCCCAGGACTAGGGCTCCTGGGCACTACTGAAATAGAGATAAATAATAATAAATATCCAAACACTGGCTGAGCTGTAGGTTAAATAACACATATGGATTTAAGGAAGAGAACACATTATTCCTTCTCTGGCTTCTATATATTAAGTACCTTTTAAATACACTTAGGGAAATAGTTTGCCTGCAGAAATCTTAGGATTTTCTTAGCAGGAACCTTTCAGTGAAGTTACAGGCTTTAGAATTCTTGCATATATTAGGTGCATAAGGTAAGAAATGGTGAAAATGAAATTGCTAAGTATTCATGATTTATTCAGGTCAACGAAGCAAATCTTGACCTTTACAGAATAATGGAAGTGCATGTTACAAACAAAGTTCTTTGTTTCTTGTTGTTGGGGGACAGCTTGTCTTTAGATTTGAGTTGGGAAGAAAAGGCTTTTTCAGAAACTGTTCTTACAATTTTCAGTTTCTAACAAAAGAGTTTAAAGCACTGAGGGCTACTGTGTCCCAAAGGAGAAAGGCCCATAGAACTGGAAGCAGTTTAAGGTGGTTATTTTTAACGTGGCTGTCAGCTAAAGGGTAAAAGGTACAGGTAAACTTGTCAGACAAGGAGAAAGATTATATTAACTGCTACAACCGTAAACTGGAGAAGGTTCAAAAACTCTTCAAGGGAACAAAAGCCCTCTGTACATCTCTTCATACACTCCATGAATAGTGATGGAATCAGTGGCCCTTAACTGCTCCGGCTAGGCTCTTCTCAATCAAATATGTACTGTAGTACTGGCAATCCTTTCATAAAGCTCATCTGTGTAACTCAAGGGTAATTCTGGATATGCAGGGTGTAACCCACCTGCAGTCTGGTGGAGGTCTGGTGGGAGCAGTTCTGGAAGGGTATTAGAGATGTGGAAGGTTTTAAATACAAGTTGAACACACCGTGTTTTGGTGCAGGGTACTGCCTAAAAGTTCTGATGTGCAGTTCAAGAATTGTCCTGGCACAAAACACACATCAAATCAGCTATTAACCTATGGAGAAAACCAGTCACAGCAACTAGTATCGAGGGCTTCTGAAATTTCCTATCTGTGTTATTACAGAATAGTCTTTACTACAAAAAGGCTCTGTCTCATGTAGTGTGCAATTAAAACTGCTTAATTTCAGAGGTTTCTTCTCCCATGAAGGAGACACAGAGAAAGAAACCCCAATAATAGGGGGAGCATTGATAGTGATAGATTTGAGATGTGAACTTGGATCTGGTCCATGGCTTCTTGTTCTGGACTCTCTCTACTAAGAAACAAAGTAAGGAACACCTTGGGAGTTGAGGGTGATCATTATCTTGTAGGACTCGACACTTTGGGTGCATAGCCCTGAAGATCTTGGGTGCTGGGAAGGGAAAATCCTGCTGGCATCAGACTCTCTATCAAACAGCTACATGGGAATGGGAAACCCACTGGTAATGATTACCCCAGTGATGTGGCTCAGAGGAAGTCCCACTGACGGTGGGCTATCCTGCTACTTTTAAGATATTGAAAAGTCACCAATCATAGTATCTAGGCATCAATCTGATCCTGTAGCAAGGAAGAAAAGCTAAATAGCTAAAGAGAAGTAGTACTTAGGACCAACAATTCGTTTTGCGCCTCCAGTTTTCTGGATACAAATAATTGTGTATGCCTCCTATGTTATTTAGACAGCTAAGCTATCTGATCTACAGACACAGTCTTGTAGTCAGAGATCTAAATGATATTAGTTTCACACACAATTATTTGTGCCCATAAACTGGGAGGCCATTGCAAAATATTAGGGCCAACACTTTCAAACCAGCATGGCTAAAGTTAGGCACTTACACCAGGCATCTTGATACATTGCCTGTTTTCCAGAGATGATGAGCAGTTGTAGTTCCCACTGTAGTAGCAGTTATGGCTTCTTATCACCTCTGAAAATTAAACCACTATTGAAGTGTTTAAATATATATTTAGGTGCCTAAAAAGTTATTCTCCAGCTACTCCTGGGGGAATTCTGCATCATTGCACATGTGCAGAATTCATGCCCCCCACAGATTTCTTTGTTTCCATGCAGAAAAATGAATTTTGATGGGGAAGCCCCTCCCTGTGAGTGCAGGCAGGTTGGTTCGGGCACCTGGAGTAGTCGGTAGAGATATAAATCATTGCCACGGATGGGGGGATGGGTAGTAATGTGTGTGTGAAAGAGACGCTTTGTCCCTCTTGCTTGCTATTGCACATGCTCAGCATGGAGGTGCAGGGTGTTGGGCTGTTTGAGGAGGCATGTGTGGGGCAGGCTCTGTCCTCTTAGGCAGAGCAGAATGTAGCAGCCTGCCTGCTTAGTGAATTTTTCTCATTGTTTTTATGAATTCTCTGAGGAGTATAAGACAGGTGTGAAAGTTTTAAGGCTCCTTTACATTGTCAGAGTGGGGTAAAGGACAGCATGGCCTTATAAATGCTTATGGTGCTTTACTGATCAGAACTGAACTAAATTTTTGAACTGAAAAAAATCCATATCAAAATGTGCTCCTGACATATCTGGAGATGGTCAGTAGCCAATATAAATTGTGTTTGATTCCCCAGCCCTCAGTTGCTCTTCAGTAGCCTATGATGTAACACTAAGCATATGGCTGAACATATTTGTTGACTAATACCTAGAAATAAAGAATCAAACCTAGCTACATTACTATTAGGCCAGTGGGGTTGGAGCTTTTCTCCAGTGCTCCCCGCTCCAGTCTCCATCCATGGTATTGTAGTTTAAATAAATTACCAAAATAACTGAAACCAGCGTGATTCTATTGTGTTATTTTGACAAATAAAATATGCAGAATTTCACAGAATTTTAAAATATTGTATGCAGAATTTTTATTTTTTTGGTGCAGAATTCTCCCAGAAGTATTATTCAATAATGTAGTTATTCCGCCCCATCCCCTGTATATATAATCAATATATTTTTAAGTTATTCAGGTTACATTAATACATGGACGTTGTTCAAATACCTGTACTAAAAAAAGACTCCATTTTTTTTATTACTAAATGCTTTTTAGCAGCAAGTTATACCTCACTTACAAAAAGAGTTTATAGTTTATAAACTTTGTAGTTTATAAACTTTGATGTATCACAGTGGGAAATGGAGGTTGTTTGAGCATTAAACTCAATGTATTATTGATTTATAAATATGCTGGAAAATGAATTGTTAAAAATTATAGGTTAACTCACCCAGTGAAATTTACTAAAGGTGAATGTTGTTCAATACTTTTGTTTTCTTATTAACAATCATTCACCTGCTTATAAAACAAAGGACAGAATATGTACTATGTCCTGTAGTTAATGCATAGGAGTCAGTGCTAAGTATATTGCAAATAATATAATTACTGTCAGTGCAATTACAGTGTAGTCTCCATAGCAGAATATAATCTTGATGATATTTCAAGTCAAGATTTCAGACTGACAATGTAGATTTGAAATTAAGCAATCCTGTTTCACGTGAGAGACTTTTAAAATGGCCTTTAAAGTATTCCTATATGAGGGAGACTCCCTTCCAATGAACATGACTTTATCTGCAGTTGTTTTACTATGGGTCCCATTTACTGTTCCCACTGAAGTCAGTGAGAACTTTGCCGTTGGCTTTGTGGGAACAGAATCAGGCTCACTGCAGAAGCTGATGCTTTCAACCCATTAGACGTACTTATTTCAGCAGATTCCTATCTTAACTTTTGCATCTATTCTGTTTCTCATTTCCTTTCTCTTCACTGGATGCTCTGGTCCATTTCATACACAAAACTTTGTAATCTTTGTTACTCTTCCTACTCCTGCTTTTAAACGTTATTTTCTGCAGCTGATCCACTAATGTGCTCTAGAATGAGGCTTAGCGTCCAAGTAGTACTTCCCTTCTTGGTATATGGTTCATTTTTTTCTATTCCTTTCTGCCAACTCTTTGGCTAATTTTTGTTTCAGGCTGCTTTTTTTGTTTGTTTTTGTAGTAGTAATTTTTTTTAAAGAAAAAAATATCAATATGCTTCTTGTCAGAAAATCTTTAGTAAATATTTATAAGGAAAGCGTTATGTTTTTAAATATTTATTAGAGGCTTAGCACTACTAACCCCAGAAGAGTTCTAGTAAATATTGACTACAAGCAACAGAGAACGCTGTCTGAGAGATACACTGCACGCTTCAAGTATGTTAAGACACATAAATTGAGATAGAATCTTACTTTTGAAGTAATTTGTAGTTGGTAGTTATGTGCTACGATCTTTACCTATCCTCAGTGAATTTAATTAGAATACTCCTATGATTAAGGGATGCAGGATTGGGCCCTAGGTTTAGGCTACAGAATTAAGGGGCAGATTCTCAACTGGTGTAATTTGTCATAGCTCAAGTGAATGAGGTTATGACAATTTACATCAGCTGAGGATCTGCCCCAAAGTGTTTTTGCTATTTGAGAACACAGTATGTAAGTGGTTATTGACCAAAGGAGAAGACACCCAGAGGAAACAAGTTTCTAAACATACCTTGTTTAGCATTTTTAGTGGCATCACCCTCAGCATGATGGATTATGGATCCCATGTGAACACTTCAAGAGTACCATTGTGTTTACATCTTTAAAAATAAACAACTGATTTTCCACTTCGCAAAAACCTTGTATAAAGCCACATACTACGTGTTCTTTACTAGGTACACATATGTAGTTCACATTAGTTAATGAGAGCTATGGCACCGCAGCTGAAGAAGATGGGCAGCCGGCAAATTTTAGTATTCATCTTCAATCTCACCTTTTGGATTTCTTTTTTAAAAATAACATTACAGCTTCCACTGGTACAAAATGTTGCACTGAATGTTGTAAACCTGAAACACGTTAGGAATGATCTATTTTATATAGCTAGATATGGATATAATTATTAATCATACACACACACATGAATATATAAATATGATTTAGCACAAAAATAAAAGAAGATTTAGCAGTGATGATACAAGTCAAAGGTCATGTGTAAATTAAATAGTGTTATGGCCTTACCTAATGGTTTGTATACAGCATTGTATTACTCTAAGAATCCTAAAGGCCAGAAAAATAAATCATTACGGAGCAGTAGATCTAGTGGGGGTATGCAAGGTCTCTGACAATAAATAATCTAGACCTTTGTGCTCAGATAGCGAAAGGAGCTTCAGCTAACACTGCAACTCACTTGCCAAACCCACTGTGCACTGTTTAGCAATGAAAGTGCCTTGGCTAGCGTTTAACAAATATCCATTCTGCCCTGATTCAAAACAAAGGCTATATTCATTTAGGGTTGGCACAATTACCTGCCAAAAGACAGTGGATAATGTTCTCCAAAATTATTATTTCTTCGCTCTAAGCAAAAGACAGTTATGGTGCAACCCGTGGTGATAATGTGATGTTTAGTTTCAAAATACATTTTGAAAGAATGTAACAAATAAAGGGCGAATGGACTTTGCAGCCTGTTATGTCCAGATGTTAGATGCAGTTTGTGTTCTTTTTGTGTTCCTTGCACATGCTGTCTCCTTCCGTCCGTGTAAGGAAAATACAGTAACATAACTAAGAAAATTCAGAGCTGAGGCTGATTGATGTTCCTCGACTGAGTCCATTGTGCCTAGACATGGCATAAATCTCTTAGCAGTGTACAACGATATGTACAGTACCTTGTGTGAGGGACAACACTAAGGCAGAACAGGATGAACTGAGGACAGAGGATCAGCCTAAGGCTGTGTGCACTACAGATCTTACAGCAGTACAGATGTACCACTGCAACTGTGCCGTTGTCAGGTCTTCTGTGTAGCTGTTCTATACCAACAGGAGAGAGCTCTCTCACCGGCATAATTAAACCACCCCCAACGAGCAGCGGTAACTATGTTGGTGGGAAAGCATGTCCTGCTGCCATAGCACTCTCCACACTGGTGCTTCTGTCGGTGAAACTTTTGTTGGTCTTGAGGGTATTTTTTTACTCTGCTGACCGCCAGAAGTCTTACCAAGAAAAGTGTTAGTGTAGATATTGCCTTAGTAACTAGCAAGGGTTTCCTTGCTCTCGTCAATTTATGTCACAACTTCATTTTCCCTTATACACAAAATACTATAGTACTCTGCAGTAATCAACCCCAAACATTGCCCATTGCAAAGGAAAGAAAGAAGCAATGTTTTCGACCATTAACATTGGCTACCATAGTACTTTTTTAAATAAGTGTAATTTTTGTTGTACCATTTAGCACACGAATGACAGAAATAAGCATACAGTTGAGTAGTAGGTAGGATCGCTCATCATTCTGGGCCAGACTGTCCAGGCCAGTGCATGGGATAGGGATGGCACAAGGAGGATAGTGACTGAGCTGCTCCTCTGTGCACTCTCAGGGGCTCAAACCATCCCAGTGGGGTGAAGAGGCCATGGCCCTGTCCCCTCTACACTGACCTGTAGAGCTCTTTGGCCAGAGAGAGAAGCGCTTAGTTCTGCACAAAGGGACACTGTCGTGTGTAGATATAACACATTGATCAGTGTGTGTTGTTTGTCCCCGTCAGTGCCCTGTCGATGGAGGTTGTGATTCTGTTACAACACTTAGCTAGAGAGCCTGGCTTGTTAGCACTAGCTGTAGAGGCTCATAGCTCTGGAGATCACCAGGTCAATTGCTGGTGTGTCAGCCAGAATGGCAGTTGTCCTCATGTAAGCTAGTGAGATCAGGCTGGAGTTGCGCCTTTGGGGGAAGTGTAGCCCTTCACCAACTCCCAAAGAGGCTACTGGCTAAGTGCCACAATGCACCCCTTTGTCTAATCTGTGATCATTCCAATTCCAACAGGAAAATCCATCCTCCATCTGGGCTGTGCCGGACATTCACAGGCCCTGACATAATCTTGGATTTCATCTTCATATCACGGATGATACCTTGTCGCACATGCCATACACTGTCACAGCACCATAATATGACTGTTCTGTGGGATAAGCAACTGAAGGTGATAGACATAAGATGGAGGGAAGGACTTGCTCTGCTCCAGTCAAGGTCAGTTATATTGCAACTGATTTTGGCCCCAGTTTAGCTATTCATCCCCATTCAGCAAGGGATTTGAACACATACTCAAGTGCTTTGCTGAATAGTGATGGATTTAAACTGTTCACCAATGCTTTCCAGAAGTGGGCCCTCCCTAGAGTTTGTTAGTATGATAGTTACAAGCATGATTGTGATTGGTGGTGTCTGTGTGACACCCATTTGGCCAGCATTTTGCTGATCATCCCTGAATTTTGACTCAACTACCTATGGACTTGTGAGAAACACATAAAACTCCTGCATTTCATTTCTTCTGCACCTAGCCAATCTGAGTGTCTCTGGGACAATGGCTTTTGTTCAGTTCCTGCATCAGACACAGTGCTAGAAAAGTGTCCCCTCTAGTAGTTAGTGCTCCACTATTAGAGAAGGAGATGAAAATTTCAGCACCTTGGAAGTTGCTCATGGGCTAGATTTTGAAAATTGTGTAGCCCCAGTTGAGATCAATGAGCCCTTTTGAAAATCTGGCCACTCATTTTGGGAGCTTACATGGCAGCTGTTGGGCACTCAGCCCTTTTGAAAATCTGGCATGAAAGGTGATGAACAGATCCAATTTTCCATTTCTTAATTGCATCCTCTTGCTCATAGGTTTGGCCTTTCATACTACCTATCATTCCTCATAATGGAATAAACAGCATGCTTTGAAGCTGAGTCATCCAAGGCCATTAGGAAAGCTGGGGTTCATTTTTCAACTTTAACTAGTCAACTGATTAGCAGAGATTTAGGGCTGCATGTTATAGGGCAAGGAACTCTCCCATAATCTATTTTCACCACTTCTTAAAGTACCATATCAACAGACATTTTGCTGTATTCCCATCTTTCCTTTCATCGCCCCAGTGGCATCTGAAGACTAAGAAAGCTGACCATATGAAGAATGTCTTAATAAAGAGGCTACTTTGGAGAAAAATGAAAATGACACTTCAGTTGTTTTCTATGGCCGCTTAGTGACTTGTTGTGGCCAAGAGTATTATGCCATTACACATAAAACATGTACTAATCCATCATATTATAGAGTTATTGAAGGGCCAGAAGGAATTAAGATATCTTGAGTAACAAACCGTTTTCCCTGGAGCTTTGTAACTCTTACATTAGTATAGCACCATGCTAATACATTGGGTTGATACTGCTCCTGTTGAGAGCTTGTCTAGTGTGGGAACAGGATCTGGCCCATTGTGATATAGATATATAGGCCTGAGTCTCATTCATACTAATGCACCTGTGTACCACTCTGGTAGTCTAAAGGGGCCTTGGTGGAAAAGAGAATCAGGCCAAACTATTTGCAATAAATTATTTTTATCCCCTCCAATTTTAACTTAGTTTTTCCTGCTACAGAAAATATAATATATGGAGATATACCTATCTCATAGAACTGGAAGGGACCCCAAAAGGTCATGGAGTCCAACCCCCAGCCTTCACTAGCAGGACCAAGTACTGATTTTTGCCCCAGACCCCTAAGTGGCCCTCTCAAGGATTGAACACATAACCCTGGGTTTAGCAGGCCAATGCCAATGCTCAAACCGCTGAAAAACCTCCCCAAGAAAAACCATTTGTTCCTGTGAGAGACTACGGCCACATCCTTAGCTGTTGCAAATTAGCATAGCTCTGAAGTCAGTGGAGCTATGCTAATAGATACTAGCTGAATATCTGACCCAATAAGCTGTTACATCTATTTTTTTTTATTGTTGAACTTTTGTCCCCCCTCTTTTCATGTCAAAAAAGTCTTTCTGTTTTTAAAACAACTATGCAGGAAATGTTTTTGAAGGGAGAGGCAAGTGACTTAAGTCTGGAATTTTTATGTACACCAGAAATCTCAATGTGTGGTTTAAGCTGATAGGGAATGATCTTGCCACACCTCTTTCTGCTTTCTTTCTAGACTTAGAAATATGTGGTTTGGAACTTAGCTTTGTGGAGTAAAGAAAAGAAATTCTAGACCATGGAGACTTGCAAATATACATCACAGAAAGTGAAACATATAAGGATTTCAGTTCTTTAAAAAGAACGTTTTAAATGTTTCGTAATGAAACAAATCCTAACAAAAAGAAGCAAAACACAACCACATTTATTTATACAGCTTTAAGGAGGCTGTTGAATATTTAGTGATGCTGCATATACAATTTCAAATGCTGCATTTTTTATACATGAATACACATTGCATATATAGAGCCCACTATTGCATTTCTTGCCCCATCAAAATCTCATTGATCTCAAAGGGAATTTTGCATACAGAAGGAATGGAGGATCTGGCCCTTATGTAGCATCCCCAATAGCTTTAGGGGCAAATCTTCAAAAGTTTGTCCAAACTGTGGCTAAACTGAGCATGTGCAACTAGAGCAGGTCAGAGATTTTTCCAGTGGAATATTTTCCTATTGGAAAATGTCAAGTAATTTAAAGGAAAACATTTCATCGAAATGTAGATTTCAACAACATTTCATTTTGGAAAAAAAAATGGAACAGATTATTGATTTTCCATTTCAAAATGACTTTTTGTTTATTTTTTTTAAATGTATATTTTGTAATATATAATTTAAAAATAGTCAAAATCAGAATAGAATAGAATTTTAATCAAAACAAGATATTTTGATTGATACAGAACCATTTTTTTTCACAATTTTGTCTCTTAGGAAATTTTAAATGTTTTTGTTTTCATTCAGTTTTGGAATAAAGAAAAATTCAAAATTGTGGAATTTCCCATGAAATGGAAAATCGGGTTCCTATGCAGCTTTATGTGCAGCTCCTAATGCACGCTTGTCAGCTGGAATGTTCGTAATGTGTGTACAACCCCCAACTTTCATTCATTCATCAGAGTTTTTGCATATTTAATACAGATGCCTGCTAAAAGTGTATGAGCCTGATTCAATGACTGTTAGTCAATGGAGGGACTCCATTTGGCTTCAGTAGGGTTTGGCTCAGATCCTATACGCACTTCTGAGGTTTGGCCCTTATTGTCTTTTCACCTAGATTTGTGCTTTTGTTTGATTACAGCTGGAAATTGGAATTGCAGGAAATGAGGATTTATGAAAGGCGGAGTCTCAAAATGATATTTTTGAAAAATTTCAGTCTATGTCTAGCTTGCCTTATATATATAGTGCCACAGAAGTCAATGAGACTGCCTATCTGAATAAAGTGAGCAGGATTTGGCCTCAGTTTTTGGGACTAAAAGGCTCAGGGTAGCAATAACAGGATTTGGAGTCTTGCATAAATTTGTCACTGGTGTAGATTTTATCTAGGTCAATCTGAGGTTGTTATTTACCATGTGATGGTTATTTGGGGTCCTTTGTGAAATGGTGACAGGTGTCTATATCACAAAACCACAATCACAACTGGCAGTAGTAGGCATTTTTACTGCAGGTGAAGTAGATGGGCCAAGGATTTAATGTCATGGAGACTGACTTGTACTCTTAGCCCTATTAGGATGTCTCTCCACTCCAAGATAGGACTGAAGCATTTTGGGACTGGCAGGGGGAGAATGTCATTGCCTGTGTAGTAACTGCTCTGTGGACAAATAAGATTTTTGTCTCTCAGACTGTGGGTCTGGTCCCTTTCAGGAACACTAAATTCACTTAAAAGACATTCAGATTTGAATACATCTGTAAACAGATTATCCCTGAACCCTAACAAATGAGATTGCCATGAAACAGTATGTAACTCTAAAACTCCGCTTCTAGCCAATGCGAGCCTTCAAGAGCAGCTTCATCTTTGTGGGGATCCACTTAAAGCCTTAAAACATCTATGGCTCTGTAAGTTTGTCATGAGCACATAGTAAACATGTCTAAACATAGCTACCGTGAATGTCTAGAAGTTATGAGTTAAGATATCACAATGTAAGAAGTAGGCCGTTATCTACAGTACAGTACATTATCTACAGTTCTTAGACTTAAGAAATGTGTTTTCACAGACAATTTTAGTATTGCATTTAATAGAGAAAGATTAATTACATCTGTTACACTAAAGACTGCATAAAATAATCAGTTCATAAAATTTTATATTTCATTCAGCAAAAGGGAATTAATTGATTTAAAAGCATGTCAAAACTATAATGAAAGTAGACACTTATTGATGTTTATTATTTTGTTAATAAACAATGCATCTAAGTGATGCAACTATGCTATTAGAAAATAGGAATATTAATAATTACAATTTATCATGGAGCATTTAGGTATTTCCCACCTTAACAATGATTTTCCATTAACACACTGATGTTGACAGAAAAAGACCAAAGAAACCCTTGTGACTTTGCCAGAATGTCATAACAAAATAAAGGCTTAACCCGTTTCTGAAGGATTGACTTTCAAGCAGGAAACTGAGTTATTTTGGAAACAGCTAATGACACTGTTATTATTTCTCCTAAGTGATAAGGTTGATGGATATATACCACTTGTATTTAGCTTAATCCTTTCTCTCCCATGCTCTGGGCCCATCACTTACACTATAACATTGATCAACCAATGTGATTTAAAAGCCATTAAAAATGAAAATATAAATAAACATCCTCTTGCTCTTTCATTATCACATTTGACTTCACTGCAGGTGAACGATAAAACTCAAAGTGTCAATTTTTCTTTGACAATAGATAAATGTGGGATTTTCAAAGGAAAGTAGGGGAGTTAGGTGCCCAACTCATTGAAAGCCAATGGGAGATGGGTACCTAAATCTCTTAGGCACATTGGAAATCCTGGCCAAAGGAAATAAGTGCGATCTAATTCTGATCTTTCTTATGCAGCAGTATAATGTCACCACATATCCAGTGGGACAAGATGGGTTTGTGTAAAAAGTTCAGGTGTTACGAGTAAAATACAGAGACAAGCAAATATAAGAGAAAGAGGCAATAGTAACTATTACAGGCGTTCAAACTCAGAGGTAATTTACATGGCTTTTCATATTGAAACTGAAGTTAGACCTATACCATAAATTATTACAGCAAGTACATTGTGCTCTGTAATGCATTGTACCCAACGCTACAATAATTGTTGCTTAACCTTCTTGTACGGTTTTGTAAAATATATTTTTAACTGATGGTAAAAAGGTTCTAGTTAAAGAGAAGAAACGTGCAATAAAAACATGATTTTACCGTCTCCCAACACTTCTTGAAGGTCAAAAGGGCAGATAAACAACTTCCTGCAGCTGTGGATACATCTGGCACACGACTGCTGCAGAAAGCGTGCTTTGGAAAGATAAACATATCAGGTTGTATCTACTTGGTTTCCTACGCTTTTGGATAAGGACTAGGGACTGAACTTGACCCTGTAGCTCCAACAGTAATTAATATAAAAACTTTTTTTTGACACTAATTAATCAAAACTCAGCTGTGGTTGTGCATATTCAAAATCACCTGGCTCCAATGGTATATTCTCCTTGATGCTCTTGTGTCTGGGCATGATTTCTTACTACTCTGCACACAGTCTTCTGGTGATCTTCTCATTTTATGTGTATAGTTAACATCAGCTTCAGTCTGTCTCTGTCAATGAGATGTTTCAGGGGCTCCATACCCAGAGAGGAAAAATGAGCTGTGAATCTGAATTTTTTTCTTCAGTCAGCCAGTGACAGACCTGGAAACAGCTAACTAGACATTGGAGCAGACTTAACCAACTAGCCAACTCTCCCATCCAGTTCACGGACTCACAATGTGTTAGCGTCCTTTAAATTACAGCAGCAGAGACTGAAAAATAGAATTTTCCTGTGGTTTATGGAGCAGCTGCTCTGTGAGGAGAGCTGAGCTGAACCACCCCCTTGCTGAGTCTATAGAAGCTGTGGTGATTTTTTTGGACTACAGTTTCAACTTGCATATCTTCAATCTAGCACACTATGTTGGGGCTTTTTTATGAAATTCTCTCAGACCATTCATTATGATATTCTTGTCTCTCTTCACACCAACTGATCCAGACTAAAAGGAAATGTAGTTCTATATATATATTATAAAAGTATTTAAAATACGCCTATTTGCAGTTCAAGACATATGCAAAAACAAAATTCACTTCCATCGTTTTAGCCACACATACAAACCAAATTCACTTCTACTACTTATTCCCTCCTTCCCCACCTACCCACCATCGCCAGGCCAACTAGAGAACCCTGGGAAAGAAATAAACTTTGCAACATTTGCTGTTGGTCAGTAAATTCTGGTTCCTGTGGAACATTGGGGTAGGTGGTGAGAAGCATAGTTTGGTTAAGGACTCTTCACTTAAATCCTCTGCCACCAGCACCATCCCATTTCAACCTGGAATTGATTAGCTCAAATGCCCCAGCTGATCTATGCTGGTTTTACATAGGATGTTTGTCTGCACTGCAATCTGGAGGTGTGATTGCAGCATGTATAGGCATACTCAAGCTAGCTCACTAAACATTGCTGTGAAACCCTCCTAAGTATATACCAAGGGTGCTGGGTGGGCTTGTACTCAGGAAGCTATCCTGGGCCGCCACCAATGCCTCTGCAGTTTCGCTGCAGTTTTTAGTGAGCTAGCTCACAGATCCCAAGGCCAGAAGGGACCATGATGATCATCTAGTCTGATCTCCTGTATAGAGCTTCCCTAAAATAGGGAAGCTCTATAGAGCAGATCTTATAGAAAAACATCCAATCATGATTTTAAAATTGCTAGTGAGAAACTACCATGACCCTTGGTACATTGTTCCAATGGTTGATTACCCTCACTGTTAAAAATGTATGTCTTATTTCCAGTCTGAATTTGTCTAGCTTCAACTTCCAGTCATTGGATTATGTTACATCTTTCTCTGCCGGACTGAAGTACCCATTACCTCTGGTATGCCTACATATGCTGCTCCTTACTGCAGTGTAGACACACCCTAGAGAGACAAGTGTTCTCTAAGCTAGCTAGGATTTATTAAAGTGCTCAGCATTGGCCTTTACAAATCAAAATGAATAGCTAGAATTGCCCCTAAACACAAATAGGAAGCCAGGCCTTATTCCAGAATCCAACTGTAGAGTGCTTCTTATAGGAAGCACCAAGACCACACAGTGTGACCTTCAGTAGTCTTCAGTAGAGCGAAGCAGAACCTATTGCTGCGATTTAATGCGGAAGAGACAAAACCTGAAAAAATACTCATGATTTTCTTGCTGCTCGCAGGGTTAGTCCTGTCAGCTACCAGCTGTCAGCGCTACCAGCTCTCTCTAAGTTAACAATGCTGACTCTCCTGCTGTTGCAGCCAATGGGAAAACTATGATTTGGGATCAAGCCCAAATACTCAAGTTTCTTTTGATGTACCGATGAGAGGAAACTGCTCGGCATACAGGAGATTCATGAACATTAGAAAGGGAAAATACAAGCTTTATCTTCTTCCCAAATCTGTGAAATTAACTAAAAATCTGAATTTTTTATAGCTGGGACTCCTTGCAGTCATGATTGCTTGTACAGGTCTCTTACACCAACTCTCTGAACATGAGTGGCGAGTGAACTGCTGGCTGTGAGAGGCTAGCCCCCAGAGTTGTCCCTTCCACCCGAGGCCCCGCCCTCCCAATGGAGCCCAGAGCCTCCCTTCCCTTCCATGGCTGCCAGTCCCTGCCCCAGGCTAGTGCCCTGGAGTGCCGGGAGGGAGGACTGTGTGGTTCCAGCCCCAGAGTGCCGGGAGGACGAGGTGTGCAACCGCAGCCTCTCCAGTCCTGGAGTGCCAAGATGGCAGGCAGCGCAGCCCCAGCCTCTCCAGTCCCAGAGCGCCAGGAGGGCAGGCGGTGTGGCCCCAGCCTGAGCTGGGTCCACTACACAGGAGGAGCCGTAGAGAGTGCCTGGTGGTGGAGCGTGGGTGGAGCCACGCCTGGCTGTTTGGGGAGGCACAACCTCCCCTAGCCTATACTACCGCTGTCTACATCTCTGAAGTTTAGGTTCATGCTAGAACCCTAAGCATCAGCCCAATTCAAACATCCTAAGACATAAGCTTTAGCTTTTCAACAGTTTTTCTCTCTGCTAATTCCTTTTCTTTACTGACTGCCAACCAGAGTCCAAAGTGGGCTGGATATTTTGAACACATAGCTGCTAGGAAAAGGTTACCCACCAATATGAATCAAGTGAAACTATTCTGAATAATGTCATCCATTCCTTTTCTTTCTCTCTGAAGGCTTGATTCTGTCAGGGGCTCATGGGGTAGAGCTACCATGTGGATGAGATCAGCAAGTGCTGCACACAGTATGGTGACTCTGCAGGTGCAGATCCGCAGGTGATCCCAGTGCAGAGATCTACTTGCACATTGCTGCCATATAACAGAGGCAGTCTACCTGCACCCAACTCCACAGGACATAGTGATAGTGTAGTCAGGCCCCGGCACCACATCTCCTGTGAACATGCTAGCGAGGAGGTGGTAGTGTTACCTGGAAGATGCTCCCCCCCTTCTCCAAATTCCCTTACACCTACTGACTCCAAGTGCAGGGGCCATCTGGAGAGACAGGGACCAGGCAAAAAACTACAGGGACCCAGGAGCACCCTGGCCCTGGACACAGGCAGCCCTGCTGGAGAATGGGAGTACCTGAAGGCTGCCCAGCCCATGATGGCCCCACCTCAGTCAGCTGGAGAGGTGAGCCCAGACAGAATCCCTCTCCTTGTGCTGTTGTGGAGCTGAGCCATGAGCTCATCTGTGGTGTGTGTACCTACTCTCAACAGGGCCTGTCCCCTGCCATGTGGGTGGATTTTGCATCATACCCACTCTGCGGAGTGCTCAGTGCATTGCTGGATGTTTCTGTGTGCTCACAGGTGGCTGAGATCCACATATCAGCAGGATCAAGCCCCCACGGCTGATCCAACTCCCATTGAAGTTGAAGGAAAAAAGCTTCATTGACTTCTATGGGGTCAGACTGGATACCTATTTCAGGTTATTCTTTGTTTATCCACAATTAGATATACATGGACAGTAGCAGCATAGGCTTTTGCACAATATTTATGTTAAAGAAGTGCCCTGAGTCTTCAGTCAGGATCTGAACCTTGTTATGCTGGGTGTTGTACAAAGACATGCTTCCTGAATCTTAAGAGTTTACAGTGTAAATTCCAGATCCTGGAATTGATTCTTTGCAGGTGGACACTTACACCAGTGTGAAGTTCACCTACATAGAGCTAGTTACAGGATTGGGGCCTAAGATGACAAGTGGATATAGGAGGGGTGGGAAGGAGGAGGGAATGCAATAAAACATATACAATATTCTCTCTCACACACACGCACACGTGCGCATGTGTGTGTATCTGCTTACTCAATATTATTGGGCCAGATTCTTTTCATCAGTCTTCATAACTGAGGATGTGGTGGAAATTCCCAAACCACAGCCATTTTTTCAGGTGACAAATCTGAAGAACAGTTGCAGATTGAGGTGTCATTAAAGGAGGTTTTTGGAACAAATTGATAAACTAAACAGTAATAAGTCACCAGGACCAGATGGCACTCACCCAAGAGTTTGGAAGGAACTCTAATATGAAATTTAAATCAGCTTCTGTACCAAATGATTGGAGGATAACTAATATGATGCCAATTTTAAAGATGGCGCCACAGGTGATCCTGGCAATTACAGGCAGGTAAGTCTGACTTCAATGTAGGGCAAACTGGCTGAAACTATAGTAAAGAACAAAACTGTCAGACATAGATAAACATAATTTGTTGGGGAAGAGTCAGCATGTTTTTTTGTAAAGGGAAATCATGCCTTACCAATCTACTAGAATTCTTTGAGGGGGGTCAACTAGCATGTGGATAAGGGGGATCCAGTGGTTATAGTGTACTCAGATTTTCAGAAAGCCTTTGACAAAATCCCTCACCAAAGGCTCTGAAGCAAAGTAAGCTAGATGTCATGGGATAAGAGGGAAGGTTCTCTCATGGATTGGTAACTGGTTAAAAGATAGGAAACAAAGGGTAGGACTAAATAGTCAGCTTTCAGAATGGAGAGTGATAAATAGTGGTTTCCCCCAGGGATCTGTACTGGGACCAGTCTTATTCAACATATTGATAAATGAACTGGAAAAAGGGGTAAACAGTGAGCTGATAAAATATGAAGATGATACAAAGCTACTCTAGATAATTAAGTCCCAAGCAGACTGTGAAGAGCTACAATAGGATATCACAAAATTGGGTGACTGGGCAATAAAATGACAGATGAAATTCAGTGTTGATAAAGGCAAAGTAACGTACATTGGAAAACATAATCCCTACTATTCATCTGAAATACAGGGGTCTAAATTAGCTGTTACCACTCCAGAAAGAGATCTTGGAGTCATTGCGGATAGTTCTCTGAAAACATTCACTCAATGTGCAGTGGCAGTCAAAAAAGTGAACAGAATGTTGGGAATAATTAAGAAAGGGATAGATAATAAGTTAGGAAAATATTTTGCCTCTCTCTATAAATCCATGGTACCATAGGCACCAACTCTGTGGATGGTCCGGGGCTGGAGCACCCACAGGGAAAAACTGGAGGGTGCTTTGCACCCACTGGCAGCCAAGCTCCCCGTCCCAGCTCACCTTTGCCTCCTCCCCTGAGTGCGGCATATCCCCGCTTTTCCTCCCAGCGCTTGGGAGGGAAGGAAGAGGAGCAGGAACGTAGTGCGCTCAGGGGAGGAGGCAGGGAAGAAGTAGGGCTGGGGCAGGGGTTTGGAGAAGGAGTCCATTAGAGGCAGGGAAGGGGCAGAGTTGGGGTGGGGACTTTGGGGAAGGGGTTGGAATGGGGGTGGCAGAAGGTGGGGCAGTGGTGGAATCAGGGTGAGGCCGGGGGCGGGTTGGGGGGTCGAGCATCCTCCTGTGTGTAGGAGAAGTTGGCCCCTATGCATGGTACACCCACATCTTGAATACTGCATGCAGATGTGGTCACCCCCAAAAAAGATATCTTGGAATTGGAAAAGGTTCAGAAAATTAATAAGGATATGGAAAGGCTTCCATATGAGCAGTGATTAATAAGACTGGGACTTTTCAGCTTGGAAAAGAGATGACTAATAGGGGATCTGATAGAGGTCTATAATACCATGACTGATGTGGAGAAAATAAATAAGGAACTGTTATTTACTCCTTCTCATAACACAAGAACTAGGGGTCACCAAATGAAATTAATAGAGAGCAGGTTTAAAACAAACAAAAGGAAGTATTTCTTCACACAATGCACAGTCAACCTGTGAAATTTCTTGCCAGAGGATGTTGTGAAGGCCAAGACTATAACTGAGTTCAAAAAAGAATTAGATACGTTCCTGGAGGATAGATCCATCAATGGCTATTAGCCAGGATGGACAGGGATGGTGTCTCTAGCCTCTGTTTGCCAGAGTCTGGGAATGGGTGACAGAGGATGGATCACTTGATTGTTATCTGTTCTGTTCATTCTCTCTGGGGCACCTGGCACTGGCCACTGTCGGTAGACAGAATACTGGGCTAGATGGACCTTTGGTCTGACCCAGTATGTCCGTTCTTATGTTCTTATCCTCAGTTGGTATAAATAAGTGCAGGTCCATACACTTCAGTTGGTTTAAAGCAGCTGAGGATCTGACCAATATTATTATCATCAACAGACAACTTGTCAGCTATCTCTGTCTGTCCCTCAATGTGGCCCTCATTATGGGTTCTACTATAAGTTCCACTGATATGAATGGGACTGAAGAATCTGGCTTTGTATAACCAAAACTCTGATCTACCTTATTGGTCCAGGGAAATGAGGCCTTAACATCCACTCAATAGCATTTTGCTGTTTAGAGATTTGTCTATTTGGGTGCAACATGATAACTTTTGAATGCCACATCCAATCAATTCCAAAATTTCAGAGACTATTCTAGGCATCAAAAGGCAGAGCCCTATTGATTTTGGGGGGAAAGTCAGAAAAACTAATAAACAGAAATGGCATGGGGAACTCGCTGATCCCTGGCATCTGGTAGGAGAGCCAGCAGCTTCTACCAGGTTTGTAATTGTCTGTAGATCATAGAATCTTGATGGCAGCCGTTAGCACCTTCCAGTATAAAAATGCCCAACCTACCAATACAGTTGAACATGTTGACATACTGAATGATTTACTTTGTAGTCAGAAAGAAAATAAATAAGAATGGTAGAGAGGAAGATGGGAATTGATGGAAAAGGGAGGACCCTGATATGGAGGGGAGGAGGAATGGGGGGTACACAGAGCCCCTGGCATGTGGGGAAAGAATGGGAGACAATGGTGTATGGGCTTTGGGGAGTCCCTGAAATGGAGGGTAATGTGGGGGTGGCAAGCGAGAAACTTGTTGAGTGGAATAGAGGAATATAAGGAGCCCCCGGTGAGTGCAATGAGTGCAGTTGTGATCCTCTAGTGACTAGTCTTTTATGGCTCTAGTTACCATAGTGTCTGAATGACTCACAAATAATCTTTAATGTATTTAGCTTCACAAAACCCCTAAGAGGTAGGGAAGTACTATTACCCCATGTTACAGAAGGGGACTGTGGCACAGAGCAGAAAAGTGCCTTGTCCATGGTCACACAAGAGACGGAGCAGGGCACTGACCCCTGGGTTCCCCAGTTAGTGCCCTAACCACTACACAACCCTTCCTTTTTGTGCACTAGGAATTGTAAATTTGGAATGCATTTCGCAGAGACCACTGAACAGCTGTGGGATTATGACCACCATTAGCCACTACCAGTCAGGGTGAGCTTTAAACCAGGGTTGAAAGGCTCAGCAGAGCATGACCAATTTTTGCCTTGACTTGATAAAGCTTCTTTAATATTTTGGGGTGAAATTTTCAAAGCTGCCTATAGGGTCTGGATGCCCAGTTCCTGTTAAAATGAATGGGAATTGGATGTCCAAATCCCCAGTGTGGCTTGGAAAATCTTAGCCCCAGGGCTTGGTAGGACTGTATCCTAAGGACCAGATAGAGATGTATGACAGAAGCTAGGTAGACATTGATACCTCTCTGCACCAGCCTGTTCCCTTGAGCCACAGGAGGGATTTATTCTGGAGGAGAGCAGGTTGCATTGCTTCTGCCATCCTCTCTCAGGATTTTCCACCCTGCAGAAGCAGGTTTCGGTTGCAGGAGCCCCATTGATGGGAGCCACTGAGGGCATCCCACATTCCCCTTGCTCACTTTCTTTTTGGGACAGTGCTGGCTCCCCCAGGCAAAAGGGAGGTTGTGCTGCTTTCTGCCACTGTTGCATAGGTGACTTTATGATTCTAGGGTTCTGAACCCGGGTTTATACTAGCTGAAGCCCACATAGCTTTGAGATGAATTTACCCCTATATATGTGTTTTAGATTTTCAAGGTAAACTCCGGAGAAGCAAAAACTGAAAGCATCTGCTAACTTTCCAAAATGATTCACCCTCTCCCTGCCCCCCACCCCCGTTTTGCTGCAGGTCAGATTAGATCAGCACTTTTTCACATCTCAGATGTAATAGCAGCTAACAGCACAAACACATCAGCAATACCTGTAGCAGTTGAAAGTACAGAAATCATTTGATCTTGCTTATTTCCCTTCTGCTTCCTGGCTGATGAACACTGGAAGCCATACAGAGAATAACATTTACATTGTGGTGTTTCTACCAAACTGCTGACTAAACACTTTGCAAGATCACAGAAAGTTCCATATCTTCTGATTAGCATTTAGAGAACCTAGACCACTGGGAGGGAACCACAGGAGACCAGGAGGCTGCCATCCACAAGGGTTAAGAGAGGAAAGAGGCAATCAGTGGTTGATAAGACTTCGCAATGATAAATCACAAACATGACTCCAGGCTTAGGAATTCACAGCACAATCTGTCATTAAATCCCCTTACTCTTATATCTGATTAGCGTTGGCTTTTTAAATGATCAGTTGAGGCAGCATCAGTAAGAAATCAGGAACTACCGTGCAGTGCCTGGCAATTGTAACAATAAGTAGTGCATAGACATATACATGCAGAACTGGTTGCTAGTAGAACACAGCTGGAGGAACTGCAACTTTGGAAGGGTTTTGGTTCAGAACTGTTAAGCCTTGTCAGTTAGAAAGAGGGAGATTTTAAAACGTAAGCTTTCCAAGTTCCCATTGAAGCATATTGCAAAACCCTTCATCACAACATGGAGATATTTTAAACAAACTGCCTTAAAATCAAGAGGGAGCATCCCTCCAATGCAGTAAGTGCAGTTTGGCCAGGGACTTGTCCTAACCTCTATACAAATGTAACATGTGTGGCTGCCAGGTGTATTTATAAATTCTGCCTTACAGCTCTGTGAGGAAGGTGAAAAAAGGATAAGGGCCAATGGATAATCTCATACTGTAGTAACACAGAAGAAATAGTGTTGCAGAAGCAGGGTCTGCAATTTCTATTAGTCAGTGTACCGGTGTGTTATATTTACTTGAAATAAAATTAAATACTCAGCAATTAGAAGTGACTGAATTTTTAGGGACCAGTATAGGACTGTGCTTATTAAGGGTCTCATTTTGGCACCTTTATTCATGTTAATTAGTATCTTACCCCCCATATTGCAAAGTAAGGTACTTATCAGCGTGAGCGAGGAGGCCTTAATGGAGTGTTTTCCCTGCTTATTGTACCCTAATTTGTGTCTACATTCTCTCTCTTATTGTTTTGGTCACTGTAGCGAGGCGGTGTGGCTCCCCTCCTCCACAGGGAGGGTTGAGCCCCGTCCATCTTCCCCCAGGGCGGAACTTCCGGGCAGAAGCCCCGCCCCTCAAAGGTGCAGGGTGTCGGCGGACCCGGGCCTCACAAGCCGCCTAATTAAAAAAACAAACCCCAAGTGGTCCCCCTAGCGCTTTGGCTCTGCCTCGGGGGGCTCGTTTCTGTGGCGCTGCCGTTTCGGCGCGTGCCGGCAGCCCAAGCGCGGAGAGCAGGGAGTGGGGGCCCGAAGACGGACCCCTCGTGCTAGGGAGGCTGACCGAGCTCCCAAAGTGACGGGACCGGCCTACGTGTCCTGGGATACTATCGTGCACCCGCAGGGGGGGCGGGGGGGGCTGCTCTCTAATTCGCGGGGGAGCCGCCTGAGCTGCTTGGGGAACTCCGCAGCTGACCGCGCCCCACTACGCGCTTGGCGGGGCCCTCCGGAGCCGGACTGGCGCGCTACAGAGGCTTACCGGAGTCTCCCCTGGCCAGCACTGGGCCAGGACCCATTGACGGTGATGACCCGGCCCGCCCGAATTAAGGCCGCAAGGTGGACTGGCAAGTGTTATGTCGCGGGCGGGGGCGGCTGTACCATCGTCGCAGCAGAATTGGCCGCGCCGTCGGTGACGCCGCTGTGTCGTTGGGGTCGAGGATCGCCCGTGCGAGCGGGCCGGCTGTGCCGTGTGTTTCGGGTGGCCGGTACGGATCGCCCGGGGGGGGGCGAGCACTTTGATCAGTGTGTTTCGGGCTGGACATCCACCCAACTCGACTGTGCATTAGCAGGCGGGGTGCCGTGCCTGCTCTAGCTGGGCCGGCGGGCCTTGGATTCCGCGGGAGTGGGGTGGGCCTGCGTTGTCCCCTGGCACGCGGCAGGGGCGGCGCGGGGCGGAGGCAGTCTCCCCTTCAGCCGCGCCCGCAGCTAATTTGTTGTTGCCTCAGCAGCCGACTGGCGCAACGGGGCGACCCGCGCGCCTGAACTGTCGTGTTGCTCTGCCCTGCCCCAAGGGCCGGCCCTCTCTCTGACTGTAGTGTTGCTTCTGCCCCTGCCCAAAGGCCCAGGCCCCTCAGAACTTCGTGCTGTTGCTCTGCCCGGTGCCCTCAACGAGAGACCAGGAAGCTCTCTCTTCCTCTGCTGTTTGAAGGCTCTCGGGAGGTGGGCGCGGGCGGGGTGCCGGCCCAAAGAGGTCCGAGCGCTGTGTCTGTTTTTGTGCTCTCGCCTGCCCAAAGAGGGCCGGCGCCCCGTCACGTGCGTGGTGTTGTCTGCCTGCCCCAGAGGCGAGCTTATCATCTGATGAATTTGTTGTCTGCCTGCTCCTGCGGCCCTGAGCCTAGTGCACTGTGTTTGGTGCCCGCCTGCGTCCAAGGCAGGGCCCTACTGACTTTGCCGTGTCCCAGTCCACTCCACAGGGACCAAACGCCCAGACAGTGGACCGCAGACCCGAGGGACAGGACCCGGTGAGAACAGGACGAGGCCGGTGTGGCTCCCCTCCTTCACAGGGAGGGTTGAGCCCCGGCTTCCCTCGTCACAGTCACGCTATCCCTCATGTGCAATCCAGTAAACTTGATGGTGTCAGCATGGCCTAGACCTTAACCCTGGAGGACCCCCATTTGCTAATGGCTAGATTGACACTACATGACACTACAAACACTCACATGAGAAGGTCTGTTGCCTTGAGTAACTGGTCACCAGTGTGACTAAGGGGCTCCCTATTACAGCCCCAAAACATGACTTACTTGTTCCTTCTGAATAACCACTCCTGAAAAATTCATGGAAAGGGTTTTTAAAACTCAGTGTAGGAGCATATAGAATCTGGAAAGTGCATAGAGAGATGCCTTGCTGTTGAGTCAATTTTGAATACTAGATGGCACATCGTTAGATGAAATAACATAATGCCATTTATTTTTTCTTAGCTTCTTCATCCTGACATTATCACAAAATGTTTTACAGCTGGTTACATTTTATAGTCAAGGGATGGCAGACAGTGGTCAATAGTTTCATGAGCCGAAGCATCCAGTGATATAGGATGTAGTAAGAAGCATTTTCATCCAAAAATATTAATGAATGTTTCAAGCATCTGATCATGTAAACCCTATAAATGAAAGACAAGCTACAACATTAAGGCCTGATCCTGTTCTCATTGAAGTAAATAGGAGCTGGACTGAGCCTTGGTTTATTAATATGTATGGGACCTTGCACAGTAAAGGTATAAAACAACATGCAATGAAACAACAACCCAGTCTGATCACATGCAGGGCTCAGTCCTGCAAGTCAGCAAGAGCTGAAGGTATTACGCCTATAAGAAGCACAAACAATTCTTATTACACGGGATCCCTATATATGATATATTTCCATACTGGAAGAGTCATACCATTTTGTGTTAAATCCCCTAAACTGTACTTTAATGAGTCTTCTGAGTATTATTTTTTACTGGACACTTGTATAATATTATTCTAATTGCATTATCATTCTATCAGGTGATTGCCTGTTGTATGGTAAGTCTTCAAAAAATGTGAAATTGCTTTGTAAATATACTTCTGTCATTGATTTTAAAAAATGGCTTTTTCTATGAAGTCATCTAAAGGCCAGCATTAGTGTCGATGTGAGCATTTGGCATGAGGGTGATGCCATAAGTAAGAAGCCATTTATCTGGCTTCCTTTCTGTGGGGAGCGAAAATTGACAAGACAATGCTATCTGCAGTGCTCATTAAACTGGGTCAAATCTCCTGTTATTTATGCAATTAGTTCCACTGATCTCAATAGTTCTATGATTTATTAAATACTGAGAACTAAATTCTGCCCTGATTTGCACTGTGCAATCCTGTTCATAGTGTAAATGAGGGCAGAATTTGGTCCCAAACATTTAAATTAACCTATCCACACATAATGGAATAATGTGATGTGTTCTGCAAAAGAGAATCTTCTGAAGCACTGTTGACAACAAATGGCATGTCACAGAGAATTTTCTTTAGATATATAACAAAGAAAGAGAATCTCGCCTCTCAAACCTAATCCTGCAGTGTGAAATGGGATTTATATTTATTTATTTTGACAGTTAATTCCTCTCGTTTATATCTACATATTAATTCATAGGGACTTAGCTCTTTGCAACTTGGTAAGTGATTTGTCTAATACCTCCCAAAGACTCTGATACTAGGAAACTAATTTTAAGGTTTGTTGTTTCCACTTTGTTGTGGTTCCTCAGTAAAGGCTGAAGAGAGAAAAGAAGGAAGAGACACTCTCCAACCCCCTTTGGTAAACAGAATGGCCTGAGATCCTCAAGGCATCATTAGAACTTGCAATGAGGGACTGAGAACTGTTGTGTACAGTGTCTTCCAGCTGAATGCCTATTTTAGCAGACTGAGACTCAGTGAGGTCTGTTCTTCATTAAATTTAGTTAGACTTATTCCTGACATATCCAGAGAGGAACCACACCCTGTTAGATCTAAATTTTAAAAAAGAAAAAAAAGTCTGCGTGGTAACTAAGTGTCCTAGCCCAGGGCTGGGATGCTTAGGTTTGATTTTGTAAAATCATTCTTTCTAGAGATATAGAGAATGTTATTTGTTTCCTGAGCCCACACCCCAATATCTTTTCTGTTGTAATAAAGAAGTTGTATAGAAAGGCCTACAGTGGCTCTACTTGTTTTTCTTGAAGAATTTATGTGATTAATTAAGGAAAAATATATCCACAGGCATGACATTTCGAATGTATAATTTATGTTGTTTTTATTACGAGGTGTTATACTTTGAAAAAAAAATCTATTGTTTCGTGTTATTGTGAATTTCAATAGGACTTCCCTAAAGAAAGGTACAGTTGGCTGAATAAAAGGCTTCTCCTTTAAAACATTGCCATAGAAATAGCTGTAGATGCGATAAGATGGGGTTAAGAGGAAACAATAAAATGTGTCAAAAATGTACTGAAACGATTGTGCTGAGTTAATATTATTTTTTTCATTTCCTTTCTTTTCTCCTGTATTGTCATGCTAAGACCAGCCTTCATATTTTAGCAAGGCTGAGGGAGTTGCTTCAAAGCTCAGTAGGGTTTTTCTTTCTTCCATATATTATACTCACATAAACCTGTCAACAATGGCAAGCATTTTGTACAATGGAGTAATTCATCTTACTTGTATGGCATTTTGGGGACCAGATATGGGTATAATGCAAGGGCAAGTTTCAGACTGAAAGGGAGTGCTCCTCGTTTCAGTAATCAGTGTGGAGTGCGAAATAAATTCTTGCCTCTTTCGGCTCAAGTGGTTAGCCAATATTTGGGATCTTTCAAGTTGTTTCCAATAGGAGGAGAAAACTGGTGATGAAGTTGGGTATTTCTTTGCTGCAATCTGATTTATTTACCAAGAATGTACACAGTGCTGTTTCCAGGAATGCAGGAGGAATTAAACAGCAGGAAACAGTTACATTTAGCTAAGTTCCAATCTTTTTTTCAGCCAGCACTCTGCCCAAAAGCTCTGATATAGCTTTTTCTCAGGGTCATATTACAAGTGCTTTTCTTTGCTGCCTTCTCTGTCTTAGTCTCACACAGACATGCATACAGGCAATCAAACAATATTCAACCCCCTACATTTGCATTCCCAATCAAACCACTCAGACTGCATAGACTCTAGGACTGGAAGGGACCTCAAGAGGTCATCGAGTCCAGTCCCCTGCCCTCATGGCAGGACCAAATACTGTCTAGACCATCCCTGATAGACATTTATCTAACCTACTCTTCAGCTCTCCGAGTGGGATTCAACCTCCCTAGGCATTTCTTCGCTGTCCATCACCCTGACCTGTTTAGTCCTTTTTCTTATGTCCAACTAAATCTCCTTGCTGCGTTTAAGCATTGGTTTCTTGTTCTATTCTTAGAGGGACTAGCGTGAACGTTTTTCTCCCTCCTCTTGTGCACCTCTTTTGGTACGACCTGCTTCGTGTCCTCTCAGTTTCTTTTTCCGCAACTAATTGACATTCTTTGCTTCTTCATGGTCTGTTCCTCAGCCCTTTATCATTCTGTTGTCTTCTCTGCGACCCTCTCCCATTTCTCACTCTTCTTGAATTGTGCAGACCTGCACTATCCGTTGGCCTACCGCGCGGTAGGTGGGGATGCTTCTGTGTCTTGTTTTCACACACCTGTTCATGCATCCAGATCAGTTTGGCTTTTTTCTGCAACGTCATCACCTGTTGATCATATTTGTTCGGGTCCGTGGCCCTTGATCCTTTCTTGCCTACTCCTTCTACGACAGTCTTTCCATTTGTATGTGTTGAATGATTGTTCCTTCTAGTGCGACTTTGCATTTATCTTTATTGACTTCATCCGTTTCCTCGACCATTTCTCATTGTCCGTCATTTTTTGTTTTGACTGTGCTCCAAAGCAGGTTTGCTCCCTCAGTTTGGTATCGTTGCACTTCATAGGCGACTTTCTATGCACATCTAGTCGTTGTGGTTTGAACGAGGCGATCCCAACAGACCCCCCCCTCGGCATCATTGTTATATCTTCCGCAGGATTGGGAGCTTTGAATACTCTTCGTCGGTGTATCCAGCCGTTATTGCCCCACTTATGGTAGCCTATCTAAATTGTATTTGGCCTAGTTTTCGTACGGCTATCGTTGAGTCTATCAATGCTTACTTGTTCTAGCTATACAATCCTTCTCTTCTCCCGACTCGTTTCCTATCAGGTTTCGAGTGGTTTGAACGATTTGTTCTTTACAAATCCATGCTGGCTATTCCCTATCACCTTACCACCTTCCAAGTGTTTGCAGGTGATTTCTTTAATTACTTGCTCCATTATCTTTCCTGGCACAGAAGTTAAACTAACTGGTCTGTAGTTTCCTGGGTTGTTTTTAGAGTGGAACTGGCCCAGTTCCACTCTAGCTTTGCATGTGGCTTGTGTTTTAGGTGGTTGCTCCTACTGTTTCCGCTAGGTATTCCATAAGGGAGCTTAGTTGCTTCTTACATTTAACCTGAATGAAAGGCAGCTGTTACACCAGCAGCTTCAATGAGATATTACCCAGCCCCCCAGTGTAACAATATTATAGGAAGTGCCTGCTATAGTTAAGATGACAAAAGAGTTTATATTATAACCTCTTATTTTTATATACTCATAACTTCCTCAAACATTCACCTTTTGGACTAAAATTTTCTATGCTTGGTCTCTGCTCAAAGGAGAATTCTTCCCTCCGCCCCCCCCCCCCAAAAAAAAAGGTTTAAGCTCAAATGCAAGTGGTAATAAGTGCAGTATAAATGAGAACACAAAGCATACTCTTTGGATTTCTACAGGGCAAGAAGCATTCCAGGCTTCCCTGTTGTACTTGAACCTGCACCTTTTCAAGTTAGAACAATGAAGCTTTAATCGCTATAGTACCATTCGAGAGCTTGGCAGCTGCGACACAACACCATCTAAGATTGCCTGGCCAGAGCCGTCCTGCCATCCATGGGGAAGGTTGCCATAACTCGGCCATCCCCAGAACCTACAGCCAACTGTGACTGGACATCATCATCCCCAACAAGGACTGGAAGAAGATCATCATGATGGACATCACAGTGCTGTTCAACAACAGGACTCTGGCCTTCCACAATGCCCGAACTCGGAAGGTAGAGAAATATCTATGCCCCTCTGGCCAAAATCTTGAGAGCTAAGAGTTACCAGGTCCAGACACATGCACTGATCATCGGAGACTTGGGTGCATGGGACCCCAGTAAGGAGCGAGTGCTGAGAGAATGCAGAATCGGTCAATGCTACTCTCAGCTGATGGGCAACTCATGATGTTGTATGCCATCAGGTGGTCGAGGGACATCTACACAGAACACATCACCAGACATCAGCAATACCAGCAGTGCTTTCCTCATGGATTGTATTTTCTAAATGGACAACCAACCTAATTTTCAATTACTGAGGGGCCATCTCCACTTATTGATATATTTTGCTTTCCATAACCAAATCTCTGTACAACCTTTCATGAGTGATGTACCCAAGTATTTGGATTCTAATATTTAAACTGTATTGTTAAATCTAGTCACCTAAATTTGGGTTATTGCTGAGTATCTACTCTATGTATCATATGACTTTTAAAAACTAACTTTGTATTTGTGGATAATCTAAGCACTATACCCACATGCAGAGACACTCTTTCCCCAACCTATGTATTACATAATTTTTTTAACATTAGCTTTAATAAAAATTTTAAATCTGATCTTATAGGTGGGACTGGTAACACCCTTATTATTAAGGTTGCCTGACACTTTCCATTAGAAGACCCTATATTCAGTTGCTCATAACTTTGCCATATTTTAATCATATGGGCTGAATTATTCATGTTGATTGTTAGCCTCAGGCTAAATGTTTTTTGAAAGTTTCAGTCCAAATAGTTCAGCTGTTTGCGAGAATGAGTCTAGGGAAAAATACATTGTTTCTGGCAACCTTTTTTTTTGAGAAGGTCTAGAGTCCCCATGCTTTGGAGCAGGATCTTGAAATTTGGCAGGGAGGTGGCCTTTGGTCAGGAACATGCCTTTTTCTGTCCCTGGGAAAATCGACCCAAATTTGGCCAAGTAAAAAGTCTTTGGAAAATCTTTATTTGCACATGCTCAGTGGAGAGTTCTTGGAACTTCCCTGCCAAGATCATTAAGATCCCATCCTTGCTAAGCATGCTCTTGCTTGTGCTGAACAGACTGAATATGCACTGTCTCCTCACAGTCCCACATAGGATTGGACTGCACATATGCCACCCCACAGGGCTGGGCACTGGAGCGAATAGTAGGAAGTCTGTCACTCCTGTGCTCTCAGTGACCCCCTGCTGGCACCCAAGCAGTGTCGAGGAGGAAGTCCCCTGATGTGAATGCAGAGGGGACAACAGGGAGCCAACTGAGTTGGATGGAGGAATGGGAGAAAACTGGGAAAAGAAACCTGGTAAAACTAGAACTGCAAAACGGGGAAGAGAGAGGAGCTGTGACTAGTGGTTGGGGGAGGGATTACTGGGATTGGGAGATGAGACTGGGGGAAAGGAAGCTGGGACTGGTTGGACAAGGAGACTGGGACTGTTAGGCGGGGTGGGAGGAAAGGCTGAGATTCGGTGGGGAAGCAGACTGGGACTGGAAGCTGGCGGGGAGGGGAGGAAGGCTGGGTCTAATTGGAAAAGGAGGCTTGCAGCCTTACTACTGTTCTTTTAATACAAGTTTTTTTGTAAATAGCATCACAGGGACATAGTAGGGTTAACTAAGCCACTAGTGACAATGCTGAGCAAGATACGATGTGTAAGTTGTAGTGTCCTGGAGAAGCCTTCAGAGGCATTTTGATGTGGACATGCCGGCAAAATGAGGACAGACACATGCCTGGAATTAAGCAGCAGGCTGCAACTTTTATTAAACTTTAACACAAGGGAGGGATACTATCTGCCCATCAGCCGTATTCTTTTTACTCTTTCAGATCTAGTAACACTGCTCTCTTATTAGGCTCAAGTTGCTTTTTTTGTTTTTTTGGCCCTGCAAAAAAAACTAGGAAAAGTGTAAATAGGAAGGTCAAAGGTCATTGGAAGAAACAACTTTTTTAAAAGCATGTTTTTCTTTCAGAACGTGCACTTTTGACTTGATCTCTAAAAGTTTAATTTCTGTCGCTGGCCCATGAAGTAGCTTTGGTTTCAGGGTCAAAGAGGGCTTCCCTTGGATGTGGCTGTCAGAGCAAGCCAAAGTACTGTCTGCAGCAGCAATTTTTTTAAAAGTTAAAAACAGTATCAAAGATACAAAATGTACTATGCCTAATGGGAGGGATAAAACTGGAGTCCAACCAGAATACATGCTGAAGTGTAACAATGGTCAAGTATTTAAGAGTAAATAGAAAAAACAGGAAGGGAAACAAATTCATTTTCATTGGAAGAATGGTAGGATTTCACCTGTAATACTATCTTTTCTCCCTGTGTTTGTGTAACTAATACACTCCATATGAGCAAACAACCTAAGAGCTACCTTTCTTTTAGCGTGTTTTTTGGTAAGGTTTTTTTCCGTTAAGTACACAACTTTAATACTAATTGATTCCACCTTAGAAGACAGGAAGGATTTCATCAAGCATGGTTTCATCAGCACATTTCCAAATCATACTGTGTAGAACCACAAAAGCCAGAGAGGTATTTTTAGTGTTGGATCTTACAGCCTTAACTTGTCATCAGTTTGATAACTGTAGACATTAAATCACAGGCCACTTCTGACACCTGAGCTGGGTTTAGTTGTTTCTCAGATTACAGCTGTAATATATCATTCCACATCCCTTACCTAGAGGCACACAGCTTTTCCCACAGTCTTAACACCCAAATTATGTAAGTCAGTGTAGCTCTATTGAAGTCAAATGGAGCTCTGCTGATTCACACATGCTGAAATGTTTCAAAGGCACATTCCACCGTAGCCTTCTATGAGACCATGTTTATATCTTTCAGCGCTACAAAGTACTCTTAAAAGTATTCAGTGGTGACAGCCTGAATGATGAGTCTGTCACAGGAGTGACAGAAGCAAAGTATTTTCTCTTTTACATACAAAACGGCTTATTAAAGGCTCTTCCACAAAGCCTGGGAACCCCATCACTAATTTGATTACTCTCTATATATGGACCAAGAGGTCATGGGGATAATAATCTTTAGAACCAATGGAAAAATAGAAAATATTCTGTGAAATTTCACAGATTTTTTTTTCTAAACTTCAAATTGTTCAGGTTCTAACAATGATACAAAGCTGGGAATTTTCCTGCCTCGAGGGGGTGATATGAGGATGAATTAGGATATGTTCATATGGTACTTTGAACAAGGATGGCTTGATATCCAAATATAAAGACTAAGTAGAGTGAAATCTGACTTAGGAACCAAGGCATTTTCAAAATTCAGTGCCTTCATTGAAGTGATCTTCCATTAGAGAGGGAGCAGAATTGTGTTCAGTATTTTCAGGGATACTCTCCATGTTGGAGTTTTTAAGACAGGAAGTGGCTTAAAAATGTGTGGTCTCATAGGCAGGACTAATTGTATTGTTCATTATTATATACAATATTTATCAAGAGTTAGTGTTTGCAGCCAAAGGTTGAGGATCTACACATCCCAAAAGGGCCTGTTCGATGGCTAACAGAGCTGCAAAACAAATGGTTTGCTCTAGTTTCCAGTCATTTTTGGCAACAAAGGGACAATCAGTATAACAGGAAATGCAAGGTCTGGTCCTGCTCTTATTGAGCCAAAGGCAAGCTGAGGCTTCGTGAAGAAGGCCTCTGATCCCATTGTAAGCAACTGCTTCCCTTTTGTTAACAGCTTCAACTCAGGATCTCGTCCTATAATGTGTATGTATGTGCATTGCAGTAATAGACCAAAATTCATTTTCCTGTTTAAAATGCAAGTAAAATTTATGAATAACTGCTAGCACTGTTATCTCTGCCAGAAGACTGTCCTTAGGTAACTTTACTTTAACCATTCCCTGAGTTACATTTATTAGTTCTATATCTTGGGCCAAATCATCTCCTAGTCAAGGGTGGCATGTGAACTACTAATTCCGGGACACTAGTCCCTGCCCCCTCCCCTTCTGCCTGAGGCCCTGCCCCTCCCTTAACCCTTACAGCCCTTACCCCCGCTGGAGCCCCGAGCCCTGCGCTGTAGCTGGCCCACCCTAGCCCCAGCCTCCGCCCGCTTCAGGGAAGAGGAGCAGACTGGGCTGGGGCCATGGGGAAAGAGTGGGAAGCAGGAGGGGGCCTCGTAGTGGAGTGTGGGTGGGGCCACACCTGGCTGTTTTGGGAGGCTTAGCCTCCTCTTTCCTGTGATACCCACCACCCATGCTCCTAGTGCAACTTTTTTGTCTTCAGTGGTAGCCTGACCTCAGGATGGCATAAAGGCCGACTTCATCCTTGTCCTCTTGCACCCACCTGTTACATGCCTTTCCTGCAAACCACTGGTAGTTTACATGACCTTACATTCCAACACACCTAGTTACCAACATGAAGCTTACACGTCCTTTTACGTCACGGTTAAATCTGTCCTACAAATTCTTTGCACAGATTCTAGTTATGAACCGTATCCCTGGGGTGGGAGTGGGGGATCATCATAACTCTAAAAAGAATCAATCAGATTACAGCATTCTTCACTAGGCTAACCAATAATAAAATGATGATGCCATGGCTTGGTTTGATCATTAGAACTTGCTCAGACTTTCTGGAAGTCCAGACCATTCAGCACTCTCTCTCTAGTCCAAATAATTGTTACAGAAATCAAGATGGTTCCCTTACAGAATAAGCATTTGATCACAGCAGGGAATCTGAGGTATTGTCAAGGAAGAAGTAAACACCTCTGAAATCCATATGGGAGGATCTTCACTTTCACACTCCCCATCTTCTTGGTGAGGCATACATTCCATTGTGACAACCTTAAATTCCAAGGAAGCCCTTAAATTCAGGTTCATCCTCCTCACTTCCTTTAAAAGCTTTTGCATTTTCACTCCCTTCTTTTCATACTGTTCTGCAGTAAGTTGTAAAGGTTTAACCTGGGAAAAATTAATTGAATCAATATTATAAAGCCCTTTTCATTTATGAGCAATATTTTGGTAATCACCTTAGGTCAGTGATGAGTGCCAATCAATATTTTGTTTTATGGTGCAGACTCTTTTTCCTCGTATTCATAAGTCATGTTGTGTGGTTGTACGTATATACACATACGCACATGCACACATGCTGGCGTTGAGCATTAGTCTGGTTATGAGTTCATAAAAATTGCACTTAACAATGCTGTTCCCTTAAGTGTCAGTTTCTGGATCCTCTCATACTCCAGCTAGCAGTTAATCCATTTGTTTTTTAGGGCCCAGAACAAATTTAACTCTGCTGTGCAAAAGCCAGTCAACTTTCTCCTATTAGTGCTATTATTAATGGCAATGTACTGTTCAAGATGGACAGGGAGAGGGATTATATTATTTGTTTGTACAGTGCCTAGCTGCAGTAATTCTAAGACAGAATCTCTCTCTTCTCCATCCAGTAACGAATACCTAGTTGCTCCCCACTGTATGAACATATCATGCTCCAGTATTTTTCAATTTCATATTTTATCTGAATTCAAATATACTCTTATACACCAAGTTGCAAGTCCAAAACAGGCACCTGTGCATTTTGGATAACTTACTATTTCCCCTTTGCAAATCGTTTATGCAATTATCAGCATGGCTCATGCAGTCGTATGTTTTATGCATACAACTTAGGTACATATTTTTGAAAACTTAGCCCCTGGACAGGAGACCAAAAGTAACACAAAAGGGAGCTGTGCTGTTGATCCATCAGAAAGACCACATGGGTCGTCGGGGAACAAAACCTTTTTTGAGTTAATACTGCTGTCTAATGTAACATCTTCCATCTTACCACAGCATATATGTTTAAGGCAGTCTGTTGTATTTTCAAGGAAGTAGCAATCAACTCTGGAACCCATGCAGAAGGATCTTCATTCAGACACATTTCTACAAACCAAGGGCCAGACCCTGGGCCTTGTTATGATGGCTATACACTGCTCCTGTGGTGCAAAAGAGACTTAAAGTTAATGTAACCAACCAGATAGAGATTTCCTCTGCCTAGATTAATCCTCAAGTGGCATAGGGCTTATATAGCTGCTTCTGGCCTGGTCCCCTAGCATAATGGGCATGATTGAGGAGACACTCTGTACCTCAAAGCGGCACCCTGGAACCCGCATATTCACATCTGTCATATAATTATGATATAAAGCTTGCCTCCCTGCACTCTGGGGCTGTGGGGGCTGGGGCCACATTGCTGGCCTCCTGGTGCTCGGGGGCTGGGGCCATGCTGCCTGCCCTCCCGGCACTCTGGGGCTTGGGGAGGAGGACTGGGGGTGCTTCGAGGCTGGGACAGGGGCCAGCAGCTGCAGCAGGGGAGCTCTGGGTTCTGGTGGGGGATGTGGAAGGGGTGGGGTCTTGGGTGGAAGGGGCGAGGATGGGGGTCTAGCCTCTCCAAGCCAGTGGTTCACCCGCCGCCCATGGCATCAGGCATAGAGGCTTTTGCATGTATCTGCAAAGCACAATAGTAGTTTGACAAGCTTAAGAAGGGGGAACAAAAGCCAAAAATTGATGTATTGCAACCTCCATCCAGTCTGCAATTGTCAGGCAATGTTGCAGAGATCTGGAAAAAATTCAGACAGAGATTTGAATTGTATTTAGCAGCCATAGGGGCAGAAGAGAAAAATGATGAAGTGAAATCATCAATATTTTGCATGTTGTTGGGGAGGAAGCATTGGATATTTATAAAACCTTTTAAGTTTGAAGAAGGTGAAAACATGAAGTTAAGTAAAATACTGACTAAATTGAGGAACACTGCATGCCAAAAAAGAATGAAACCTTCGAGACACACGTTTTTTACATGTATGCAAACACTGATGACATCATAGAGCAGTATGTCACAGAATTAAGGAAACTCAGTAAAACCTGTAACTTTGATGAGCTGACAGAATCTCTGGTCAGAGATAGAATTATTTATGGCATTAAAGACAATGTGTTAAGAGACAGACTGCTCCACGAAGGAGACTTAACGTTAGAAAAAGCTTTCCAAATATTCAGGGCAGCAGAAACTGTGAAGGCAGAAGCCAAAGAGCTGAATTCATCAGAAGAGGTTATCCATGTACTGAGTACAAAAGAATATAGCCAGAATAGGTCAAATCAAAGAGCTAAGCCACTCACTATGAAAACCAATAGTAGAGGGAAGACTGGGTACAGATGATCACGTGGAAGGTGTGGATCACAGCATGGCCCCAAATAATGTTTTGTCTTTGGGAAACTGTCATAAATGTGGGAGAAATAATCATTTTGCAGAATGCTGAAGATCCCAAATGCAGAAAAGTCAAGTGCATCCAGTTCCACAAAGGCCTTATGAGAAGGTTGACACTGAGTTATTTACATGGCAATCAAATGATTATTTAATAATCTGTAGCGAGGCGGTGTGGCTCCCCTCCTCCACAGGGAGAGTTGAGCCCCGTCAATCATCCCCCAGGGCGGAACCGCTGGGCGGAAGTTCCGCCCCTCAAAGGGTCAGGCGACCACCCGGAAGGATAAAAGCCGGGCCTCAGCCTTCAGTCAGGCCTCAGCCACCGCCAGGAGCAGACATGCCTGCCGGTTCTTGTCACTGGGAGCTGTTGAGGCCCAAGGCCGGTACCAGGAGCTGCCAGAGCTACCCTGCGCCCATTACGATGAGGAGCTGCCAGAGCTACCCCGCAGCCGCTACGATGAGGAGCTGCCAGAGCTACCCCGTCCTTGCTACGGCCCTGAGGAGCCGTCGGACCAGACCTGGCCCACCTTCCCTGAGATACTCCCAGACCTGCCGCCCAGCCCTGACTGGGAGGAGCCCATGGTGCTGGGCGACCCTGCAGACCAGGTAGGAAACGAGGGGGAAATTGGAAGTAGCCCGGGGGCAGCTGACTACAGTCAGGCTGCAAAGGGCCCTGAGCCTATGACCGTGTGTGTCGGTCAGGACCCCCACTGATCACTCTGTCAGTGTGTTTCGGTTCAGACCCCCACTGACTGCCACTAGCGGCGACAGCTGCTACTAGGGCCCCAGGCTGGAACGCAGAGGAGTGGGTGGGCCTGCGTTCCCCCTGCCACCCGTAACCGGGTGGCAGAATCCCCCTCGCCTCGGCCCAACGAGGCCAGTGTGATTGCTACTGCTCTGCCCTGCCCTAGAAGGGCCAGAGCTCCTTGTACTGTGTTTGGGGCCCGCCCGACCCAAGGGCTGGGCCCCTCTACCTTTGTCATTGCTCTGCCCTGCCCCAAAGGGCCAGAGCTCAGAGAAACTGTAACTCTATTTGCTGGAGCCCCGCCCGATCCAAGGGCTGGGCCCCTATTGACTCTGTCACTGCTCTGCCCTGCCCCGCCCCAAAGGGGCCAGAGCGTATTGTACTGTGTTTGGTGCCCCGCCCAACCCAAGGGCTGGGCTCCTATTGACTCTGTCACTGCTCTGCCCCGCCCCAAAAGGGCCAGAGCGTATTGTACGGTGTTTGGTGCCCCGCCCGAACCAAGGGCTGGGCCCCTATTGACTCTGTCACTGCTTGGCCCTGCCCCAGAAGGGCCAGAGCGTATTGTACTGTGTTTGGTGCCCGCCTGCATCAAAGGCTGGGCCCCTACTGACTTTACCTGTGCTCAGTCCTCTCCATAGGGACCGAACATTCCCGGACGGTGGGCTGCGGGTCCAAGGAGCCGGACCCACGGAGGACAGGACAGGGCCGGTGTGGCTCCCCTCCTCCACAGGGAGGGTTGAGCCCCGGCAACCCTCGTCACATAATCACAGATTATTATTCTCTGTATCTAGAAATTTACACACTGCACAGTACTAATAGTAAGTCAATGATAATCGGAATGAAGAGAATCATCTCCAGATGTGAAATTCCAGGTGAAATCTTTCATGATAGTTGGCTGCAATTTTAGTGCAGATTTTGGGCAATTTGCTATAGATTGAGGGGTAATTTGGATTTGATGTTTTGTGATGAAAATTCCTAATCAGATGGAGTTGTGGAAAGGTCTTTATGGACAGTAAAGACCCTTATGAAAGACTTCAGACAGTGAGGGTGATTTGTATAAAGCATTACTGGTTTACCAAATGTGACAAAATTCCTCCTTTACCTTGGTGGGTCCTGCACTTCTTGGCAGATTTGCTCACCTCAGTGATCTTCCCCACAGTCTGGGTCAACTCCTCCTGTGTCTGATCAGGAGTTGGGAGGTTTGCAGGGAACCCGGGGCCCGCTCTCTACTCCGGGTTCCAGCCCAGGGCCCTGTGGATTGCAGCTGTCTATAGTACCTCCTGTAACAGCTGCATGACAGCTACACTTCCCTGGGCTACTTCTCCATGGCCTCCTCCAAACACCTTCTTTATCCTCACCACAGGATCTTCCTCCTGGTGTCTGATAAAGCTTGTACTCCTTAGTCCTCCAGCAGCACAACCTCTTACTCTCAGCTCCTTGTGCCTCTTGCTCCCAGCTCCTCACACACACTTCCTCTCCTCTGGCTCCCCCCTCCCTAACTGGAGTGAGCTCCTTTTTAAACCCGGGTGCCCTGATTAGCCTGCCTTTATTGGCTGCAGGTGTTCTAATCAGCTTGTCTGCCTGAATTGGTTCTAGCGGGTTCCTGATTACTCTAGTGCAGCCCTGCTCTGGTCACTCAGGGAACAGAAAATTACTCAGCCAGTGACCAGTATATTTGCCCGCTACCAGACTCCTGTACACCACTGGTCTGGGTCTGTTACACAAAGTACACCCCTGAACAATGGCTTTTCTCCAGTTCAGCTGTTAATGGGAAGAAAGATCAGATCTAATTTACCAGTTACTGATAACCTACTAAAATCTCATAACAATGAAACCATACGAAAGATGAATGAAAATAAGAAGGAGAAGCAGAAATATTATTTTGACAAAAGGGTCCATGATCTCCCATCTCTTAACCCTGGTGATACTGTGTGCCTGAGGAATCACACCTCTAATACTTGGGGCCAAAGAACAGCTGCATCCAAGATCTTATGTAGTCCAGACAGACCCAGGGGACATATTTTGATGTAATTTAAGGGCTCTATGAGTAATCCCAGAAAGTTCCAACACATTGACAGTAGATGTGAACTCTGGCATTTTCCATCGACTGCTCCTTTATCATCAAGACACAAAGGAGAAACTGTCAAGGAACAAGAGAACAACTCAGACTCCAATGAAAGGCTGATATGAGAAGATCAGAGTGTGAGATTAAACATCCTGAAAGACTCATAGAGACTTGCTAACCTGCCTGGAGAAGGGGTATTTGAGGAAAGTGTATGGTAAAGACTCACTTAAGAGTGATGTACTGGTAACCTCTGCTCTCTAGGTAGTTGACACACTGGGTTTATGGAAATGTACCACATGGGTTGAGAATTTAAAGCGTGTGTTATTAGATACTTGTTAGCTGTTTATATATATATATATATCCAGGTTCTCTTGTCTCATCCATGAATGGTTTGTTCCAGTAGCCCACTTATCATCAGATTGTCCTGGTTCCTCAACATCTGGCACGGACCTTGTTAATCGGGGCGACGTCTGAGCCAGCATGACTCTCCTAGTTCGTGTCACTCTCATATTTTGAGGTAGGCAGGTGAAGCGTTAGGGGGTCTTTTGCCCAAGGACCCCTACAAAGACCCCATACTGAAAGTTGTACTACTGAGTTACCCTGGTCTCTCAGTATCAAAGGGCAGCACTCTTAACACTACGCTATCCAGTCACATAACCACTACACCCTCCATTGCAGACACAACAGCTGACATGAGGCATAAGATCATGGAAACTAGCTACAGTCAATCCTCGAGACCAATACCAAGGCTCAGTGGAGAAGTACCATCAATAGTATGTTAGAAGATGCCATAGAGCCCTCATGACAATCCCTACTACCACATAACTCAAACCAATGAACTGGTAATACGCATACAGCCTCTGTAATCCTGGAATGCTTGGCTACACGATCAAGAAACAAACAGTATGTACCCACCCTGGAAATGAGGTTGGAAATAAGATCAAGCGACTCGGAGAGAAGTTAGTCAGCTGGTGGAACTCAGAAGGTGTAGAAGATTAAGATAGACTCGCTACTGAAAAATACAAGACCTACTCCATCTGAAGCCCTAGAAACTGCTAACAAAGGCTCCAGCACTAGCTACCAGGTAGAGAATACACTAGAGAAGCAGAGGCCAAAAAAGTAAATGCCCTGTTCTCCAAAGAACAATCCAAGTGTACTCCCAACTGCAGTGCAACAACACATAAATAACAGCAGAGCCACAGCAGCAGAAACTAACAGTATGGATTCAGTTATATGAACAGGAAAACATATGGAGAAGAGAAGACTCATAACACCAGCACAATGGCTGCAGGACCTGAGAACAGGCACAGCAATCTCCCGAACAGAAACCAGTCACCCATCACAGTAGAAGACATCCAGCAGCGGTCAAGAACATGAAGAGCTGGACAGCACCTGGACCGACATGATCCGCACCTACTGGCTAAAGAACTACAGCAGTGCCATGAACGCCAGCACACAGATGAACCAGATGCAGCGCCAGCTCCCACCCAAAACTGGCTACACAAGGAGGACAGTGCATCATGAAAGACCCCTGCAAGGGACAGAACGTCCAACTACCTGCCAATACCTGCCTCCCACACATGGAAAGTCCTATCAGCCAGCTACAGACCACATGAGCCAGTACATGACACAGCTCAGAAGGGCCTTGGAACAACACCAGAGCTCAAAACACCAGTGCTATGATATGACAGATCGCCAGCTCAAGGTCTAGACAGACCAATCTGAGCACAGTCTGTTTACTACGGAAGCTACACAATGCCGCACACGTGGATCTGTGAATGTTGGCGCTATACAATCAACAGGATGCTAAGGACCTTCCTCAAACTAATGGACTATGGAAACAACACTAAAGGGTTCAACCTCAAGCAGCTTGCCACAAGTGGCATCAAGACTAGCAACTTATTACCAAGGTATGCATGTCCCCGCTGCTGTTCTGCTTTATTTTTTTTTTCAAAGGCAATTTTTTTTTTTATTTTGCTTAACCCCCTCCAGCAGTAGAATACAAGGACGGTACGAAGTTCAGAGTGGAACACTCACCCACTCTACTACACATGATGACATCAAGCTGTATCTGAGAATGAACGGCATCGCTGATCACCTGACGCGGATCTACAGTGAGAATTCAGGATGTCATGGTGCACTGGCGAATGTGTGGCTGATATTGTAGTGAAAGCGGAAGGTAGTCACGGACTGAGTGGGTGGAATCAGGCCACATCGCAGACATACAGACCAGCTACAAGGTACCTCTCGCAAAACCAGTTTACGTGGGAAAAACCCGGGATTTGAGGAGCAAGGAAGACAGCAACATCCAAGTATCACCAAAGGATAAAACCAGTCGCTGAAGGCCAGCTCAAGTGGAAAACAAGACATGAGCCCCGATGTGAAAACCTGGAAGACTCCTCACAATGCACGGAGTTTCCACCCAAGCTCCAACACCAGAGACGTTGTATACCAGCGGAAAGAAGCGCGGGCGGGAGAATTTTTTTTTTATTTATATATATAATCTATATATATATATAAAAAAAAAAAATTCTCCCTCTCACCCTAATTGGTGGGTATGTTCTTCTCACCCGGCCTTCTACCAGAGCCTGTGAGTTTGAGGGTTCTGCCTGTATAGTGCGTATCTTAGTCTGTTCCTAGCACTGCATCTTCTGGTACAAGTAGCCTGATGTTGTTCCTGGGATCTGTTGGACCACTCACCGCTTAGAGTCACAGCCCCGAGTGCGACTCCACCACTGGCCACTTGACTCTTCACTTTCCACTCCTTCTAGTTCCCTTTCAGACCCGTACTCTCCAGCTTTCTCATATTCTTCTTCCTTGTTCGTCACTTGGCCTGCTATATCTATCACCACTTGCTGTCTTTTGCTCCTTGGTTCTATTACCACGATGCTGGTGATGGCCATTACCTGGCCTGTCATCTAGATCTGATAGCCCAGAATCTTAGCCCTTACCCACTCGCTATCCAGTCGCATTATATATATATACTACTATTTATATATATATAATATATATTATATGAGTTATTTTTTTTGTTTAAAAGGAGATGAGAACATGTTTATAAGAATTATAATTTAGAGAGCTCCATCGTAAGGATAAAATTGATGAACAGAGCGCCTTGGAAATGGGGTTGGGTTGATGTGCAGCAGTTCACAGAGATTCTCTCCAGGTGTTTTATTAACAGTTTTATTCCTTCTTGTTCCCTGTTTACTTATTAACAAATCCCAATAGTTACAATTGTATCGCAAATAATGTTACCAATTTAAATTTAGACAGGTGACTGTGCACACACATTCCTACTAGCTTATAAAGAGTTGGAAAATGCCCGTGACTATTCTACATGGAGCACTGATATTGCCAGGAATGCAGCGTGACAAAGACAACACTAAAAGCCAGAAACAGGTCTCGTGTCTGAGATTTCTTGAAAGTACAAAATAAATGAGTCACTGGAAATTTTTGCGAAGTAGTGATTTTTACTCTTATTTATTTTCATGTATCACCTTCTCAAGCAGCACGAAAAATGAAGTAGTGCTCAGTATGTTTTATATTTGGTTTTTCTATGCCAGTGAGATTGACCAAATAAAGTGTTTAAAGCTCCTTTTATTGATTCCTTAATGCAACTATACTGATGTCGGAGCTATCAGTTGCCAGCATAATCTCCCAAGATATACTACTAACATTGCCACTTATGGCACACAAAGGAAAGTATTTTAGAGCAGTCACTACATTACAGTAAGCACTGTCTAGCTAATATATCTCTTCAAATAATAATTACGTCCACTGGAAAATTTCATGCCTTTTCTTCAATGGTATATTTTTATTATAAATTCAGTTACCTAGGTTCTAGTAGATATTTTCAACCTTGGTCTGTGAACCTGTGGAAGGTTCAGTTCTGACTATGTCTAAGAATCACAAGGAAATTCGCACCTCCATTATAATTTTTTAGGCGTGCACAATGAAAAAAGGTTGAAACTACTCTCTTGCACATTAATGATTTCTCAAGTGAGAAGTTCATAACATATTAGCAGAGTCAGTTATTGAGCTCTCCTGCATCTGTGGGAAACTTCGAGAGTGGTATTTGGCACTAGGCAGCCTCCCCATCCGTGTTGCCGACTTGGGACTTGTTTGTGACAGAAATGACTCACCTCAGTTGAGTGGTACTCTGATAGACAGGGACATTGGTTCCAAAACCAGTGAATGGAGAGAGGCTGGGACAGCGTATCTGTGCCTGGTGTGCAGCCTCCTTGGAGCAAAGCACCAGTTCCACCCTCCTCTCTCCACTGTAATGTCAGAATTGATTTTATCTCTTCCTTAAGGTACTGGGCTTAACACTGGGTTGAATGGTGCACTGCACTGGGCATGAGTGCCCACTATAGACTGAGATTCACTAAAGATCTGAAATCATAGCTGGCACTGGTCGCTAACTAGTGTGGAGCCAATGAAGTATACTGTACCAAGAGCAGCTGTCCGGGAATGGACAAGTTTGTGGACGCTGCGATCCGAGCTCTGTGTTCGACATCTGCATTGAGCAGAGGCTGGAGATGCAGCAGGGTGTGGCTGGGGTGGCCACATGCGAGCGGCCAGTGACTGAGCAGTTTCAGGACAACGGAAGAGCTCATGGGAACGGCTGGAGCGGAGCAGTTTTGGAGACGGCCTGAGGAGCAGAGTGAGCGGCTTTAAAGCCGAAGCGTGTTCGTGGAAGCGGAAGCAACACCACGGAAGGCCAGGGCAGTGGCCCCAGACCACGTAAGTGCCTCTTTCTACCAGGCTGGGGGAGGCCTCTCGATAGTCGAACTTTGGGCTTTGCTCGCGCTGCCTGATTGGACTTGGATCGAAGCTGGGGATTGTTGGGAGGGCTATTATGACTGCGGACGGGTGCAGACCAGGAAAGCAGGAAACCGACACAGCCCAATTCTGGAGGTGGTGGGTTGTGTGGCTTTGCTCTGGTTGGCTGCTAGGACATCTACGTCCTGAGCTGTTTTCCCAAGTTCTGTGCTTTGTTGTTATATGTGCCTAGTGTAATTTACACCCTTCTCTGCTACTACGAGACCTCGTGCTCCTGCATGAAGGGCAACATTGCCTCTTTGAGCACCTAGGGTGTGTGTGCCTAGAAATTCCCTACTCACGAAGTGTGCACTGTGCGGCGCGGAGCTGCTATATAGTGCATGATGGTTATCTGTAAACCTGACCCCGGATACTGAACCCGGCCTCTGTGCTTGCACTCCAGATGGCAGAAGGGCTGTACACTATTTCTAAAACAACCCATATTTGATCGAGAAACATTTTGTTGGGATACAGCTTTGGAATCTATTGGGTCAACCAAAAGTGCTTTAAGAAAGGAGTTTCCAGCAGCAAGCTCATTCTCTTTGATTGCTATCTGCTTCTCTAGTGAGACTTGAGCTTTGAACTCTGTTTGAATGCAGGACCCATCTTGGAACCAGGGCTACTTACGTCCTTTTTGTTTAATCATAAACCTATATATCCTGATTGGGTAAATAACTAATGTAATAAGATTGTACGTGTCGGTGGTGATACCTCTTGCCCAGTGGACAAAGGTCCGGTATTTGACAGCATAAAGTACAGAGCTTTGTTCAGGGCTTGCAAAGCCTAATGCCCTTTGGGCCATCCCTATTTATTCAACTAGAGACAAAATTGAAGTCGCTGCAGCTTTCACTTAATTCTCTTAGCCTGTTTCGTTGTTGAGGGTGGCTGGCTCCGACGCCTTGAAAATAAATCATATAAACCCATGACGTTTTTTAAGTATTTTGATAATCCTCTTTCAGGCAGCGAGGAGCACTTTCAGCGTCAGGTATATAGATTGAGATCACGATTGCAGCATCATTGAGACCACAACCAGGGTTAGAACCAGCTTGAGTTCCTAGTCAAAACTGACGCTGTGGTTCCCCACAACAAATGCCCTGCTTCGAAGGAAGTGGCTCCGTGTTTGCCTCCAGAGCTTTGATCTCTGGGCAGCTACACCTACATGGACTGAGCGGAACGCGTGGAGCCACAATTGGATATGAAAGACCTGTGGATGCGCACAGAAACAAACCGCCGTGGCCGTCCCAGCGGGTCTTTCCTCCAGCGAACGACTTGGGAATTAGCCTTGTTGATCTCCTCGGTAGATTAAATGGTCCATTGCTTCACCTACCTGGATTATCGCAACCCGCTTTTTTTTTCATTGAGACTGGAAATTATTTTAACTAAAGCGTCTCAGTAAAAGTAACCAGACTTTCCCAGCCCACAGTAATCTTAGTGTTTCTCCACTCCTCCTCCTCGTCTCACACATATGCCTGAGTGCTGACACCCACACGCCAGTAAAGTCAATGGAGGTTGATTGGCTCAGCACCTTTGAATATATCAACAATCTATATCTATATGAAAAGCCAGGGTCTTGTATACAGTAAAAGCTATAAATATGGCTGGCCTGCTTTTAAGCCTGTCCTGAATCTATTTTTCCTATTAATGTTTGCTTCTTTGAAGGTGAGGTTTACTAGCAAAGTTTAATTTAGACTAAATCAGACTGTAAAACTCTGCCTCGGAGACGTGATCCGCCGCAATGTACAATACATACTGTGCTCACTTGACGAAAATAACAATGCATTTTGTTCCTCATTATTTAACTGATTTTGAGGTGTTTTTCTTTCTGCTTAATTTACAATAAACGTGTGGTGTCAGACAAGAGTGGAAAACTGTCAATGCAGCCCCTATATTAGAAATTTCCGCATGAACAAAAGGTCTCGTTATACACTCCTGACCACTCAACCTTAATCAGAAGACCAAGAAAGTACCGATAACAAACACCCAGGAATGGAAACATGCTTATATTGTTAATTCTGCTGGGAATTTGAACCCTGGTCTTCAGTAATCAAAGGGCAGCACTCTTCATCACTACGCTATCCAGTCACATAAGCCATCTACACCTCCATTGCAGAGCACAACGCTGACATGAGGCATAAGATCATGGAGAAACTGCTACAGTCAATCCTCGAGACCAATACCAAGGCTCGTGGAGAAGTACCAATCGATAGTATGTTAGAGATGCCAATTAGAGCCCTCATGACAATCCCTACACACCATAACTCAACACAATGAACTGGTATACCGCTACAGCCTCTGTAATCCTGGAGATGCTTGGCTACACGATCAAGAAGAACAACAGTATGTAACCCACCCTGGAAAATGAGGTTGGAAGATAAGATCAAGGCGACTCGAGAGAAGTTAGTCAGCTGGTGGACTACAGAAGGGTGTAGAAGATTAAGGATAAGACTGGCTACTGAAGAAAATACAAGGACCTGACTCATCGTGAAGCCCTGAAACTGCTAACAAGGCTCACAGCACTAGCTAACAGGACTAAGGAGATACATAGAGAAGCAGAGGCCAAAAAAGTAAATGCCCTGGTTCTCCAAAGAACAATCCAAGGTGTACTCCCAACTGCAGTGCAACAACACAAATAACAGCAGAGCCACCAGCAGCAGAAACTGAACAGTATGGATCAGTTATATGAACAGGAAGAACATATGGAGAAAGAGAGACTCATAACCAGCACAAAGTGGCTGCAGCCTGAGAAGAGCAACAGCAATCTCCCAGAACAGACCAGTCACCATCACAGTAGAAGACATCCAGCAGCCGGGTCAAGAACATGAAGAGCTGGACACACCTGGAGCAGACATTGATCCGCACCTACTGGCTACAGAAACTACAGCAGTGCATGAACGCCTAGCAGCACAGATGAACCAGATGCAGCAGCAGGCTCCCACCCAAACTGGCTAACACAAGGAGGACAGTGCTGATCATGAAAGTCCCTGCCAAGGGACAGAACCGGTCCAACTACCTCGCCAATAATCCTGCCTCCACCACACAATGGAAAGTCCTATCAGGCAAGCTACAGGACCACATGAGCCAGTACATGAGCACAGCTCAGAGGGCCTTGGACAAACTCAGGCTCAAAACACCAGTTGCTCATAGATAGAGTCAGTCCCCAAGACTCCTAAGGTCTAGACAGACCATTCTGGCACAGTCTGGATTACAGCAGCAAAGCCATACGACTCAATGCCGCACTACGTGGATCCTGTGAATGTCTGGCGCTATACAAGTCAACAGGATGCTAAGGACCTTCCTCAATATATATATATATATATATATATATGAGTTAATTTGTTTTTGTTTAAAAGGGAAGATGTAGAGACATGTTTATAGAAGATTATAATTTAGAGATGCTCCATCGTAAGGGATAAAATTATGAACAGACGGCCTTGGAAATGGGGGTTGGGTTGGGTGCAGCAGTTCACCAGAGATGCTCTCCAGGTTGTTTTATTAAAGTTTTATTCCTTTCTTGTTCACTGGTTTACTATTTAACAAATCCCAAAATTGTTACAATTTGTATCTCAAAATAGATTTGTTACCAATTTAAAATTTGACAGGGTTGACTGTGGCACACACATTTTCCTTTATAGATTATAAAGAGTTGGAAAATGCCCTGTAGACTATTCTATATGGAGCACTGATATTCCAGGAATCAGCTGACAAAGAGCAACAATAAAGCCAGAGAACAGGTCTCAGCGTGTCCGAGATTTCTTGGAAAAAGTACAAAATAAAATGAGACAATCCACTGAAAATTTTTTGCAGAAGTAGTGATTTTTGAACTCTTATTTTTTTTGTATCATCCTTTTTTCATCAAGCCATCACGAAAAAGACAAGTAGTGCTCAAAGTGTATATTCTATATTTTGGTTTTTGCTATGCCAGTGAGATTTTGACCAAATAAATGTGTAAAGCTCCTGTTAAAATTGAATTCCTTAATGCAAACTTAACTATGCTGGAGCTATCAGTGCAGCATAATACTCCCAAGAATATACTACTATAACATAATAGCCTGCCACTTAGTGGCCACACAAAGGAAAGTATTTTAGAGCAGTACTACATACAGTAAGTCACTGTCTAGCTAATATAATCTCTTCAAATAATAAATTACTCCACTGAAAACAATTTCATGAAGCCTTTATTCAATTAAATATGGTTTGTATATTATAGAATTCAGTTACCTAGGCTTCTAGTACAGTAGTTTTCAACCTGTGGTCTGTGAACCCCTGGGAGTTCGCAGACTATGTCTAAGAATTCCAAAGGAAATCTGCACCTCCATTTAAAATTTTTTAGGTGTGCACAAATGAAAAAAGGTTGAAAACTACTCATCTTGCACATTTATATTTTCTCCAAGTGAGAAAGTTCATAACATATGTAAGCAGAGTCAGGATGAGCTCTACCCTGACATCTGGTGGAAAGAACTTCAGAGAGTGTATTTGCATAGGCACGCCTACCCCATCCCAGGTTGCCGAGCTGTGGGACTGTTTTGTGACAGAAATGACTCAACCTCAGTTGGGTGGTACTTGCTAGACAAGGGACATGGGTTCCAAAACCCAGTGAATTGAGAGAGGCTGGGGACAGGTTGTGCTGGTGTTCGGCCCGTGTGGAGCCAAGAAGCACACTTCACTCCTCACTGTGATTCGAATTGATTTTATTTCTAAGACTTATTAAGGTTATGAGGCTGAACTCAGTTTGGCTAAATGTGCCCTAGCACTGGTCCTATAGACTGAGATAACTAAGAGTGAATCAATAAGAGTGAATACTGAGCGAGGAGGGTAGTGATATGGGAGCTAAACTGGAAAGGTGAGGAATGGACATGTGGAGGGAAGTAGAATGTGAAGGGGCAAGAAAAAAGGAGAAGGGACAGGTCGAAGGCGGGGAGGGGAGGCAAGGAGCAGCGAGCGAGCAGTTCAGGGACAACTGAGCACTCTGGGAGTGGGGAGCGAGCAGTTTGTGACGGCTGGAGGCGCAGAGTGGAGCGCTGGAAAGCAGACGTCGTTCTGGAGAAGGGCCGCAAGCGAACCACGGAGAGCAGGCCAGTTGGCCAGACCGACGTAAGTGCCCTTTCTACCCAGGCTGGGGAGGGACTCTTCCGATAGACTCTCGAAACTTTGGGCATGCCTACAGACAGGACTTTGGATTGTGGGGAGAGGGTGATTCGGGGTTGCTGGACTCAAGAGCCCAGGGAAAAGGACACAGCCCAATTTCCTGGGGTGGGTCTTTGCTCATGGTTTGGTCTAGGAACTCTAGTTGAGGTGTTTTCCCAATTTAGTGCTTGTTGTTTATTTTATGTAATTAAACCTTTTCTGCTACACCGAGACTTTGTGCTTGCGAGAGGGGAAACATTGCCTCTTTGAGGCACCTAGGGGTGTGTGTAAGATTTTCCCAGGTCACTGGGTGGGGGCTCGAGCTGGTTTGGCATTGGTTATTGAAACGGAACCCCTGGATACTGAACCCGGCCCTTGTTGCTGCCAACTCAGAGGGGCAGAAGGGTTACACATATTTCTAAAAACAAGCCCATATTTGATGAGAAACATTTTTGTATGGAAGAAAGCTTTGAATCTTATTGGGAAACCAAAGTAGCTTTATAGAAAGAGTTTCCAGTAGCAAGCTCATTTCTTGTTGAGTGATGCTGCTTCTCTAGGGAGACTTGAGCTTTGGAACCATCTGTTTGTTGAAGGCAGGACCCATCTGGAACCAGCCTACTTCCTTTTTGCTTTAATATAGAAAAACCTATAATCCTGATTGGTAAAATAATGTAAATAAGATTTGTACGGGTGGTGTACCTCTCTGCCCAGTGCAAAGGGTCCCGGTTTGTGACAGCATAAGTACAGAGCTTTTGTTCAGGGGCTGCAAAGCCAATGCCATTGGGCCATCCCTGATTTGATTCAACTAGAGACAAAATTGAATCTCAGCTTTCACTGTAAATTTCTAGCCTGTTTCCTTTTGAGGGTACCCTTGAAAATGTAAATCAATATAAACCATGGACATTTTCTTAATATTCTTTGAGAAACCTTTCCAGCAGCATGGGAGCACTTTCACAGTCAGGATAATAGATGAGATCACGAGTTGCAGCATCATTGAGACCAAAACCAGGGTTTGAGACCAGCTTGATTCCTAAGTCAAACAGCTAGAGCTGTGGTTCCCAAACTTGTCCCAGTGGCCAAGGGATGTGCTGGCTGCCACTTCCAGCAGCTCTCATTGGCCTGGAGCAGCGAACCACGGCCAGTGGGAGCCACAATTGGCTGAACCTGTGGATGCGGCAAGTAAACAAACCGGCCTGGCCCGCCAGGGGCTTTCCCTGCACAAGCGATGGAAAAGTTTGGGAACCACTGAGCTAGAGTATTAAATGAGTCCATTGCTTCCACCTAGCCCTGGATTTATGCAACCCCTTTTTTTTCATTGAGACTGAAAATTATTTAACTAAAGCTCTCAGTAAAAGTAAACCAGACTTCCCAGCACCACAGTAATCTGTAGTGGTTTTCTCCTACTCCTGTCCCTCTCTCTGCTACACATATTGCCTGAGCTGCTGAGCACCCACAAAGCCAGTTAAAGTCAATGGGAGGTAGAATTGCTCAGCACCTTTGAAAATCAACATCTATATCTATATGAAAAGCCAGGGTCTGTGTGATACAGTAAAAGCTATAAATGTTAATGCTGGAGTTTAAAGCCTGTCCTTGAATCTATTTTTCCCTTTAATGTTTGGCTCTTGATGGTGGTTTACTGCAGGAAGTTATAGACTAATCAGACTGTAAAACTCTGGCCTCGGGGAGACGGTGATTCCAGCCGCAGACTGTAGCAGATAATAGACTGTGCCTCACTTGACAGAAAGATAAAAGAATGCATTTTGTTCCTCATTATTTAACTGATTTTGAGAGGTGTTTTTTTCTTTTTGCTGGTTAAGTTACATAAACGGTGTGAAGTGTCATGACAAGAGTGGAAAACTGTCAATGCAGCCCTATAATTAGAAAATTTCCGCATGGAACAAAAGGGGTCTCTTTATATCACTTCCTGACCCACTCAACCGTAGATCAGAAGACCAAGAAAGGTACAGATAACAAAACACCCAGGAAATGAAACATGCTTTATATTGTTAATTCTGCCTGCCTTATTTCTAACACTGGCTTGGGATTGACTGGTGCAGCACTTCCCATTGTAAATGCCATTACATCGTCAGTAAATAGAAAGCGTCACAAGGAGACCTGCTATAGTCTTTTCATAACTAAGCATTTTGACTCTCTGGGGCAGATTTCCTTCTCAGTGTGAATAAGTGTAACTCCGTTGACATTAGTAGAGTTATGCTGGTATAAGAGAAGACTCAGGCCCTCTGACTTCCATTTAAAGAAAAGAATAATTACAGATTTACTGTAGTGGGATGAATTGATAACTTCTACTCCATAGCCCAGATCCTTAGCTGTTGTAAATTGCCTTAGCTCCATTGGCTTCAATTTACCTTGCTCAGGATCTGGCCCATAACTCTTATTTTAAAATATAGCTTTTCACCACTTACATTTCCTCTCTCACATACTCTGCTGTTCTCCATATGACTGAATGCTTTAATTTAGTTGTTTAAAATAGTCCAGATTCTCAACTCATTTACATTGGTCATAGCTCCATTGTCATCACTGTCAGTGAAGCTACAGTCCATGTAGACAAGTTGATGAACTGGCTCATGTTTTTACGCCAATATGATGTCTCATGTTAGCTAACTCTATGAAGCATTTAGGAACCAGTTTTCTGACAGACACATGTAAGAACAAACAAGCATATACTTTTGTGTGCTGAAAGGAGTTGAAGATGGGGCTGTAATGTACAGTAAACATCCCATCAAGCTGGCAACCTGTTTTTCTTTTCTTGTTGAATATGATCTAGATTTAATGTAAAGAATGGTGGGCCCAAATTCATAACAATAGAACTTGTACCACATGAAATGTTAACCATGTTAATTGAATTTGTATACTAAACTATTTGCTTGCTGGGATAACCTCAGTCACCTTGTATTTCTTTGAGGGCAGAATGTCTTAATCCAGCCTGTGTCATTACAACACAAACATAGAACATGCGATCTAAAATAGCACCCAGCAACCCAGAGCAGCCACATTTTTCACACAGTGTTTTAAGATAAAGTATTAAAAAGTTTGCTAAAACCGGACTATGTGGTGTTTGTTTTGATGAAAAAGTGGCTTATGCCAGCTGTTTGAAAGGACACAGGAACAATTGGACAGGAAGTGAAGAATACTATATCCAGCTAAAACTGCACCGGGAGTTCTAGGAAGTAGGAAAATATTTATTTGCATTGGAATTTGACCATGTTGCTGAGGTTTATACCCTTATTCTTGTGCAAAGTGGTATGCATTCTTTAATGACAAGTGCTCAAGACCAGGGTCTTAGGGCTTTCATACAAAATAAGTGAGAGGGTGTGTGTATGGGTGTGTACAAAACGTTCATAAACATGAATGTTAAGATCATGCATCAAAGGCTTGATCTTGTAAGATGCTAAGAACTCTGGCCGAGGTCCATCAAAATACATCTAAGTATGTGTTTAATTTTTAGCACACAAGAAGTCTCCTTGAAGTCAATAAAAACAACAAGGAGTTCAGTGGCACCTTAAAGACTAACAGATTTATTTGGGCATAAGCTTTTGTGCCCAAATAAATCTGTTAGTCTTTAAGGTGTCACCGGACTCCTTGCTGTTTTTGTAAATACAGACTAACAGGGCTACCCCCGAATACTTGAAGTCAATGGTGTGCTTAAGTAAATTGCTGACTCAAGGGCTGGTGTGCTCAGTACTTTGAGTGATCAAGCCTCAGGCAGTCAACAGCAACATCTTCACTTCTATAGAAAGCTATTAGCAGCTAGTTCTTATAAACAACTGGCCACATTACAATATGATCCGTTCCTTTTTGCTCTGGCCTGCATGAATTGCTCTCTGTAATTTGATACACCCCACTCTTTAATGTGAACATGGTTTGCCAAAAAAAGTGAGCAGCCTTCAGTGGTTTCTGTTTCACTTATCTGTTAAAATGGTCCTAGAAATGTACAGTATTAAAAAAAGAAGCTCCAGATTCAAACTGTTTATAATGAAGATAATATCTACAAGAGTCTGCACAGTACACCACCCCCTTTTTTCCATAATCCTCCATTATCTAAGGAGGTCATGCCCCGTAATGAGCAGCATTTACATGCAAAACTCTTACATTTACGTGAATAAATTCCATATCTCCCATCTCAGTCAGATAAACAAGGTTTCTGTATACACAGGGCATAACAAACAGGACAACACCCATCAAAACATGTTACTGTGCCCTAAACCTGGATGGGAGCAAACTAGCAAATATTTACAATTCTTTCAATTGTAGGGGAGGCAGAAATGTTGGTACCATAACCTTTTTTGAAGAATTCTGCCATCTACCTTCTCAGGCAGGGGAGATTAAGCCCTAACGAACCACCCTGAAATAGCTACATCTCTTGTCAAGTATCAGAGGGATAGTCGTGTTAGTCTGGATCTGTAAAAGCAGCAAAGAGTCCCATGGCACCTTATAGACTAACGGACATACTGGAGCATGAGCTTTCGTGGGTGAATACCCACTTCCTCGGATGCATGTAGTGGAAATTTCCAAGGGCAGGTATGTATATGCAAGCAAGAAGCAGGCTAGAGATAATGAGGTTAGAAGAGGGCCTCATCCTCCCTGATTGAACTAACCACTTTATCTCTAGCCTGCTTCTTGCTTGCATATATATACCTGCCCCTGGAAATTTCCACTACATGCATCTGAGGAAGTGGGTATTCACCCACGAAAGCTCATGCTCCAATACGTCAGTTAGTCTATAAGGTGCCACAGGACTCTTTGCTGCTTCTACATCTCTGTGGTATGTGCATTGTTTCACCCAATGAATAGCTATGTGATGTGACTGAAATGTATTTTTATGAAGAGTTGCTTTTCAGGCCTGGGAGGGACCCTTTATTTGTTTTCATTGAAGTTTTACCTGGCTTTCCCTCCCTCCTGTCTAATACTATGTGTCTCCACAACTTTTTGAACACCAGACTCACAGCCTTCCATCCATCCACTCTCTCATTTATATTGAGAAGATGCAGTGTTTCCCTTCCCAACCCCACTGATAGTATAAGGAAGCATTACAAACAGGGACTATGTGGTTGATGGACAATGATTGGTGACTGTGTTCTCTGGGTCCAAAGCAGTGGCAGCTCCAGGCACCAGCACACCAAGTGCATGCCTGGGCGGCAAGCTGTGGGGGGCGCCCTGCTGGTCCCTGTGAGAGTGGCAGACAGGCAGCCTTCAGTGGCTTGCCTGCGGGAGGTCTGCCAGTCCCACAGATTCAATGGCAATTTGTCAGTGGGTACGCTGAAGCTGCGGGACCGGCGAACCTCCCACAGGCAAGCCGCCAAAGGCAGCCTGCATATTGTGCTTGGGGCGGCAAAAAAGCTAGAGCCGCCCCTGCTCCAAAGTTACTTTGATCCATGAAAATGTCCTAGTTATTAGCTTGACCTCTGGCCCAATATTGCTCTTTTCTGTGAAGCTGTTAAATGAATCTTGTTGGATAAATGCAAAAACTCCATTATAACATACAATGGATATATTGTTCTCTCTCTCCAAACCCTGATTGGTAAGACATATAGTTGGAAGAGTAATGATAGTTTTTCTGGCAAAATTTATTGGAATCCTTTGTAAATATGTAGGGTTAAAAACCAGCCAAGGAAAGGTTCATTTTCAGAGGGCTGCAAGTTCAAAAGTTGAACAAATCCGTCCTGACTGAAGTTACAAGCCTCATAATTAATGAATCGAGCCCAATCACTTTCTTCAGAAATGTTTTCTTTAAATGGACAACAGCTAGAAATTCAGGAACTACTGTAAGTAACTAGGAAGCAGAGGAACAATAGCCCTTTTCCTGCAAGTGTTGGTAAAGGGAATGACTAAACATTCAAACACCCAGTAGTTAGACAGCAAGTGAAGTTAAGCTACAAGTGGCATGAAATGAAGGTAAGACTGTCAAATTATATATTTTTACTACTTTGTACTTTCATATTTCAGAAAGGCAAAACCCAGTTCAGCTGGACTCCAAGCAATGCTGAGCAACTGGGGATGGAGTGCGGACTGGGTGTGGTGATAAGTCTATCCCCAAACCAGGGCCTACTGCACAGCTACTTCACAGCTATATTTCAGCTTAAAGCCCGGAATAACATTCACAGCCCTTCTGCGTGAGCTGGTGGGGTCACTGGATCATGTTAATACACATGCCATGGACCCTTGCTTAGCCTGCCTTGGCGCACTCCCAATGTGACCTTCCACACCAGCCTACAAGGGACTGGAAAAGAGATGCTTTCCATAGTGCACAGGAAGTACACAGGCAATTAAATCCCACCATTCCACTTGCATTCCTCCTCACAGGCTTACATGGTGTGAAGGGCCTTGGGCTGGCTCCCTGAACCACAAGTGAAGTCAGCTCTGAATGCAGAAGCATCACTTGCATTCCCTCAGTTACAATAAATGAGAGATTCCAGTGGGGCATGCCTGGAAAATATCAACTTGTTAAGTGACTAATAAGCCTATACAAAATCTTGAAGGTTTCTTTCTCACCAGGCAGGAACAGATATGAACTGTTGCCATTGGATGAATGCAGCACCATTCTGTCTCTTCTGAGAAAAGAAAGACTCAAGGACCTGAGAGCATTTTGTAATTGTGAAAAAAGGTCTCAGGAAGTTAGGACTCAGCAATAAAAGAAAATCAGGAGCTCAGTGTTTTGGTACAGGTGGTATTTTTCAAAAATGACATGATCTAAGTTTGGGGAAAACCATGCTTATAAGTTGTTGTTTTGGTTTTAAACAGAACATTTCCCAGCCAGTGAGGCTAATTTAATAATTTAATTTGATTAAGTGAATTTAGTTTAAGTCACATGAGAACCAAATACGTGCTATTTCAGGGGCACAAAAGTTGCAGTATTCTACATACAAAGATTCAAGTCTCTGTGGTTGTGGGATTTGTTCTGTGAATATTTAATCAGTCCAGGTCTCTTCTCTTTACTGTCTCTCTTTTCACTTCACTCCCTGACAGTTTTGAAGAAGATGAAATTCAATGTTCTTTTTCTGGGCCCAGTGTTACTTAAAACCAGAGCAGGATGAATAATTTATAACAAGGGATTTAAAAAAAATGAATTTGGCTTTTTTATTCTGTTTATAAATTGTTGGCGCACAGGTCCTGATTTTTTAAAAAAAAATTAGCCTAATAATTTCTGCAAATAATTCTTTGTCTGAAGGTGATTTTCAAGTAGTTTGTTATATTTAATATTAGAGATTGGACCTATAGACATATTAAATGTCTCTATTCCCCGACTGGATGAATGTAACTCTTAGCATCCTGGTTCTTCTGTGAATTCTTGTGCTTATAATATCAGCATTCACTTTCTGCAATTATTCCTCATTACAATTCCTTGATCCAGCAACGTGATTAGCAGTCTGACCCTGATGCAAAAAAGCACTTGAGACATCCTGTGTTCCTTTCCAGCCACACATTTCTATGATTCTGTGTACTTAACTTTAAGCACGTAAGTAATACTCCTATTGAAGTCAGTCCAAAGGTAATTTGAGTTAATGTCGAACAATTCAGTAAAATCACTTGAGCAGTTTTCGAGTAACATGATCATGAAAAAAAAAAGTGTGTCCCTTTTTTTGTCCTTGAATAATGTATAAATGGGTTCATTTTTTAAACTTGACAGTTCTCATAGATCAAACTCTCAAAGAGGGCAAAGAGAAAGTAGCTTTATGTTTATAGAAAGTAGCTTCACAAATGTTAACATTTTAAGTGACTGAAAACATATTGGCCATACAGTGTTAACATTTTTTCTTACTGTCTTGAATGCACATTAATAGCAAAATTCTATTCTCTGAGGGAGAACTCTGTACTTCTGAGGAATTTGCTGTGTTAAAATAAGTGGGATTTTTTTTCCTTTACCTCCTCACCCGTGACCGTCTGAATAGGGGAACAGCAGCAGCAAGCCTATCACAGGACAATAGCCATTAGACAGTAAAACAACATAGGAAGTAGCTGCAAATGTTTTGACAAGCATTTTAACTAAGGACTAAGGCCTGACCACCAACTGGGGTGGTGCATATGGTCTTCTGAACTGTTCTGTTTTTAAAGAGTGAAAAACCAATAAAGATAAAAATACAAAGTTTCCTCAGATACTGTACTGCAGTATTCACCACATGTGTAAAGTGAACAGAACATCAGAGTCAAGAGCTCCTTACCCATTTCTTTTAGGTAGCATTCCACCCCTACGGGCTGATTCTGTCCTCTGGTTACATTGATTTTATACCTAATTTACAATGATGTAAGTGAGATCAGAATCCATTCTCAAGTCTCCACTCAGTCACTCCCCATTGCTAATGCAGCATCTGTTTATGACAGGTTTATAAGCTAAACAAAGATTATGAAAATATCCAAGCCACTAATGCAAAAAAGACCATTTTAATGATTGTCTCCAATCTGAAGCTCTCCCCACCCCCTCCATATTCTCTACAATAATCATTTCCACCTTCTTCTGTTTTCCAGCCAACATTGTCCTTGTCCCTCATAGTTTTGCAGTCTTTTTTCCTGTGTTGTTTGCCTTGTAACTAGAACTAAACTATAACTTCTTGAGTTAGAATAGAACCTTGTCTCCACTTGTCTGCAAAATACACCCTCCCCTCACACTCCCCTTGGCATGTAAATAATAGTAGTTCTACTCCTGATCCCAATGAAATTAGTGGCAAAACTCCAGATGCCTTCATTTGGACCAGGATTTGGCTCAACAAGAGCTGATGCGGATCTGAGAGTAAAATTTGCTTTGCTCTTCATGCGTTCCAACACAGCTCCTCCTGCTGCAGCCCCATACATGGCACAGTTGTGACAGTTCAGCATGTACTTAGAATTTAAACCAGTGGGGTGAAGGGGATGAAGCAGAACAATCCTGATGTCTCCAGGATCCTCCCAACTTGCTCCCTTCCTCGTGCTGCTGTTGCTCCATTGCCTCACACCCAACCCCAGTCTCAGAGCAGATCTCGTCCTGCCATCCTTCTGCTTTGCTTGCACCATCAGCAGATGTGATATATCTTGATTTTAGTAAGGTTTTTGACACATGACATTCCCATAATCAAACTAGATATAATTATGGTAGGTGGGTACATAACTCGTTGAAAAAACAGACTCAAAGAGTAGTTATCAATGGTTCACTGTCAAACTGGGAGAACATATCTAGTGGGGTCCCACAGAGGTCTATCCTGGGGCCACTACTATTCAACATTTTCATTAATAACTTGGATAATAGAGTGGAGAGTGTGCTTATAAAATATGCAGATGGCACCACATGGGGTGGGGTTGCTATTACTTTGAAGGCTAGAATTAGAACTGAAAATGAGTTTGACAAACTGGAGAATTGGTCTGAATGCAGCAAGATGAAATTCAGTAAAGACAAGTGCAAAGCGCTTCAGCCGGGAGGGAAAAATCAAATGCACGAATTCAAAATGGGGAATAACTGCTTAGCTGGTAGTACTGCTGAAAAGGATCTGTGGGTTATAGAGGATCACAAACTGAACACGAATCAACAATGTGATGCAGTTGTGAAAAAGGCTAATATTCTGTGGTGTTTTAACAGTAGTGTCGGATGTAAGACACGGGAGGTAATTGTTGTACTCTACTTGTCACTGGTGAGTCCTCAGCTGGAGTACTGTGTCCAGTGTTGTGTGTCTTTTAAGAAAGATGTGGACAAACTGAGAGAGTCCAGAGGAGATCAACAAAAATAATAAAAGCGTTAGAAAACCAGACCTATGAGGAAAAGTTAAAAAAAACCTGAACATGTTGACCTTTGAGAAAAGAAGACAGAGGGGGACCTGATAATAGTCTTCAAATGTGTTCAGGGCTATTATAAAGAGGGTAGTGAGCTGTTGTTCTCCATGTCCACTGGAGGTAGGACAAGAAGTAATGGGCTTAATCTGCATCAAGGGCGATTTAGGTTAGATATTAGGAAAAACTTCCTAATTGTGTGGATGAAGTTCTGGAACAGGTTACCAAGGGAGGTTGTGGGATCCCCATCACTGGAGATTTTTAAGTACAGGATGGACCAACACCTGTCAAGGATAGTCTAGGTTTACTTGGTCCTTCCTCAGCACATGGGTCTGAATCAGATGACCTCTTGAGATCCCTTACAGTCCTACAGTTCCATGACTGTCATCTGCTCCAGGGTAGGAGGAGTGGCATTTCAAGAGGCTGTGGTGGAGCAGGGACAGCAATCTCTTGAAGATGTGTTGTCCATGGAGCTAGTGGCTAAAGAAGATTGAAACAGGAGGAGGAAGAATGGGGGGCACCATTGCTACCCCAAATGAGGGGGACCTGCAATCTTCCTCATCTTTCCTTACTTTAACCCCTGCCTGGAGTTGAGCAGGCAATGGTAGAAGGGAGGAGACAAGCTCCTCCATTATCAACACCCCCCACCCCATCCATCAAGCCCTGGCTCACAAACCATTCCCCTCACTTCATCAGCCAGTCTCTATTCCACCAACAACATCCTTTCCACTTCAAAAGCCAGTCCCCCAATTCCCAGACCTCCAACCTCCCAGGATTTCTTGCCATGCGCAAAACCCAGCCTGTGGAATAATTTTGTGGTTGTTATTTTGGGTTGCAGCCAAAAAAGGTTGAGAACTTTGAGAACTTAGTTCCAACAAACAAACAACCTCATTCCACAAAAATAAATCATGCAAAAGTTTTAAAATATAAGCAGCAAATATTTTAAAATCCTGCAATAACACAGTGGAGACACAAAGCCTCTATTTATTATAAACATCTTCAGAGTGCTGCTCCAACTGCATTTTCTTCCCTTAATACAGCGTCATACCATACAGGAGCTATTTTTTCACATGAAATCAAAAGCTACCTCATTCACCTGCATTTGAAAAAGAAAATGGTGAAAGCATAAACTTGTTCAAAAGAGGGCTGTGGTTTTCTGTTAGGGATCATAATATAATGAATAAGATCTAAGTTTCAGGTTGCTTAAAGGTTATCAAAGTTCAAATGCCTAGTATTTCTAGAATCTTATTTATAGGCTTTGCATTTAGTTTTCAAAATGAACAAACCATACATAGGATTCAAACACTTCTCTGAGGTTCCATATACGTATGCCAAAGGAGTGTTGTCTAGTGAGTAAAACAGGGAACAGAAAGTAACCCCTGAGTTCTGGTCCGAGCATTTCAAATGACTTGATGTGAGAGTAAAGCATATGGTCAACTCCTCTGTGACTCATTTTACCCACCTGTACATTTACTGTTTCTATTATGGTATAATTAGCTATAATAATACATTCATACACAACCACCTGGGGTGTTATGAAGCATTGCTAATTGATGTCTGTAAAGGGCTGTGAGATCAATAAAAGGTGCTATAACTTTATAATTGCTAAATATTTTATTATAACTCTGCCACCGGATCACTGTGCTATTCCAATTCTGACCTCCTATCTGGAAACCTCTCCCCTTCTCATTGAGGGGCAGACCCTCAGTTGATAGAAATCAGTGTTGCTTTATTGACTTCGCAGGAGCTACACTGATCTAAACTAGCTCATGACTGCACCACAGTCACTTCTTTTTCAATATCATCTTAAAGCCTCCTTTTTCTGTTGATGTTATAATTGATTCTCTCTGGAAGGTGTTTTGTGATGTGTATATAACATGCTGTTAAATAATACATTCTATTACATTGCATCTGCTTTGAGACATGGATTTTATTTGATTACTCAGGTTCTGCTGCTTGCTACTGAAGTGGGTGGGGGGAGAGTTTGAACAGAACAGTTGGGTTTCAAAGAAGCAGTAATGTAAAGACAGGACTGGTCATAGTTTCTCAATGATAATTTTATCTTATCTGTGCACATTGCTCCTTCCAAATAAAGAGTGGTCTTTCCATTATTATAAGCATCTGGAGATGTGGGAAAGTATTACCCAAGGTAAGAAGCAATGATAGAACTAATGCAAAGTACTGAGGAGGGATATGTGAAGGTTAGAGGTACATTAATCACTACTCAGTATATTTTCCTGCTTTAAGTACAAAGCTCAACTCCCCACAAATTGATACCATGGACTAGTCACGTCAATTCACTTCAGTTCAAAGGCCTGGTCTACACTAGGGGAGGATGTCGATGTAGGATACACTACTTCAGCTACGGGAATACCATAGCTGAAGTTGATGTATCTTATTCCAACTTACCTCCCGTCCTCATGGTGCGGGATCAACAGCCGCGGCTCCCTCTTTGACTCCGCTACCGCCACTTGCTCTGGTGGAGTTCTGGAGTTGATAGGGAGCATGTTTGGGGATCAATATATCGTGTCTAGACGAGATGTGATATATCAGTCCCCTATAAATCGATCGCTACCCACCGATACGGTGGGTAGTCTGGACGTATCCAAAGAGACTTTATATTGGCATGACAAGCGACAAAAGTGTTGCCAAAGTCACAACTTCTTGGTCACACTAGGCTTGATCCTGCAAGGTGCTAGGTGTTCTGGCCCCGATCACTCAAACTGTTAGGCATATACTCAGGTCTAACCATGTGCACAATCTCACCCTGGATGGAAATCAATGAAACTCCACACATGTTTAAGGTTAAGCATATGCTTAAATCCTTTGCAGGATCAATGTCAGAGTGCTCAGCACCTTGAAAAATCAAGTCTAAAGAGGCTATTGGGCTCCGATCCTCAATGATATTTAGGTGCCTAACTTCTATTGATTTCAAACCAATGGGAGTTTGGCACCTAAATATCTTTGTGGATTGGGGCCTTGAGCAGGTCCTCAGGGAATCAATTCTGAAGCACTTAGAGGAGAGGAAAATGATCAGGTACAGTAAGTATGCATTCAGCAAGGGCAAGTTATGCCTGACTAACCTAATTGCATTCTATGATGAGATAACTGGCTTTGTGGATGAGGGCAAAGCAGTGGATATGTTATTCCTTGACTTTAGCAAAGTTTTTGATATGGTCTCCCACAGTATTCTTGCTGGCAAGTTAAAGAAGTATGTACTGGATGAATGGACTATAAGGTGGATAGAAAGCTGGCTAGATCTTCGGGCTCAACGGGTAGTGATCAATGGCTCCATGTCTAGTTGGCAGCCGGTATCAAGTGGAGTGCCCCAACGGTCAGTCCTGGGGCCGGTTTTGTTCAATATCTTCGTTAATGATCTATAGGATGGTGTGGACTGCACCCTCAGCAAGTTTGCAGATGACATGAAACTGGGAGGAGAGGTAGATACACTGGAGGGTAGGGATAGGATACTGAGGGACATAAACAAATTAGAGGATTGGGCCAAAAGAAATCTGATGAGGTTCAATAAGGACAAGTGCAGAGTCCTGCACTTAGGATGGAAGAATCCCATGCACTGCTACAGACTGGAGATTGAATGGCTAGGCAGCAGTTCTGCAGAAAAGGACTTAGGGGTTACAGTGGACGAGAAGCTGGATATGAGTCAACGCTGTTCCCTTGTTACCAAGAAGGCTAACAGCATTTTGGGCTGTATAAGTAGGGGCAATGCCAGCAGATCGAGGGGCTTGATCATTCCCCTCTATTCGATATTGGTGAGGCCTCATCTGGAGTACTGTGTCTAGTTCTGGGCCCCACACTACAAGAAGTATGTGGAAAAATTGGAAAGAGTCCAGCGGAGGTCAACAAAAATGATTAGGGGGCTGGAGCACATGACTTATAAGGAGAGGCTGAGGGAACTGGGATTGTTTAGTCTGCAGAAGAGAAGAATGAGGGGGGGATTTGATAGCTGCTTTCAATTACCTGAAAAGGGGTTCCAAAGAGGATGGAACTAGACTGTTCTCAGTGGTACCAGATGACAGAACAAGTAGTAATTGTCTCAAGTTGCAGTGGGGGAGGTTTAGGTTGGATATTAGGAAAAACTTTTTCACTAGGAGGGTGGTGAAGCACTGGAATGGGTTACCTAGGCAGGTGGTGGAATTTCCATCCTTAGAGGTTTTTAAGGTCAGGCTTGACATGATTTAGTTGGGGATTGGTCCTGCTTTGAGCATGGGGTTGGACTAGATGACCTCCTGAGGTCCCTTCTAACCCTGAGATTCTATGTTTCTATGATTAGTTCTTCACTGAAGCACAGCATGAATCCAGACCATGCATAGTAATAGGGACTACAGTTACTATCAAAACCTTATTCCCTAATTTTGAGGGTAGATTGGTTATTGGCTACACATGAAAAATCAAAGGTATTTAACAGTGGACATTTCTGGATCTGCTCCACCCCTCATAATTGCACTGAGATAGCTAATTTCTATTGTGTAAATTTAGGACTCTTGTGTGGTTGAAGTGCTTATATATTGGTATCTCTGCTATTTTCACCAACATGCCTGTGCAGATTGTATTTAATCCGAACTCACTTTTCAGATGACTGTGGTAAAAGTGCAGCACACAGCAGAGGATAACAGCCTTAAAATCAGTCCTGCAACTGTGGTATTTCTTTGACAAAGGTCTCAGTCAGCTCTTATAAAGTTGCTGATGTCACCTCATTTTTCATCTCAGAGGACAGGAGACCCATGCAGTTTCTTTCCCATACTGCTCTTGCTTTGCCTGGATAGCTTCCCAATTGTCTATTAAAAATGGTTTGGTTTGCATCGGATCTGATATCACCCGTTAAGTCCTAAATTTATCAGAATTCCTGATTGGGAGACAGGACTAGGTGTTCACAATTAAATCAAAATCTGACAGATGTTCCTTTAACTTGATAACAGTGAATACAAATTTTTTTTAAAATGTCACTTAAATTTATTTTGAAATTCAAAAGGAAAAAAATGTCTGAAGTTAATACTGGTGAAAGCTTCTGGTTAGACCAGGAGTAGGCAACCTATGGCACGCATGCCAAACGCAGCACACGAGCTGATTTTCACTGGCACTCACACTGTCTGGGTCCTGGCCACCGTTCCGGGGGACTCTGCATTTTAATTTAATTTTAAATGACGCTTCTTAAACATTTTAAAAACTTTATTTACTTTACATACAACAATAGTTTAGTTATATATTATAGACTTACAGAAAGAGACCTTCTAAAAACATTAAACTGTATTACTGGCAAGTGACACCTTAAATTAGAGTGAATAAATGAAGACTCGGCACACCACTGCTGAAAGGTTGCCGACCTCTGGGTTGGACAGTCCTGGAGACAGATTTTATCCACTAAAAAGGTACACGTCAGTGGGAACAATGCAACTCAGTCCTTGGTAACTGCTAAATCTGATGAGACAGCTGCTAATTAGTGCCAGTTTTGGTGGTAGTCTTTGCACAGTGGATATTTGTTCACCGTGTGCTGAACTGAGATTACCAGATTCATTTCATATAGGCAACAGCCTTAGAAACAATACGCCACTGGGCCTGAACCAAAGCTCATTATACTTAATGGAAACATTCCTATTGACTTCAATTGTTTTTCCATCAGGTCCATTATGCTCAGTATAATTAAATATGAAAGCATCCTTTGTAAAAAAATGAAATGTGGTTGTAAACATATAGGGCAAAATTTTCCAAGGAGCACCAACCTGAGCTCCGTTTGGTCACAAACAAGTTTCATATGCAATCTTGTGTGCCCAGTATTCAGCACTTGTGTGTACAAATCATTTAATCAATATAAGTCAAACTCTAATCTTAAACCAGTGTAGCTCCATTGATTTCAGTGGAGTGACCCAGGCATAAAATTGGAGAAAAAGCAGTAGTGAATCAGGCCCCTGAGTCTGAAAGCTTGTCCCACAGCAAATAACTGTCACAGTCCACCAGCTACTATGGGAACTAAAGTATAGTTAGCTGTTAAAATAAGTAATATCTTGTAGTGATTCAGTTTGTTTTCCAGTGCAGAGAATGTAGTGATCTTTGTTAAATAGCAGGAAGCTAACAGAGTAAGAGTGTCAAGTATCAGAGAGGTAGCCGTGTTAGTCTGGATCTGTAAAAGCAGCAAAGAGTCCTGTGGCATCTTAGAGTAAGGGTGTGTTTACACGGGGGTGGGGGGAGTGGTGAATCAGAAGCTTTATGATGTGCATCAGCAACTTGCAGTATGCAACTTGCATCAATAACATGCATGAGAAACACATATTTTATTTTCAGTTTAATTGTGTGAACAAACAAGCAGTGGTTTGCTATGAACTGAGGACATAGCATTCTCGGGACCAATCCATGCTCCTTTGCCTCACTGCTGAGCACACTGCATCCTGGCATTGTTTTCGCTATGAAATGTGGGAAGCTAGATGGGTTCAATTTAAAAAAAACCAAAATCCCATGTTTTTTCTGTCTCTGCCCCTAACTTCCTTTCTGGGTGGGTTCACACAGTTTTTGAATTGCTGTCTGCCAGCATGGGCCCAACAATGCTCTGCTCTACTATGGTGGCAAGTACAAACACGCAGAGGCTGTTAACGACTATCTTACGGCATTCAAAGCTGGGTGAATTCAGCATTGGACTTCTCCCATTGTACCACTGAGCAGATGATGTAGGAGCAGGAGAATATTCTGTATCAGCAGCAGCAACTCCTCCAGCAGCAGGACATTCCCAAGCGGTGGCAGCAGGAGGAGAAGGAAGAACAGGACAGTGCTGAGCGGTTGGAACCAGAGGACCTGTTCTTGAATCAAGAGTGGGAAGGGCTACCTTTTCTGAGATCTGTGCAGAACTGACCCCAGAACTGCAGCAACAGCATACCAACATGGGGTGCCCCACGCCCGTGGTAAAGTGGTCATCATTGCCTCCAGGAAGCTAGACACTCCAGAATGTTATCAGTCTGTAGCCAACCAACTTGGTGTGGGGAGATCAACTGTTCAGTCATTCTTATGCAAGTCTGCTATGCCATTGATAAGGTGCTGTCTAACTTGGTCATAAAACTGGGTAATGCTCAGGAGATTATTGATGATATTGCATTCCTGCGGTTTCCAAACTGGGAACAACTGATGGAACCCATTTGTCTATCTTTTTGTTGTTGTTGTTGTAACAATGCAAAAAAGACCTGAAAGTGCAACAATAAGAACTTTGTAAATAGCACAATTTTTTTTCAGGGGGAGCCTTAAAGTTACAGGCATGTTTACGATTTCTCTCTGGCTCTTCTTGTCTTCATGGGTTCTGGGGTGGAGTGCCCTGGCTCAAAATTGTCACAGGTGTTTGTGACATTCTATACCTTGGAGGAGCATTCTGTAACTACCATAGTCCTCATTTTCATATCTTACATATAAGGCATGCCTTATAAGGTATCAGGGGAAAGGTTATGATCTGCTGAAAGTCATTTCTCTATCCATATATGTATATCATTAATGCATATGAAGTTAGGAGAATTGTGTAGTATGGGTGTCCTAAAACATGCTGTTAGATGGGGAATCAGCCAGATATTAGCTCCCCAGAGACAACAGCAAAGAAAGTAACCAATGCCCAGGCAGGGTGTCAAACAGCCCATCAACAGCCATTGTCCAGCAAGGGAGCTACAATGCAATGACGCACTTGCATGAGGCCACACCAGGTGAATTGCTCAACCTTGCTTGGAGAGACTTGGTAATGCTCAGCTGACTCTGAGGGTTGGGAGCAAAGCCATATGGGAGGAAAGGACACGGTAAAAGGAAGAAACGTTTGCCATGCTCTTCCTCTCTCTTCCACCTATATCTACAGACACCACCACACCAAGCGACTGAAGCGCTGGTCAAAGGGAAGAGCCTGGCTGAAGAGCAACCAGTCAGCCTGTGGTGAGAAGCACCTAAGTTTGTAAGGGCATTGAAAGTGTTAAGATCAGCTTAGAATGCGTTTTGCTTTTATTTCATTTGACCAAATGTGACTTGTTATACTTTGACTTATAATCACTAAAAATCTGTCTTTATAGTTAATAAATCTGTTTGTTTATTCTACGTGAAGCAGCGTGTTTGGTCTGAAGTGTTTCAAAGGCTCCCCTGGGGATAACAAGCCTGGTACATAACAATTTCTTTGTTAAATTGACAAACTCATCTAAGTTTGCAGCATCCAGTGGCATAACTGGGCACTGAAAGATGGAGGTTCCTAGGGTCGTGTCTGGGACAGGGGATATTGGCTAGTGTCATTCGGTTACAAGTAACTGGGAGCAGCTTACATGCCAGAGGTCGTGCATGAACAGCCCAGGAATGGGGGTTCTCACAGCAGAGCAGGGTAAGGCTGGCTCCCAGACTCACAGTGACCTAGCAGATCACTGGTCCAGATAACACCAGAAGGGAACGTCACAGTGTTGCAGGGCTCAGAAGAGTTGGGCTCCTAGGTGTCAGTGTGCTCGGTGCCCAGAGGTTAGTTCTGAGAGAGGAATGGCTTCAGGAAGCACTGCTGTGAGGATACAGCAAGGAGGAATTGCTGCTGGTGCCTGTACCCAGTATTGTCCAGGGGCTGAAGGACATAGCTGTGTGTCAGATTAAGGGACTGCTGGCCAAACAGGAACAAGTTTTAGAGGAGAGCGTTCTGGCTTAGGATAGCATCTATGAGTTGATTCTGCATCTCCCTGTCTTTTTCCATGCCATCCTTTGCCTGAGCCATGCCGTCCCTAGCCACTGTGACACTTTCCTTGGCCATTGCCACAATCCTCTAGGACAATTGCATTTATTTCTCCCTAATATGCAGCCTCCACCTCTCAACCAGTTTGGTTTTCCTCTGGGACACTGCCCTGAGTTCTCCAAACATTTCATCCTCAGTCTTCCTCTTTTGCTTCTTCAGGTTGGCTAGCAGTAGTAGAAGGCCTGTCCGTAATGGTATGGCTGTTTTTTGCAGTTTTGTTTTTGCACTGGAGGTGCCTGTGCTTCTATGGTGTTAGAAGGGTTAAGGGGGGGTTATATAGGGTCATCGGATAGTAATCCCTTCTGCGTCTCCTTGCCCCGTCCTGACTCTCGATGACATCATACTGAGACGGGTGACTAGGAGGCAGAGAATGGTCTTATTGAAAAAGGCAAGGGCAGACCAGTGAAATATGCTGTTAAACTATTCACAGAAGTGCTGCAGGAGTGGGAGGGGTTTGCAAGCTATACCCTGGTCTGGGGGGTGGGCATGCAGCTATTTCATAAAATGCGTGAAACCAAATGAAGCAATCTCTCAGTCTTAAGCTGTGCTGTATCTCCCCTGCAGACACGGAGAAAGTGCAGAGAAAAATAGATAGGATCCTGCAATGATTGTTGAATAAATGCATGTTGCAAAGCATTTGTACCTCAGCAGAGAACAGTATTGTTTGTGCCTTTACCAGGCATGCAATGTCAATTTATACCTCATGTAAACTAATGCCACTAAACAAACTTTTCCTGTAACCACTGTCTCAATAAACTGTTGAATTTTTCATGAATAAATGCTTTCGTCATTTGAATCTGCTGCTGGAGTGGGAGGGCCTTTTGAGATGTCAAAAAAGTGGAGTGGGAAAGATAGGCAAGTCAGGAGAGGGAAAAGGAGGGGAAAGGAAAAAGGAAAATAGGCAGATGGGAAAGTGCCCTCCATGATGCAGTCCATTAAATGACCACTAGTCATGCCTTTAGCATGTTGCAGAGGCCAGTTGCAGGGCAGAGCAGCCACCATTTTGGAAACTTACAAGGAGGCCAAATGAGTAGTGTGGGTCAACAGAGGGAGGGAGGCAGGGGCTGGATACTTGGAAGGGCTCCTGGCTCACATCTACTCACAATGGGTGCAGCCACAGAGCACCCCGGAATGGAAGCCAGAACTGCAGTATAGTACAATAGTAATAAATCATAAACGGTAAGGATAGGTACTTACATCAGGGAATCTACCTTTTAGGTCCCAGGCTGGGTTTCTGGCTGAGATTCAGGCTTGGCTGATGCAGGACAGGAATTGGGGTTCATTGCAGCTAGACAGGATAAGGCTGGCTTTCCAGATGGCTGTCGTCAGGACCCCAATTCCCAGAAAGATCCTGGCTGTCAGGGGACATCTTCACATGATATCTGGGATAGGCTGTACTACAATTGTGTAGAATCCTATCTAGTTCATCAAAAAATGGACAGATCAGATGTCCCCCACTGAATTGTCTCTTTTTGTCCCTCATTTCAATGTACTTTCCCCTGAGCTGCTTGCTCTTTGTCCGCCGTCTAGGTCATAGTCCTTTTGGACATCTGCTTTGCACTGACCAGAAAAAGCTCTCATTTCAGTGGGTGGCCGATGCTTTGCTCCAAACGGTGATGAGACCCAGGGTGCACAAGACATGTTATGGGGCTTCTGGAGTGCCATGGGATTGTATTGCAAGTATGCTGATACACTCAGATCTAGGCCCAAATGGGAAAAATCTGGCTCCACACCAGCTTTTAAAGTGGGGAATGGTCGTCCTGGGAACGTGACACAGCAGCAGGGAGGGCACACAAGTGAATGGATAGGTCAATAACAGTTGATCTGCAAAGCACTGTGGGATAGCCATTGGAAGCATGCAAAAAGTGGCATGCAACAATTGAATCCACATGGACAATAGACCTAACTAATTCAATCTGAAGCAAACTTAGTCCACTTTGCAAAAGGATTTTAGAGTTTGTAATAAACATGGAAGTAGTGCAAGTAATGCACTGTGTCATATGTACGCAGGGGCGGCAAGCCGTGGGAAGCGGCTTGCCGGTCGCTGTGAGGGTGGCAGTCAGGAAGCCTTCGGCGGCGTTTCTGTGGGAGGTCTGCCAGTCCCGTGGGTTCAGCGGCAATTCGGTGGTGGGTACGCTGAAGGCATGGGACCGGCAGATCATCCACAGAACTACCGCTGAATCCGCATGACCGGCGGACCTCCCACAGCAATGCCGTGGAAGGCCTCCTGACTGCCGTGCTTGAGGCAGCGAAAAACATAGAGCCGCCCCTGTGTGTACATAAGCACTTTCAGACTGGATAAACTCAATTTGATTCAGTTTAAAACTCCTGTGTAGGCGAGTCTTAAGTTGCTGAATGGACAGCACAATCTTCTCTATTCAGTTTGTCCTTTCTGGACCAATATATAGAGTCTTTTGCCCTGGCTAGGAATAAGTGATGTTTTAAACAATGATTGGACGGATTTGACCTGGTATTAGCACTGGGTAGTGCAGTGGAAGGAGGAGCTTCTTTTGCACTCCTGTATGTGGAGATGGTTCTCCCCTATGATCTAGAAAAGAGTTATGAAAAGAAGTCCATAAGAGGAAGATGGGTAAATTGTTGAAGGGAAAAATAACAACCAATACAGACAACAACTTAGTTTGTTAGATGCTGGGCTAATGTTTATAGCCCAGCATCTAACAAACTAAGTTGTTTCCTACCCTTTTGTGTTCTTTATCACAAATCTCCAGTTAAATGATTGTTGATGCAGTTAGAATTATAATGTAATAAATTAATATATAGAATTACAATTAAATACTAAATTATAATAGAATTACATAATTCAAATGAAAGTCAAAATGATTCACAACAAAGCTACCACATCTCTATTATTTTAACTATGCACATTACTTTTAAGCCCAAGACCCTAGGCCTTGGAAATGTGGGGGCGGGGAGGAGATTTCCCCGAGGTAAAGGTCTATGAAGCAACTTGTGCTAAGTAAGCAATTATATGTTTATATAAAATTGAAGAATAGATGTATTTGGTTTTACATCAATTAAGTTGCCTTAGAGCCCAATTGATTACTTGTGCCCTATATCAATAAAGTGAGCTTGACAACTGCGTTTGCCGTAGACTAGGGGCCCAATCCTGAAAGGTCCTGAGCACGCTGGTCCCATGCCAGCAAAGCATTTTATTTCAAGCACATACAAGCTCCCAAAGCACATGCTTCGGTGCTTTACTAAATTAAAGCTAGAGTGCTCAGCACCTTGCGGAATTGAGTCCTAAGAAAATATCATGTACCTTTGCTAACAGCCATTGAACTCAATGGCAAAATTGTCATTGGCTTCAACAGCAGCAGGATGAGGCATCAAATATCATTGGTTGGTAGATGACATTTAACAGATATATCATGGACATGTACAGTCTGTGAAGAATCCAATATATTGCACGTCTTATGTACTTTACTTGTCTGGTTCTGCAATAAAGCTGGCCAATAGTGACAGGGAAAAATGGACTGAAAATAAAAAACATAAGAACCTTGCTTCTACACAGATGCTTCTTACTTCATGTAGCACTTTGGTAACTTCAAAAAATTAAATTACAGGGTTTTGTTTGTTTACTGTCTGGCTTGTTTAATATTTAATCTTGGAAGCCAAGTCTGCTCTTGTTGAGCAAAATGTAGGTGGATAATGGGGAACATTTATAATGCATTTCAATGAGGTTGAGGTGCAAAGCAGCATCTTAGGGAACATGATAATATGTGTGGTTAAAAGGATCTTCTGGTGCAAAGTAATCATTTTGTTTCCTGATATTTTGCATCCTCATCATCTTAATCTTTCTTCCTTTCACCACCTTTGTCAACCTCTGCTGAAATTCATGTTCAATTCCATTGAATTATCTTCTGATTTTTAAGAAGAGTTCAGGAAACAAAGTAAAACAGAAATATCTCCAGATAAGCAGAAGGATGTAAGAATCCTTTGTTATGAGATTCCTTTTATGTGTGAAATATTTATTAGGCCTTGCCTGTTCACTATTTGAAGGGATATCTGAACTGGTGGGTCTAAGGAGAAATCAGAAGGGGAGAAAAGAGAATGTTTACAGTTAAAAAGGTGCTTAATCTCCAAGAGTGACAGGAAAAGATTAAGCAAGCTGCAGATAAACCATCTTATCATTAAAAAGTATACATGCTGAATGCAATGTAAAATAAATACACAGCTGTCCTTTAAATGCTTTATGCATCAAAGTCTGTTGATATGTTGTCTAGCGACAGCACAGTGTTAAGATGTATGGCTGTGGTGTATCCTACTTAAACTATGGCTGAATTGCTGAGGTTGGTCTAAAGTTCTTAGCCATTGACTCAGCCATAAATCTGTTGGTTGTTTTGGACTTAAAGCTTTCCTTTGTTAAAAATGCCATACACCAGAAATGCAAGATATGAAGTATGGTGTATGACAAGCCATCTGAAATATGGAGTTGCTGTTTGGAATGTGACCCAGAGACTTATGCGTGAGTTGGTTATTCTGTTGGAAGGCACGTTAGTTGCTTGATAAGGTGTTCTAGTACTATACAGTATTACTGAATCTAGCTTATGTTGGTTTCATTGCTAATTGAAATGAGTGGACCATGGTTGGTTGAGGAATACAGTAAGGCCTCGAACATGGAACCCTTTCTCATATAAGTAGTGCCAATGCTGATTACTGTGAGCTGTTAATTTCAGCTCATAGTAATAGTGAGAATACTGGATTCCCTCCATTTGCGCAAAAAGAAGAGAATGAAATAAAGCAATCAAAAAGAAATCTCCACTTGCTGCCAACTGTGGCTTTACTAAGGGAAATTGTGCTCAGATGGGTTGTGCAAGGTAAATAAACTGTCTTCACAGTAAGAAATCCTCATTAAAGGCCCAGTCCAACTCCCACTGATTTCAATGGAAGTTTAGGCATTGACCTAGTGGAAGCTGAATCAGGCCCTAACTCTCGATCATGACACTGGTCACCAGTTAAATCATTTGAAAAACAAAGCCACTTTTGTCATATTTAGAGATCATTAGCTTTTCATTGGCATATGGCACATGAGAGGAGTTCAGCAGGAAAAAATATTTTCATGTGCTCCCTGATGTATATTAATTTTGTCAGAAAGATGATGGCACAAGAGATTTCTTTCTAACTAAATTATTCAGCAGCTGATTTAACTGCTTAACTTATTGTTTCATTATGTGCCTACCATATTATGTTCTCCCACATAAAAGAACCTTACTGCATCCCTAAAGAACAGATTGCTAATAAATTTAAACTTAATAGGTATTTCCAAACTTCAGAAAAGTTAAGTTTTTGCAAGGCCATTCCTGCAGGCCTGCCACTGAGATTAAAGCTCTTCCATGATATTCTGTCTCGGACCTAAAAGGTGCATTTTCAAACTACTGTGTGGCTGTCATTAAAGTTGAAAGGAGTAAATTGACTAAAGCCAGATTAAGACTACATCAAAAGATTATCTCCTAAATTCCAAATAGGATTCTTTTGTGTCAGAAACTCATTTGACTTTATCAGTCAGGGATTGGTGGAGGGTATATATTGGCATATGGAAGGAACATACTTGTGTTTTCATTTATGATGGCAGGAAGTTTTCCCCACTATAAATAGCCATTGCTGCTGCATGAAGGAGAAAACTAGCTTAAAGTGGTATATTAAAATCCCCTGCTCCATCACAGCTGATAAAAATGACTGCTTCAGATGGATCCTTGATCAAGGTTACCATTACAAACAAAATCTAACCTGCTTAAACTCTGGTTTGAAGATACTGGGTCACTCAGTTATATCGCTGTAAACCTGGAGTAACTCCACTGTAGAAAATAGAGTTATTATATATTTATGCTGATGCTGATGTAACCAAAATAGGAAGCTAGTCCATCGACCTTAAAACCTCAGCTGTTTAGTCCTGATCCCTCTTTTATAAACACAATGGACTCATGCCTGCCACACACATACTTTCTGACTGCTATAAGTTAATGGCCCCCTTCACACAGGCTTTTATTTGAAGACTTATCTGTTTCCAGCTAAAGAATGAGAATATTTTTACTAACCTGAGGTTAATGGCAGCCTCAGTATGGATTATAGACACAGCAGCCAGTAGTCCATGATGTTACTGAAGAGCTAGCTGATATTTCTTTATTAATGTCAGTGATCCAAAGTCATCATTGAAATCAGTGAAATAACAGTGGGGTAAATCTGAATTTTGGTCAGTGCCCTTAGTCTGCAACTGAAATTCCCCCCCCACTTTATTGATGGGTCTTTTGGTATTGATAGGGAGCATGTACAACAATGATTATAGATAGGGCTTGATGTAAATCAGTCAGGGAAGGCAATGCAGAGTCTCCTGATTTACATCAGTGTAATGGAGAGTAGTATCAAGCTCACAGAGTAATTCTTCCAAAAGTGTTGCAATTCTTTACTGAGGTGAACTGGATTTTTAAAAGGTTGTGACTTGTGATGGGTAAATCTCAAAAGGGTTGGCAGCTCTGAAGCATATCTGAACATATTAAAGACTCCTTAGTGGTGGAAATGTCTCCCAGGATTGGACTCTCTGAAGACTGTGTCTGTGCTTTCTGCTCTGAAATAAGGTGTAGAGAGTTTTCATCATGAAGGCTTACAGTTCTAGTCCTACTCGTTTCCTATTTTACAGCAGAAATCCAATAAGAATCAGTGCGAGTAGGGCTTGGGTAAAGATTGCAATATCAGGTCAGAAATTCCCAGTTCTGGTCTTGCCCAAAAGTAAGAGTCATAGTAAGTGCAGAAATATGGAATTATTTTTTTTAAATGATCAACTTTTTTAAGCGTAACAAACATTTGGATTCATGTTTAGGTTTGATGCTTATTATATATAAATCAGTTTGTCCATGGCTAGTTATAGCCATGCAAATCTGTACTCCAATTTGTACTATGATGAGAAAGAGAGGTTGGGTCTGTTGGTTTGATCACAGGGCTGGGATCCTACAACTCCTAGATTCTAATCCTAGGTTTGATAACAAACTCCTCATTTAAACATTCTGGGTTCAACTGGCCTTGAAGTCATGCCCCATGTGCTGGGGACACTGAGGAACTGTACCACCTCATCGGGACATCCTGGAGTTTATGTGCTTCAGAAAACAGTGACTCTCAGACTCTTGGGGTGTCTGTGCTGTCATCTGAAAGGATGCTCCCTGATTTACACAGCTCCATTGTCTATCCATCAGTGAAGTAGCCTGAATAGGGAATATCCTCTGAAAAGCAGCAGCAGTCCCCATGTAAATTACAAAGGGTCAGAATAATTAGCTAACAAACTGTAGTAGGATATAGTACTAAACCAACTCTGGTTTTGGACATAATTTTAGGTCATACAGACAATGTGTACAAGAACCAAGTCCAAGCAGGTGAGAGGTGTGCATCTGATAGAGTCAGTTCTGCCAAATAGGAAAACTCCTCAGGTAATAGACACCCACGCAAGTGAGAGATCAGCAAATACTGTACTTATAGTTTAGATAACAGAATAGCAACCACCAACTGAGATTGGGCTATAGATGAGAGAAAAGGTGATCATGATCTCTAAGGAGATTGAAAGGAAAAACTTTTTTTTGATATAGAAATCCTCAGTACTTTGGGACCAAATGCTTTCCCCTCTTAGCTCTGTGCTTGTTTCAGGATGATTTGTTTCTCCATCTGATTATAGAAACCCACAGTTTGACATAAATTCTTGAAAGCTTTGCATGCAAACACACATTCTTGTTTGAATTGCTAGGCAGTTTCATCAAACCCAGTCCAAGCACAGTGAGAAAGGCAGACAAAGGCTGAGGTCTTTCAGCTGTTGCTCCGTAAAACAGTAAGAGAACCATGGTTGAGCCATCGCCCTTGACCACAGCTACCATCCTCCTCCTCAGCTGCAGCTGCTCTCTTCTATTCTGCCAGCATAACAAGGGTGTCTTAAAGAAGCAACACAACTCATCTTCAGTGTTGCCAACTCTGATGATTTTGTCATGAGTCTCATGATAATTATTATTTTCCTTAACGCCCCAGCTCCTGGAATCAAGTGGATATGTGATGACTGCAGCCTTCATTCTTAAAAAAAAGTAAGTTTATAGCCCTTGTGGCTGTGGAGAAAGCTTCAAAATGTGATCCCCTGGGCACCCTACAGATTCAAAGAACAGAAGACAAATAAAAAGAACACCAAATCCATTATATTTATATAATCATATGATTTTAAGGACAATCTCATCATTTCTGATGAGCCTGACTCATGATTTTTGAACATTTGGAGCTGGGAATACTGCATCTGCCTAGAAGCAGGAAATCTGTCTACGTCCAACAGATCAGGCTGGGAATGCAGAGGTAAAGGAAAAACAAAGTTCTCTCTGCCATCTTTTTTTTTCCTCAATGAAAACACACTAAAATGTTAATATTAATACCCCAAAACTTGTAAACAGCCAGGGAACAATTCCAACCCCACTAGTGTGTGAGTAGTTCCAGTCACAATCAGTGGGTCTTCATATGTGTGTAAGGGTCTCAGGGTTGGACTCAGTATCAGTAAACAGCAATGGATGAGCCAGTTATTCCAAATGCTTCCTTTTTGCATCTGTAAATGAGAATAAACAGTTGTGCAAACTAGAGCTGATCTTTTTCCCAGATGTCTGAAGACAGGTGTGTTGTCCATTGTTACGGTAGGTATCTTGCTGTTCACATAGTATACATAGATGGCACTGCCATCGATCCCTGTATCCTACTCAGCAATATCTCCCTTAGAAGCACTGCAGCAGGAAATGAAATGAAAAACTGAAAATGCCTGTTGGAGAGCCGTGCTCAGAAATCATTTCATAAGTACTATGATCATTACATTGCATTTTGCTATGCCGCTGTTTCTAGCCTTCCCTTTAGACATTGGTAGGTAGATTTTGCTTTTCAAGTAACTTATTTCTAGTTATAACTATATTTAAAAAGAACAATGAGTTGGATAGTGTAATGCAAGGTATTTTAGGCATGACAGTTCAATTACTTCCATTGCTAGAAAAAAGGGGGAAGCACAACAATAATCTGGTTTTGTTCATGCATTACAAAGATGGTACAACATCAAGCATGCCTGTGTCATGTAACTGTCATACAGGATAGTTTAATGAAAATAATGAATTCTGGACATATAGAAGGTACAGGATGTCATTGTGTTAACAGAGCTGGTGTGCAGGTGGCAACCCTCCCAGCAGAAGAGCCAAGGGTCAGGAAACATGTGGAGTTAAAGAGGCGGAAGAGAAAGTAGTGAGCCCAGACTCACTTTTCCTGATGACATGCAGAGCCAAGGGGAAGGCTAGAGGCTACAGAAAGTGACTTTCGCTGACTGTATCCTCACAGAGTGGTAAACCTCCTAGACTCCTCTATATATGCCAAGGAAAGAATGTGGTGTTCATCTGGGTGTCTGGGACTGATTCAAGGAATCTGTGCTCAAAGAGGTCCAAACTGGATTAAGGAAAGGAAATGGAATGCAAAGCCTTTTCATCAACATACTTGTTTTTAATCAGTAGTTGTCAGCTGCCAGTTAGAAACCCTAGACCTATATTTGCGCACTTTTTCCTTTTATAACTGTGTGTTATCACTGCATATCAGTAGGCATTTTATCCCCTAACCATAGTTTGACATCCATGCTTTGAGTTGCTTGAAATAGTTTTGCACCGCTTCAGTCAAAAGATTTTCACAGATTTGCCTGAAAAAGAAAAATCTTATTGGCGCTTTAGAAAAGATGACTAGCAGGCAGCAAAGCTGTATTTACAAGCTGTGTATGAAACAAAGAGTAGCAATGATACAGAAGTAAGGCAAAAAGACAAGAAAGAAAAGACATACCATATTAACATACATACAGTGAGGGCATAACAATGCTTGTAAAAGTAAAACAGACAAGGAACACAGAACGTAGGTCATAGTGATATGATGGGGGACTCTGTCCTGGGAAGCAGTGACTCTGAAAAAGATCTGGCGACCATGGTGAATAATCAGCTGAACATCAACTTTGGCCAAAAAAGCTAATGCAATCCTTAGATGCATAAACAAGGGAACCTCGAGAAAGAGTAGAGAGATTATTTTACCTTTGTGTTTGACATTGGTGTGACCACTGTTGGAATACTGTGTCCAGTTCTGGTATCTATAATTATAGAAGGATGTTTATAAGTTGGAGAGGATTCAGGGAAGACCCACAAGAGTAATTAAAGAATTAGAAAACATGCCTTATAGTGATAGACTCAAAGATCTCAGTCTAGTTAGCTTAACAAAGAGAAGGTTAAGGGGTGACTTGATTCCAGTCTACAAATACCAATATTTAATAATGGGCTCTTCAATCTAGCAGGGAAAGGTATAACATGACCCAATGTCCGGAAGTTGAAGCTAGACAAATTCAGACTGAAAATAAGGCAGACATTTTTAAGGGTGAGAGTAATTAACCATTGAAATTTACCAAGGGTCATAGTGAATTCTCCATCGTTGACAATTTTTAAATCAAGATCAGATGTTTTTTCTAAAATATATTCTCTAGGAATTATTTTGGGGGAGTTCTATGGCCTGTTTTATAAAGGAGATCAGACTAGATGATCATAATGGTCCTTTCTGGCATTGGAAGCTATGAATCTATGAAGAGAGCAATTCTTACTTCCTAAGTGAAGAGGTCCATCCACCCATCTGTCTTCCTATTCATTGTTTGTAGAATGCCAATCACCATAGTATCTAGGTTCTGCATGAGCAGATATTATGAATCCTAGAACGGGAGCACAGAACAGGGCTTTGGAGTGGAGCCCAGAGCTGGAGCCCAGAGCAGCTCTGGAGCAGTGGAGCTGCAGGTTTTTGCCTGGAGCTGGAGCAGAGCCGGAGCGTAGCTCCAAAGCTCTGACACAGAATCAGAGGGGTAGCCATGTTAGTCTGGATCTGTAAAAAGTGACAAAGAGTCCTGTGGCACCTTATAGACTAACAGACGTATTGGAGCATGAGCTTTCGTGGGTGAATATGAAAGCTTATGCTCCAATACGTCTGTTAGTCTATAAGGTGCCTAAACATATTTTGACATCCATGCTAGGCCTCTTCAGCTTGGAAAAGAGGAGACTAAGGGGGGATATGAAGAGGTATATAAAATCATGAGTGATGTTGAGAAAGTGGATAAGGAAAAGTTATTTACTTATTCCCATAATACAAGAACTAGAGGTCACCAAATTAAATTAAT
>NC_133773.1:92383772-92552262 GCF_003597395.2 Chelonoidis abingdonii
AAAACTATTTACTACCATGTTAAGATTGCATGGTTTATCTTTTAGACGGGCCTTAGGATTCCAGTGAAGACTGTTAGCCCTTCCAAACACAGATTATTCAATTTCTGTGGTGATCTGCATGTATATTATCTGAGGCGATCAAGCCACAGTAATATACATCCCTCCATCTCCTTCCCCTTTTTTACAGAAGTTGCTAGTCAAAAGATTATCGCTAGTGTTCCAAATGGAATTCCCAGGATGGAATCCCATGCTGTCTATGGCTTTATGTTATAGCCAGGAGATCAGACTGGATGATCTAATCGGGCCCTTTTGGTCTAAAAATTTACGAATCTACTGAATCTCATGTATGCTGCGCTCTTAGAACTACATCCCTCTCCAGTAAACTAGTGGAATATATTGTTAACCTTTGAATTGGCCTCACAAGCTACACTAACCAGTGGGAATTCAGAACTGTACGTTCACTTCCTTTCCTGCTGAATCTGCAACCCTGGCACGCACCACGTATCTTGTGTCAAACAGCAGAGAATCTGTGGCAGCCTTAAGACAGAGACAGCGTTTGGAGCTGTGAGCTTTCATGGGTGATACCACTTCTCAGACGCCAGGTCAGATGCCGCGTCTCGACGAAGTGGGTATTCACCCAGCCACGAAAGCTCACGCTCCAAAACGTCTGTTAGTCTATAAGGTGCCACAGGATTCTCTGCTGCTTTTACAGATCCAGACTAACACGGCTACCCCTCTGATACTATCTTGTGTCAGTTACTGAGTGTCCAGAGGAGATAATTCAACTCTGGCAATAGCCGGAAGCAGTGAAGGGGTAACATGTTATTAACAATGATATTTCTGCTTGGCTAGGGGATGGAGAATGGTCACATATAAAAAAAGATTGTCATAAATTGATTGATTAATTGACTTACAAAAGAAAAAAATGTGCAGAAAACTCAGTATTTCTTTCTAGTTAGGCTTCTGATTGCAAGAGCTCAGTGAGTCCACTTTAATGGACTGAAAAATGACTCCACACACCTCAGTAAATCAAGGACCATCTCTTCAATCTGATAAGCTAATTAGATAATCCATCCTTCCTGAAATCCAGCTCTGCTCTTTTCCAAACCTCGTCCATTCGCCACCCTGAATAGGGTTTGGACAGAAGCAGATCCTGTCTCTAGCGGGACAATTCTTTCTTTAGGAAGAAAAAGTGGTCACCACCTGGTTAAGTGAGGAGTGAAGAAGAGGAAATAAATTAACAGGCAAATAAACCATTATTTAAGATAAACTTGTATATTTATGAAGAAAAAGGCTTCTTGTTTTTCAGTAAAGGCTTTCATTAGCCAGCAGGAGTTGACTTCTTGCTCGGCAGATCAATAGCCATCAATCATGTATTTAGGAAATTTTTAACTCCTTGAAATGTATTGCTTCTCAGTGGATTTGAGGTTCGTAAGTTAAAAGAGGTCCATCATACTTACAGTGCTAGCAGTGTAAATGGCTTTGGAGTACACTACACTTGTAGCAAGCCTTCAGCTCCCAACCAAGATACATATATTTGCAATAACTGCCAAAGATCATGCAAATCTCAGATTTGACTGTTCAGTTACATGAGACATTGCAAACCACCTACATCATAGGCTGCAATTCCCACTGTCTCTCACAGACGAAAGGATGCCAACAATATTTACCATTAGGATGACCTGTGACATTCAGTCAGATCATGTCTAGTATCCAAGAAAATTCAAGGAGTTCAGTCTTTAAGAGAATGATTGATATTACTGGACCTTAAAGTTTCCCAACTTCTTCTTGCTCTACACTCACGTCATATAAGACTGGACAGGAATTCTATCAAGATCTCCTAGCACCACTGATTACTTGGCTGTAGAAATCATTGTAAAGAAAATTGTTTGAACATTTCCCAAAGAGTTATGTAAACAGAATATTTTCCCCTAGTGGCAAAGGTCGACCGAAAAGAATACAAGTGCTACTCACAACCAATCAACAGGCTGAGATATTTGCTGACAGAGCAGAGTTGTGCTGTTTGCAAATGACATTTTATATCATTTCAGAGTGTAGTACTAACAGGGCGCTTTACACATTTCAAGTCTCTGGAGGCCTTAGGCCTATGGGATGTAGGTAGTCACATAGCATCCTACTATGCTAGGGGCACCATACATATGTATAGGACCCAGCAGCCACAGTGCTATCCCAGATTTCTCATCCACCTTGCTGTCTGACTCCAGTTCCAGTGAGCCACAACAGAGACTGAATTACCTAATTGCCTTCCCTATGTTTACTGCCCTGAAAGTTGTGCTTCAGCTCCACCTCTTGACTTCCTATTCCAAACAGGAAGGAGATGACCGGAGGTCACAGCATCATCAGGTTGAACTAGATAAACAAGTGAGGGCTTCTTTTTGTTGTTGCCACAACCTGAAAGGGATTGCAGACATATACTGCAGGATCTGGCTGGATGAAGGGCCTGTTGTTGTTAAAACTGCAGTGGTGGAGCAGGGAAGAATGGGACGGGAGCAACAGTCCCAGGAGGGAAGGACACTGGATGGAGCTCTGCATGTGTTGCTTGGCACAGGGCCTTGAAAAACCTAAGGCTAAATGTACTACCAAGGCTCATAGCCTCCAGGCAAGTGTTTCGGACATGAAGGGAATAGGCTTAACAGCTCAAGACCAGAAGCAAAACTTTTCAAATTTGGTTGCCTAAAGTTAGAGGTGCCTAAATCCATATTTGTCAACTAAATGAAAGTGACCTGATTGGCAGAGGTGTTGAACACTCACACATCCCAGTCAAGTCAATGGGAATTTTTGATGCTTAGTACCTCTGAAAATCAGACCAGTTTTAATTAGGTAAAATGTGCATTTAGGTGCCTAACCTTTGGCACCCTTATGTGAAAATCAGTGGGTGGCCTAGGCCCAGAACATCAAAGGTGAAATCAATGGGAGTTAGGTGTTTAAATACCTCTGAGGCTCTGGGCCCTAGTGCTTAGCCATACTTGTATTCATGCGCAGTCTGTGTGTTACAGCGTTTTAACCTGACATTCCCTGCTGAGCAAGGTGCTGCTGGATTGAAGTAGCCCATTGGGAAAATATACACAGAGGCCATTTATAAAGCTCCTGGGCTAAAGCAGCAAAGGCTACAAACCTCAGCGCCAGCCCATATCTCCCCCAGGATGTTGTTTGGAATAATTAAGGAAACAAAAGGCTGCCTGTCTGCCCTGCTGCTGCTAGTTGTCCTGGCTAGGCTCCTAAAGCCAGGATCCTGGCTGCCTGGGAGGTGGTGATGGCAGCTCTGGGGAGAGGAGTCGTGACTGAGTCGGAGAGGAAAGGGAAGGGGGAGAGACTGGGAGCTGCCAGCCTCTTGCCCAATCCCTTTCCAAGAGGTTTCACTGTTTTTGGGTCTTGTATTTAATGAGCTCTTGGCCACCAAAGTAGCAGATGTATAAACAAAAGTGTGTTGGCCCCCTGTTTAGCTAAGGAAAGACTTTCAGCTCCCCCCACCCCTTTACAGATCTTGCCCATTGATTGATTTCAGAAAACAGGATTTTCCTAGTTCAGAGGCTGAGGGAGAGAGAAGTAGTTTTATTAGATAAACTACTGCAGGGAAACAGGATGATTCTCCTGGGAATAAAAACAAAACAGAGGTGATTTGTTGGAAGCTCTGTTGCTTCCTGTCAAGGTGTGGACAATGAGTTTAAAGCTCAGATTTCATCTATGCCATTCTCTAAAGGTCCTTCTAGCTCCTCTGCTCAGGGGAAGGTGAATCAGGAATCAGGCAATCTGCATCTACAGGATCCCTCAGTTATGAACTCTCACATGAAGGGTGGAGGGCCAGATTCTCTTCTATGTCCAAGATCCATTCAGTGTAGCAGTGGGGAGGGCACTCGGGGAGCCAGTTATAGCCCTGAATTCTCTGACAGTTTTGCCTGAGACAAAGCCATGGCAGGCTGCTCCGGACTATGCCAAGTGTTGAGTCCCCAAGGGACTGTCCACCAGTTGAGCACAGTTGGGGATGCAGGGAGATGCTTTAGGAATTGTCTATGCTGGCTCTATGATCGCTGGGACTCTTCTCATATTGAAATAATATTCTCCAGTTGGGAGAAATCCCACTCCTTTGCATCACTTGAGTGCCTTCATTAGGGGTTAGAGCAATATGCATAGTATAATTTTATGCAAGTGAATCCAAAATGTGTCCTGGTCATATAAACCAAATCTATGCAAATTTAGATTTGGGATTTTATTCTGTATGTTGTTTTAATTTCGTTTTAATTCCCCCCCTCCCTTCTCTTCCCCATATGTCAGGCTGCTGTCAAATCTCAGTTCTGCCTTTACGACATCTCTAAAATTATTCTTTTTGTCTCCATTCTTCCTGCTAAGACCATATCCAGGCCTTGGTCATCCTTGGCCATGACTACTGCAACTTTCTCCTCATTTCTCATAAGAATGGCCATACTGGGTCAAACCAAAGGCCCATCTAGTCTACTGTCCTGTCATCTGACAGTGGCCGGTGCCAAATGCTTCAGAGGGAATGAACAGGGCAATTTATTGAGTGATCCCTCCTCTGTCATCCAGTCCCAGCTTCTGTCAGTCAGATGTTTAGGGGCACCCAGAGCATGGGGTTGTATCCCTGACCATGTTGGCTAATTGCCATTGAGGGAACTATCCTCCATGAATTTATAATTCTTTTTTGAACCCCATTATACTTTTGGCCTTCAGGACATCCCCTGGCAATGAGTTTCACAGGTTGACTGTGCGCTATGTGAAGAAGTATTTCCTTATGTTTGTTTTAAACTTACTGCCTATTAATTTCATTAAGTAACCCCCTAGTCCTTGTGTTATGTGAAGGGGTAAATAATACCTCCTTAATTTGTTCCCTTCCAGAACATCCAAAAAGCTGTGGCAAAAGTCACCTTTCTCTCCTGCTATTCAGCCCACATCATTACCCTGCTTGGATCCCTTTACTTGCATCGGAAGAAGTGGGGTTTTTACCCACGAAAGTTTATGCCCAAATAAACCTGTTACTCTTTAAGGTGCCACCAGGCTCCCTGCTGTTTTTGTGGATACAGACTAACCCGGTACCCCCCTGATACTTCACTGGCTTCTACATTCTTATCATTGGCTTATTGTTATTATTTGTTTCCAGTGACGGCCACAGTGAGCTAAACACTTTAGAAACACAAAGGAAGGCACAGTTGCTGCCCCCACTACAAAGATTTTGCAATCTAAAAAGATAGCCAGGCAGACAAAAGCTAAGGGAAAGGGTAAAGACACACAAGCAAAATGCCCAAGGTGATGATTGGCTGTGTCTTGAGTTGTGTGGCTTTTTTTATTTCACAAACATATACTCTGTCTCGAGTTGCCTCTCAACCTTGTCCAGCAAGAAGGAACTGGCAAGAAGGTGGAGACAGGAATCATATGCAGAACCATGTATGGAAGAGGCTGTGGCTGCCAGACAGTACAGGTCTATGTGGGACTTGTGGGGGAGCAGCAGTGGCTGGACAGGGAGTGAGTGCAAAGGGGCCCCATGAAAGACACTAACTAAACCTGGCCTGGAAACCCACAAAATCCTATTTGCTTTGAATAGAAACTGGACTGGAGAGAGCACCCCAAAGGCTAGGTCTGAAGAGCCCTGACTCTTGACTGGACTGGCTCCAGGGCCCAAACACATAGCATTATTGCTCACTTAGAATTGTAACTTTTTAAGCCTAGGCTCTGTGCCTATGGTATTTGCAAGCTTACCCTTTCCTTCCAGCCAAGTAAAATACCCTTTCCCTTAGTTGTGTGTCTGAGTGGTTTTTGGGGGCCCCTAGGGCTAGTGCGTTCAAGGCCTTGTTCCTGAAACCCCTACAGTGCTTGCTTCCGAGTCTTGGTACACCTGGCATGCTACTGGCACTCTAGAGATTTGCTGTGTTTGGGCACAAAGCAGCAGCAATAATTTAACAGTGATAGCCCACCAAATAAAGACATGTTAAACTAAAGAAAAGTTTAAAATAAGAAAAAACTAACTAGCAGGAAATATCCAAAACAGCAAAATTGATACAATCTGCTCTGTGTGAAAAAATTACATGTCTCACATTATTTTGAGTTGTCACTACACACACACTCATAAAAACATAATAGTGGCCATACTGGACCAGACCAATAGTCCATCTAGTCCAGTATCCTGTCTTCCAACCGTGGTCAAGGCCAGGTACCCCAGAGGGAATGAACAGAACAGGTAATTATCAAGTGATCCATTGCCTGTTGCCCACTCCCAGCTCCTGGCAAACAGAAGCTTGGGCCACTTCAGAGCATGAATTTACATCCCTGCCCTTCCTGGCTAATAGCCATTGAGGGACCTATTTTCTATGAATTTATCTAATTCTTTTTTGAACCCTGTTATAGTCTTGGCCTTCACAACATCCTCTGGCAAGGAGCTCCACAGGTTGACTGTGAGTTGTGTGAAGAAATACTTCCTTGTTTGTTTTAAACGTTCTGCCTATTAGTTCCATTTTATGACCCCTAGTTCTTGTATTATGAGAAGGAGTAAATAACACTTATTCACTTTCTCCACATCCATCATGATTTTATAGACCTTATCATATCCCCCCTTAGTCAACTCTTTTCCAAGCTGAAAAGTCCCAGTGTTATTAATCTCTCCTCACATGGAAGCTATTCCATACGCATAAAATAATTTTTGTTGCCCTTTTCTGTACCTTTTCACCACACCAATGCCTGTGGTCCATTGAGTGAAAAACAATACAAGAAAAATGACAGTCTTACTAAGGTCCAAATCCTGCAAACATTTATTCATATAAATAGTCCTATCAAATGGGACTACATGAGTTACTCATATACATACAGGGACGGTGCAAGGAAGTTTCACACCCTAGGCAAAACTTCCACCTTGCGCCCTCCCCCGTCCCTGAGCCCTGCGGCGGCTCCCTGTCCCCTCTGCCCTGAGGCATCCCCTCCCAACAGCAGCTCCCCGCTCCGCCCTGAGGTGCCCCCCCCACGGCAGCTCCCCACCCCCCCCGCCCTGAGGCACCCCCCCGTGCAGCATCTGCTCGTTCCAGCTTACCCCTGCTCCACCTCCTCCCTGAGCACAATGTCGCTTCTTCACTTCTCCCACCTCCCAGGCTTGCAGCGCCTAAAGTGATTGGCACCACAAGCCTGGAAGGCGGGAGAAGTGAAGCAGCCATGGCACAAACAGTTATAACTGCACATCATCTCATTGAATTAAATAATTCAGTGTAGTGCTATATTTTGTACAAACAATATTTTAGGAAGCTTGTTCTAATGTATTTGCTTGCATATAGGAGCAGTAAAGTGAGTTACAAGTGATTACAATAAAATACAATTATTGGACCTTGTAATATTTTCATGCTAGTGATTCTCATTTTCTCCCTTTATTTTGACTTGCTTTGTTAACTGGCTAAGCTGTTTTTAGGGCAAACACTTTTTATGGGTTATCATCTCCCATAATTTTAGCCAATCTTATTTTAGGCATCACTTCAGTAACAGAAACAAGAAAAAAGAATGAGGAGCACTTGTGGCATCTTAGAGACTAACAAATTTATTTGAGCATAAGCTTTCATGGGCTAAACTCTCTTCATCGGGTGCATGCAGTGGAAAATACAGTAGGAAGATGTATATACACAGAGGACATGGAAAATGGGTGTTGCCATATTAACTATAACAAGAGTAATCAGTTAAGGTGAGCTATTATCAGCAGGAGAAGAAAAACCTTTGTACTGATAATCAGGATGGCCCATTTCCAATAGTTGACAAGAAGGTGTGAGTAACAGTAGGGGAAAAATTAGCATAAGGAAATAGGTTTTACTTTGTGTAATGACCCATCCATGCCCAGTCTTTATTCAAGCCTAATTTAATGGTGTCAAGTTAGCAAATTAATTCCAATTCTGCAGTTTCTCATTGGAGTCTGTTTTTGAAGGGTTTTTTTTTGGAGTATTGCGACTTTGAGGTCTGTAATTGAGTGACAAAAGTACTCCTCATTCTTTTTGCTGATACATACTAACATGGCTACCACTCTGAAACCAGAAACAAGGAAGAAAATGCAATGTTTACTTACAGCATTGGTTAGGTCTAATAAAATTAATTTTCACTTTCAGAATTGACATTTAGATGAAGCTCAATCAGCACTATGCCATGGCTGATCAATTTACAGTTTCCTTGAGAATTTAAATGGAATTAAAAGCCACTGAGACATGTGCTCCGAAGTCACTTAAGCACTTAAGAATCACCCCTGTATCATTGTTCTATTATTTACGCAGAAAATATTATTTCTAATAAATATGAACTTCTGCATGTGACTTGTATCAGAATTCAAATCTTTAAAGGCTAGGTTGCATCTGAAGGGGCAGCTCTGAGCAAGGGGAGTCTGAGTTGCAGCATCCCAGGTGTAGAGATGGGAGTCATTGTGCTTTCAGAGACAACTCTCAGGCACAATTTTTTGCTTCCATTTGCTCCAGGGAGAGATTGGAAGGAATTGTCACTGGTCTGTAGCAAATTATGTCCCCCAGTCCTTATGTGAGTTCAGCTGTGCTGCTCAGCAGAAGTCATGGCTGTTCCCTTCCCCATCCGTCTTCTCTGACTGAGAATGTGCCTTTTTACTCCTGTATGCCTGGCCTCAATGTCCATGTTAGCCCAGGCAGGAATTAAGGGTTGGGTTTTTTTCTGTCTTCTATGTAGGTGTGTAGTACTAGTCACAATCTAGCCCAAAGTCACCACAGTTGACAGATATCTATGGTTCCCTCCAGGTATTCATCACTAATATATAAATATACACCTCATTTGACAACCAGCCACAGCAGTGGTCTGATATTTAGCAGTCACACCCAGAGATTTCACAATCACTTAGAAGTGCCTCTAACCCCACCTATGGGATAATGAAGATGTCTTTAAAAAAGGCTGCAGATTTCCTGGCCTAACATAATAAAGTGCTGTCAGGAGAATAATAGTACATTTTGTTCCAGTGTTGCTCACTTCACTTCCTTTGATTTATGTGTTTCTTCTTTTACTTGTAATATGTTTCATTGGATCTGTGTGCAGAAATCAATATAGAAATTTAGCTGCTCCCACTCTGTCTTTCAGTGAGCTGCAGGGAAGCAATCTCAATGGAAATTGTATTGATCTCCAAAAACAGTAAAATACAGTAAAACAGCTAGAATTACTGGCTGATTCACTAATTCCTTTGCTCTGATTGTCACATGCAGATTTGTTGGTAAGTAGACTAATGCAAAAGGTATATGGCTAAAAATTTTCATAAACGTGCACTTGTTTCCCCAAAAGAGGACCTTTTGTAAAAGAACTGCCAACATTTACTTTAATGCAAGTGTATCAATAAGCTCTAAAAAATGCTTTTGCTATCACTCCCATTTTGTATTGTATGTATGCAGAAAAACATATTTTAACAGCTTGGAGATGCTTTTCACCATCTGAATATCACTATATCTATAGTCAGGAGTGGACCAAAAACCTGCAAGGCTTATTAAAGACAACCATCCCATTAGTGTCAATGGTATTGCTGTCTGAGTAAAAAGAACTTGATTTGGTCATTAGTGAGAATGGGAAATAGTTTAATGGCTGGAAATATCACAGTCCTGGTACAATTAATTAAAACATCAAGGATGTACTAGACACACTGAGGAAATACTGAAATTATAGGAGATCCAAGAACATATGTACTGCCATATACAGTCAGTAGTGAATAACAGCACACCTGAACCAGAAGAATACATATACATCTATCTATACATATATAGGGGCCACCACCAGCTAAGTGTGCTGGAGCTCCTTTGTGAAGTTTTTGGTTTAAAGAATCTGCAGGATCAGCCAAATGCCTTAACAGACCAATGCTCTACTCCCAGTTTGAAGGCAGAGGAGGTGAGAGTCGGAGGTGAGGTCCCCCATATAAAAGACCAGGTGAGTGTTACAAGCTGGGAGCGAAGCGCAGGACTGGGGTGCTGCCTTGGGCTTGTCACAAGCAAAATGGGCTACACCGGACTGAGCGGACACGTGCCCCCCAGGTCCCCTGTGGGGGCGGAGCCAGGCGAATAGAGGGGCGGGTCCGCAGGAGTCTGACTCCTCCCCCTGCACAAAGTAGAAGCGCTGCAGGGAGGCAGGCGGCTGCGATGCTTGGCAAAGCCCCCGGGTCGCACTGAGCGATCATTCCCGCACCCCGGGCGTAGCAGAGGCTCGCCCCAGTAGCAGCCCTGCCCGCGGGGCTAGGATTACCGCTTGGCGGAGAAGGCACCCGAGTGCCGCCCGGGCAGCAGCCGGAGTCCGTGTCCGGGCGTGGGGACCCCCAGTCCCAGGGCTGCGATGGAGCTCCGGGTGGTGCTGGCGCTGCTGCTGTGGCTGGGGACCCGGCCGGCACCAGGTAAGGGGCGCTGGGCTGGAGCAGCCGGTGCGCGCCGGGAGTTCGCGGAGCGGCTCGGGACACCTCCCGTGGGGCGTTGGGCCAGTGGGGCGCAGATGCTGGGACACGAGGTTGAGAAGCCGCGACTGGAAATACCTGAGCCCTGGGGCAGCTGCTCTGACGGGGGCAGGGCGAGGGCCATCTCCAGAGGCCCCCCCCGGGATGCGAAGTGAGTTTTGCTCCTGCCCCCGAAGCGAGCAGGCTCGGAGGAGCCATACTCCGGACACAGGGGCGGGGGCAGGGGAGAATAATCCTGCCCCTACTGAAGTCAATGGGAGTTTTGCTCTTGACTTCAGTAAGGCAAGGATTTCACCCTGTGTCCATGGATTGTGTTTGCTGGTGGCCTGGGGACGATCTTCAGCTGGAGTGAATTGTGATAGGGAAGTCAAGGGAAGCTATTACCATTTACACCTCCAGTTGAGGATCTGCCCCAGAGCTATTTTTGTTGTTAAAGATGTTAGCCTTGGCCATGCCCTCGTCCTTCCCCTGAGGTCTCCATAGGAATGCTGTTCCTTATCACAGTTCAGGTGCTGCAAAGGGCAGGACATCCTGACTGGTCACTCCTCGCATGAGAGAGTAGGCAGGTGCATAGGCTATTGCTTTACAAGGAGAATTTGGAGAGACCACGAAGTCTGATTAGCATGTCGGGCGTTGAAGCCATAATTTCACCCCTGAATCTTTTCTAGAAAACACAGGAATCGAGGGACAGTTCTGCCAAACTTTCCCGTGCCCAAACCAAATCTTAATGAAAGGAAAGAAAAAAGAGAGAAAAAGGAGTTTCCTTCTATCTGCGGAGAGTTAATAATATGCTGTGCAAGACACAACGCAACGAACCCCTGCCTCTACAGCCTCTGCAAGACTAATTCCAGTGGCTGGAAACATCCCCAGTTCATTATACCACTGGATGGGGAATAAGTAGTACAAAATCCTTTACATTTAGCATGATACCTTAGTTCTATTCTCTGTCCTATTAGTGGAGGTTACAGAAACTGAGAATAAGCCAAGTGAAAACAATCATATTGAGGTTAATATATTAGCAGAAATTGCATCTTAAATATATAGGGAGGAATTTTAAAATTAATTAAAATAATGCCTATGCTTGGAGCAAAAATAAACATTTTGACTATTATAAAACGGATATTAATTTAATGTCAGACACGGATGTTTATCCAATAAATAATGCTATTTTATTGATCCTAGTGTTAGTACATCATGGGTTTTTAAAATGCGTACATAAGTTAATGCATTTTCCTTAGAGATATGCGTACGAGCAATTGTATTTAAAAGCATAATGTTCTACCTTGAAGAAAATAATCTAGACAGAGGTTGGTCACAGTTTGATTGAGACTGAACATCCTTGACTAAATGGAGCTTATCTTTAGCTTAGTTTTTAGGTCTAAGCAACACTTAATGAGGGGGAAAAAATCTCAGTTTTAGTACAGACCATATTCTGCTTTTATTTATCTGCACACTAGTCTTGTTGAAGGCATGGGAGCTATAGGCATGCAGATTGGAGCAGGATTTGGTCTAGGAAGATTTAACCCTGTTTACTTGATAGTTAGATTAGATAAGTCATGATTTGCAATGCCTATGATAGAGAGTAAGATGCATATCTTGATTTTGATTTGATTTCCCATCCTAATTAAAGTTTTTACATTAGTGGTGGCTTTCTAGAGTAAAGTGCGACAGAAATCAATTATCTGAAGCCTACTGTCAATAAAGAATCTCCTTAGGAAGGGTTTGATAAAAATATAATGAAATCCTGAAAAATATTGAAGCCCCAGCTCTAAGATGACTTTACTGTCATTGATACCAACTCTATTGCCATTCATCAGAGCTGTCTCTCTATATAACTCACTTGGCTCCTTCCCATGCCTGGCATCTTGCTGCTTTATAATCACGGACTTGAATGGTATCAGAAGCATTGAAATGAGGAAAGAAGGGAAATGAGAAAAGAAGGCTGTAGAAGAAATTCCTGTTCATAATGAAGAAATAATTCTTGCATTTTTAAAACATATTCCTTTTATTAGATGGGCTTGTCTGCTAGGTATAGAAACATTTGTTTAATTTTAGTACTGAGAGATTGCACTATTCATGGCTTTTGTGATGGCTGGGAAATGTAACAGGCCTAATTCTTTGCTACATTGCGCCAATGTAACTTCACTAAAGATATTGCACTTTCACTGGCATAAAACTGGTGCAACACAAAGGAGAATCAGACTCAGTATCACATCCTCAGACTTTACAATTACTGTATTAGCTACATTTAGTTATGGAGACTAGTCTGTTTCTTCCAGACAGTTAAAAGATTAATGACATGTGTCCGGGTATGCTAGTACCATCACTGTTCATTTTCTTGTGTAAGTTCACTCACTGACTCCTTGTACATCCGTATTTGCATCAGTTCTTCTGTTGTACAAGTGCTCCACGTTGTCTGGCCAAGGTAATGTTTCAGAACTTACTCAGATCTCTGTACTCATCCTTTACGGACACAGAACTCCCAAAGGGAGCGAGCATAGTAATAAATGCCGAAAACATCTCATTGTGTTCTTTGAAAGTTTGCGCAAACTGCCTTACTGAACAGTTACGTCAGAACAAATATTGGAAATGATCTTGCAAGCTTTAACTGACATGAGTATTCTCACTGAATGCAATGGAACCAATCACACAAGTAAAGTTTGATAGGAACAGGTTTTCTTAGGGTTTCAGGCAACAAAGGAAACACATTAGAAAATATGATAAAGGAAAACAAGACTGGGTCAGATGACCTTGAGTTCATGATGCACTATGCAAAATAACTCTTAGCAGAATTTGTTAATCAGCAGCCTTGGCAAATTTATTATTCAATTTATTATAAGACCTTTCCCAAGGGAGTGAGATCATCAGATGAAGGTTCACTTTATTTCAATGTCCCATATCCTCTTGTTAGACCTTGAAGTTGGTAATGCAGAACAACAGGAACTCCACCCGAGCTTTATGAATTGCAGAGCTATTCTGCTAGCTCATGACCATCTGCCCATTCTTCCTGTTATGACAGAGCTCTTGAACTTCTACTGGGATGTGTGGAAAGCAGTAGAACAGTTTAACACATTAAGCAAATAGGTCAACTTAAAACATGCTACATACATATACATTCATACAGTGCTTTTCTAATTGAATCTGATATGTTTTTGGCACATTAATTTATTGATTTTATTTTTGCAGGCTTGTTCATTTCTCCAGATCCACCAAGTCTTAGCATCCAAAAAGATATTCTTACAATAACTGCAAATGATACTCTAAATATTACTTGCAGGTAAGGGCAACTTTGGCCTGCGTTATGATGATAAGAATGATTTATTAATTTAATTTGGATATAGAGGTGGACCCTTCCTTCTACTCTCCTTTCCTTGTTCCCCCATCCCCTTCTCCACTGTAGGCCTTGGGATGAGTATTAGAGGGTTACATCATGAGGGGATTAAAGAACAAAACAAAAGCTATTGGCTAATCAGGGGATGTTCTCAAGAGTCTAGTGTGTTAGGTATATTAAGGTAGTCCCTGGGTAGCCCTAGCTACTCCCCTGTGTGGGAGAGATGGGGTGCAAACAGGAGGGTTTGGGGAGAGTACGCTGGAACATAGTGGAGTTTGCTAAGGGTTAAGCAAAGCCCTTGTCACCTCGATTACTCCCTTTTTTGACTGTTTGTGTGGCTTAGATTCATCACCTCTTAATATGCAAATGAAGGGTATGGCTACATTAGAAATTTCAAAGCGCTGCCCCGGCAGCGCTGTGGGAGTGCTGCCGCGGCAGCGCTTTGAAGTGTGAGTGTAGTCAGAGCTGCAGCGCTGGGAGAGAGCTCTCCCAGCGCTGCTTGTAAACCACATCCCTTATGGGTGTAGCGTGCAGCGCTCCCAGCGCTGCCACCCTGATTACACTGACACTTTACAGCGCTGCATCTTGCAGCTCTCAAGGGGGTGTTTTTTCACGCCCCTGAGCGCGAAAGTTGCAGCGCTGTAAAGTGCCAATGTAACCAAGCCCGAAGAAACTTTCTTGAAGCTGTGCGGAATTGAGCATCTTACACTCATTTATCGGATTTAGCATGTTTCTTAATGTTAAATAATTAAGTTTGTCTAATAGCTATTTGTCTTGAAATTAAAATGGACCATTCAAGAATGAGTAGGACTGAGTTTTCCTGGCATGGTGATAGCAAGCCCCATTTGCCCTAATACATCTCCCTCCTTTGTTTTGCTAGTGGTCAAAGAGCTTTGGAGTGGCTGTTGCCTAATAATCAGAGCAGTTCTGAGAAACATGTTGCAGTGGCGGACTGCAGGGATGGCCCCTATTGTAAGATGCTCACTCTTACAAAAGTAATAGGGAATGACACTGGGGACTACAAGTGCTTTTACAGGGACACCCAGGCAACTACAAGCATTTATGTCTATGTTCAAGGTAGGTGGTTACAAGATTCTTATGGGATTCCTACCTATCAATATGATTAAAAAGAAACAATGGTGTAACAGGCATTTCAAAAAGCTTTGTTCTGAAGTAATGTTCATTGGATTACCCACAGAAAAGCCTTTTTGGCAAAGCATATGCCTCAAGATCAACAGTTGTAAGCTGGAGACTGTCAGCTTAAGAAGAAAGCAGTTACCAGTCCACTTTTCCTCAAGGTTTTAGGGGAAAAAAGAATATAAATATATGTCCATTCTATAGGTGCCAGATCCTGCAGTCTCTCCTTTCATTGAACTCCAACTGAAGTTTATGGCCATTCTATATAGTAAATGACTGCAGAAACTGTCCCTTAAAGTGCCAATAAGTGGTTAAAGTAGATTGAAACAGGAGAGGGAACTCTCATCATAACAGTTAAGGAAGTGGGGGAAATCAGGCTTCTTTCATGAGACTTCTAGCATTTCCCATTTGATCAAACTACAAAGTTTACATAGCAGAATGGCATCTCATGGTTTTTCAATACATCCATTTTCAGCCAAAATGCGGAAACACAATTTGTACGCAAAAATATATACAAAAAGCCAGCCAAATGTATTTGGCTCTCAAAAAACAACTTTTTCTCAGTTTGTATTTTATATTAACCTTATTAGTTCTATGCAGATGATATCACAGAGATACATTTGCCTACACCATATAAATTTGTGTGGGTGAAACAGTAAACAGAACAATGCAACAGCAGAAACTTAGCATATATTTTAGCTGTGATGGTAGAAACATTTTTCTATAGTAAACTGTGAGATCTTTGATCACAACTTTTCTTCTCAGTGGCAGCTTTTGGAGATATTTTTCAGGTATGGTACAAATGATCACCTTAAGGTGTAAGTGAGGCATTTGCATCACATAAAAGATTACTTCATGCTGAGCTTGTCCTCCTGTCTTTCAGCTTCCAAATGTTTGTGTGCCTGCAGCCCTTCCTCCTGTCCTGCTGACCAGGCTGACTTTACAATTAAAATTGGGACCAATTTCCTGATATTGGAATTCTTGGCCTTGTGAAATTGACATTCTGTATGCAAATTTTTGTGCGGAATAACTACGTCAATATGCTACTTATCATAAATAGAAAAGTCCCTATTCCCATAATTAATAAAATCTATATGTGCAGCAAGTAGCCTAATTTACTTCTCCAGATCCTAGCCCACACATCAATACTGGGATCTAATCTGTCTGCATGCAGAACTACTGTAGACTTCAGTAGGAGTTTCACACATGCGAGGGTTATAGGGTATTTGTATATAGCACTCACATTTGTATTATCTAACAGGACAATGCTCAGATCAAGTCTGAAATTTGGTCTGCCTTACAGCTGTTGAACTCTGATGGGGAAATCCAGATAGACTCATGCTTTCAGTTGTGCCCATATAAAATGCATGTGGATGCAACTGCAAAGCCTTTGGTTATGCATGCAGTTTAGATAGCTGCACACACAGAATGGCATTAGACTAAGGCCCTGACTATTTTCACTGTTGATTATCTGACATCAATTATCTGTGCACGCCTGCATGCACAGCTTTGTTACTACAATTTATGGTCAGAATTTTGAAAAGTTGGTCGATAATATATAGGTTTGTTTATAAAGCCGCTTATTTATTGTTGAGAATTTAAAAAAGAATAGCCATTATTTTATTTTATTATTATTTGATTGGACTCTTACAGTTGGTATGGGTACTTCCACCTTTTCATGTTGTCTGTATGTATAAATATCTTCTGTCTGTGTGTTCCACTCTATTCATCCGAAGAAGTGGGCTATAGCCCATGAAAGCTTATGCTGAAATAAATTTGTTAGTCTCTAAGGTGCCACAAGTACTCCTGTTCTTTTTGCATTATTTTAGGGGTTGTGAAGCACCTAGCTACTGATAACTAATATTGGAATCCATTCCTATAGTCCTTACACAGGCAGAAATCACACTGACTTAAATTGGAGTTTTGACTGAGTAAAGACATCCAGGGTCAGGCACCCAGAATTATGTTAACTCCATTTATGTGTATTTGGGCATGATGGTACTGTAAAAAGAGGAGGAGTTAAACTTAATAGTGATGTCAATTTCATCTCCGTTCACATACAAGAAAATACAAATATTTGCCAAATAGAAAAGGACTTCATAGATAGGAAAATAAAGAAAAATAAGAAGGGAAAAACTAGCATGCTGTGTCCTTTCAAACGAAGACATTATAACAAACTCAAATCAGATATTATTTTAGATTACAGATCTCCATTTGTGACTTCAGTTAGTGACCAACTTGATGTTATATACATTACTGGGAACAAAACAGTGGTGATTCCATGTCTTGGATCCATATCAAATCTCAATGTATCACTTTATGCGGTAAGAAAAAAGTCAAATAATTTCATTACTTATCTCTAGAATTAGCTAAATGTCAATTTACATAAATACAGTGGATTAAAATAGATAGCTTAAAAAGAGCTTTTTATCTTTGGAAATTATGAAACTTACGAACAGAATGGGAATGCTATAACTATACTAACAAATGACACTTCTTGTGTAAAGATCTGTTGACTGCAATGAGAATGTGGCCTGAGTCAGAATGGCAAGTCTGGATCCAGAATGTTGTAGTAAATAGTAGACTTACAATATGAATTTGTTTAGTTTTGGAATTATACTGAATGTTTTACTGATCTTTTAACAGAGGTATCCAGAAAAGTTATTTGTTCCTGATGGTAAATCAATCTCATGGGATAATAAAAAAGGCTTCACTATACCCAGTAACCTGATCAGTTATGCGGGCATGGTCTTCTGTGAAGCTAAAATAGATGATGAAAGTTACCAGTCTGTGATGTACATAGTTGTGGTTGTAGGTAAGCCAAAGATTACTCTGCATGGTCATTGTTTTAGGCAGTGCTATTTTGCTTGATGCAACATATTGAGCAGTTACATTTAATTGGACTGTAGATCAGGAATACTGAAAATACAATTAACATAAAACACATGTTCTAATATGTATTCCTTTGGAAAAAAACAACACCTGAATTTAAAGGGAAAATGTTATTGTGTTCTGTTTCGGGTGGATCACTGGCATCTGTGCTTGGGATTTTACCTGCTCTTCCTTGATGCTGCTTTTTTCAATCATGCAGGGTTTTATTTTTCCTAAACTTCCACTCTTTTGTAAGAATGTCAGCATAGAGTGAACAGGCACCCCAAAGCATCACTAGCAGCTCAGGAAAGAAGAAAGGGTTCTAGCTCGCTATGAAGAGAAACAGGGGAGCACGTCACACTAGAAATGCAAAACCTGGCCTGACCCCAAGAAATTCTTGTTTCCCTGCACACTAATATCCTGGGCCTAACTGGATGAATACGGCTCTGACACACTGAAGTTACCTGCTCCTCCAGGGCAATGTGAGGACTCCTCTTAGGCCTCTACCCATGCTGAGACTGCAAGGACCTCCTCCTGGACTGTTGAGCACACTCCCAGCTCCAGAGTTGGAAGAGGCCAATCTCCCACCTCCTGAGCCTCATTGTGACACTGAGGCTTTGGTGAGATAGGATCAGCACATTCTCATCTAGACTTGGAGCTTCCTAAAGACAGGAAGAGAAAAATAGGGAGTATCTCACCACTCCATCTTCCTTTAGGGGCAGCAATTTCCCCACAATTCATCATCCTCTGTCTGATTTTGAGTCATTTGGGATTTCTGAATATGTTTTGTCATATTTTACATTTTTTATTACACGTTTTATGCCTTAGACAGTTTTGCTAATGCCAAGTTATTGGTGGTGATAAAGTTCCAAGCACATCACCTGATGCCCACTTTGGTCTATCATAATATTTGGGGAGTGGGGTTTGTTTCCATGCTATTGTGAATTTTGTGGTTCACCATTGAGGTTCTCCTCTGAGTGTTCTCTAATATTGCAAGGGGCCAAGAAATGCTTCCATAAGAGTTAAGGATGCTTAGCAACTCCCAGGATCTGGTCCAAACATCTCTCTCTGACTCTAGCTTAGAAGTACTGATATCTCACCATGTCAGCTTCTTTTATCTTATTGTGTCTGACCATGAGGGAGCTTCTGGCAAATGGCCTCACAGTTGTCCACTCACGCTGCATGTGCTAAAATCTGAAAGTAGACTGTACTTGCCCGAGCCCCATTGTGTGTCAATACAACTTTTGGGCACCCTTACCCTTTTCATCCCCACTTTTTGAAGTTGGGTGTATGTCCATCTCCCCACTGCACTCAAGCTTCTGGGATTTCTGCTGTGTGGGTGTAACTCCTAAGGGAGAGAGTAAATGCCATTGGGAAAGCAGCATCCTTACGTCATTCAGCAGAATGTTTTTTCAAACTCTGTTCCTTTTGCTTCTTCCAGGATACAGAATTTATGACTTAACTATGAACCCTCATCACCAAATAGAGCTGGCAGCAGGGGAGAAACTAGTTCTAAATTGTACTGTGAGGACTGAGCCAAATGTTGGAATTGATTTCAAATGGGACTACCCTTCCATTAAGGTAAAACAATCATTTGCTAATACCGTGCCCTGGAGCCCTGAAAGAAGCTCTTGCTAGAAATACAAAAGGATGCTCCTGTGTTTTAGCTTCCATGGTTATTTTAGCTTCCAAAGAGTTGGGGCGTGGGGGCTTGCCCTGCTCTGCCTGCCCAGCGCTACTGTTGGGGAATGGGATGGAATGTGAGGGCTTCTCCCGCTCCCAGGAAGGAGTTCCGGGTGGAGTGGCTCAGGGTGTAGGGGTGTCCATTTTTCCAGGGGCCCCCAATTGGCCAGGGCCCCTGGGCACAGTCCCCATTGGCCCAGTGGCTAATCTGCCACTGGTATGGAGGATTGGGGGAAGAGTTGGAATGAACTGCTTCTTAGAGCTTTTACTCTGTTACAGGGAAAACATGCTAAAGTCAGAGACTTAAAAACATCATCAGGGAATGAGCCGAAGAAGTTCGTAAGCACTCTTACCATAGACCATGTGACCTTAAATGATAGAGGCCGATACAACTGCACAGCATTCAGTGGCCTTATGACTAAGAAAAACAGCACGTATGTCATTGTCCATGGTATGGAATTCTCTGATTTAATTCTGGATATTTATAGGTGGGGATTGTTGGGATGGAAAATGCATAAGTTGAAAGCAATTAGCTGCACAGTATGTCAATCAAAACGTTTGTCATATAAACAGCCTGCTTTGAACTGTCAGCCACAGTGTTTCCATTGCTTCTAGTTGTTTTTAGTAGAATTGTTATAGCTCAAGGTTTTTCTGTTTTAATGTTAAAGGGTTTTCTCTTAGGACCTTATATGTGATTATCACTGAAAACTGTTACATTGTCTAGAAAAAGTGACACTAAAACTCAGAATGGCTGGCAGTCCCTCTATTTAATCTCTCCCTATGTGGTACTGTAATGTTGAAACTGTATATTTCAGGTCAGACTCTGCCACTCTTCCTCATACTGAATAGTACCTGATTCCACAGGTAGTTCCATTGTGGCTACCTGCAGAGAAAGGTATTACTTGCATGAGTAAGGGTGAAAGAGTCCAGCTTGAGTCCTGTGGTTTTTGCATTCTGAAAATTGGATTCAGCTTTACTTTTGGTCATAAGGAAATGACTCAGAGGAAATGACTCCGGCCAAATCGTATCCTTCCTCAGTCCTCAATCAGGCAAAACTCCATTGGCTACAAAAAGCTGGTTTTTTTTTTTTGAATGAATGAGAAAGAATTGCAGGATTTGGTCCAATATTAACTAGTGCAGCAGCACTGCTAGTTATGGATGTACTGTATGTCTTACACAGGAGCACTAAGGCTGACTTGAAGTTGTGACTAAGTCTGATTTTCAGCATCAGCATTTTGATTTTTTCAGTTCAAACTGACCATAGTCCATTCTTCTGCCAGGACAAGAAACAGTTCCCCCTTTTCTGTCACAGCTGTATCAGATATTAAACGGATACTCTATTTGATCTTAGCCAAAAGGCCACTCATGCTGTTGGGCTGATTACAATTTTGCTTTCTGTGGTTGCAGAAAAGTAGTGTAAATCCTTTCAGAGTTGTGGGATTTTTGGGGTTGCAGAACTTCAGATAGATAGCTTCAGTTTCTGCCCAATTATGTAATTGTATCATGTGCAGTTTTGAATACTGTTATGTGCTGAAATGGAAAAATTGAGCCCTTTTTGTCTGACTGTGTAAGTGGAAACCTTGGAGAGGTTTAAATGCGATATTGTGTTACCCAACACATACTTTACAGCACTTGGTTTGCATTGCTTCTTTTGTTACATGACAACAGCGGCTAGGTAGGACAGAGCATTGGGACTGAGAGTTGAGGTGTGGAGCTGAGAGCAAACTCTTGCATCTAATGCAGTCGAGAGTCCCCTGGTCATGGAATTAGTCCACTTTTCTGTGCAAGGGATGAAGGAGAAGGCATGGTCAGAGGAGAGGGACTACCTACCCTGGGTGGCACAGAGCATCCCTACGGATGTGACATGGGCCAGAGGCAGGTTGGGGCTGGAGGATCCACTGCTATGTATGTTGTCCTGTCCTGTCCTGTCCTGTCCTTCCCACACAGGCGTGCTCCATTGCTTCACTGCCTCAGAACCGCTCTGAAGCCTGTGGAGGATTCCCTCCTCCCCTTTGCCCTAGTGGATCTCTCTAGTGCTCAGCCCCAGTAGTTGTGCTAGGCCCTGGACTGAGGATTTACCTCATGGATTGTAATACTGCAAGTGCCTGTGCTGGTACATGGACCACTTTGTCATTTACATCTGCTGCCTTTCATCTCCAATTAAACACTAAACCAAATGGGAGACAGTTTACATTTCTGGCAATATAGAAAGGCAATGTTTTGTTTCAAGCCCATCAATTAATTTCTTGCAGAAAAACCTTTTATCCTTTTGGACAGAATGGGGTCTGTGGTGGAGACAAGGGTAGGAGACCAAGTCAAAATCCCTGTGAGATTTACAGGCTATCCTCCACCAGAAGCAAAATGGTAAGAGTCAGAATGTGATGCCTTTAAAACAGATTGTGGTATTATATGTCAAGCTGACGCTCTAAAGTATTCAAGTTACCATGTATTTTCTTTAGGTATAAAAATGGAAAAGCCATCAGCACAAATCACACCATTAAACTTGGTTACACATTAACAATTACTGAGGCAAGTGAAAAGGATGCTGGGAATTACACCATTGTGCTTACAAACCCCGTTAACAAGGAGCAACAGAGACACACATTTAACCTGGCTGTGAATGGTAAATGAGATATAAACAGTGCCTTTTCCTCTTTTGTTGTATATGTGTGTGTATAGAGTACTAACTCTTCCTTGACAGAAAGAGCTGGTAGGAGTCCTGTCTCTTAGAGCCCTATGCTCCCCATGATCTGTGTACTATCCAGATTTAAATTTGGCAAAAAAAAAAAAAAAAAAGAGGTGATTCAAAACCACCACGTCAGGGGGATGCAGGAAAGAAGTCCCATCTCAAACCTTGCCTGGATGTTGCTTCAACCATCCGCTGAATCTGTCTCCAGCTGGATCCTCATGCTGTATTTTACAGCTCAGGAGGTTTCAGGTTTTCCTTGTTGTTGGATAAAAGGATTTTTGTTTTCTATTTTCTGTATATTATTTCTTTGCCTCTGTGTCTTGCTCTTTTCCTGTCCTCTGTGCTCTCTCATGCTGCTTTTGTATCATGAATCTTCCCCACCATCGTCATCTGCCTTGCCCATCCTTCCTGCCACTGTCAGCTTTGTTTTGGCCTCCCCTGCTTCATCCCCTGCCATTCCCCTCTCCCCGGCACCCCTCCTCCATGCTGCTTCTCAGGAAACATACTTGTCTAGATGCTTCCAAAATAGTAGGTCTTCAAAAGACCAGCTCTGCTAAGTACAGTGCGGTTTAGGTGCGGGCACAGTGGGAAGTGGAGGCCAGTCACCTAATGCTGGAAGTAATATAAATTTCTTGGCTGGGGATGGTGATGGAAGGAAAGGGCTGTCTGAAGGGTAATTTGTAAGGGGTAGTTGTAAGTAAGCAACGGAAGGATTGCTGAACATTTGGCTTGTATTGAAGCTACTCTGTGAAGTCAGCGCACTTCTTCCCTGATTCTTTTGCTCCCTGCTGAGGTCAGTGGGAGTTGTGCAGGACCAGCGCTAGGGGTTTTAGCGCCCTAGGCGCATGGCAATTTCGCTGCCCTGCGCCCTGGTTCCGCGGCTCCGGTGGAGCTGCCGCAGTCGTGCCTGCGGAGGGTCCGCTGGTCTGCGGCTCCGGTGGAGCTGCCACAGTGATGCCTGCGGGAGGTCCACCAGAGCCGCGGGAGCAGCCAACTGTCTGCAGGCACGACTGCAGCAGCTCCACTGGAGCCACGGACCAGCGGACCCTCCGCAGGCACGACTCTGGCAGCTCCACCGGAGCCACCTGCTGCCCCCTCCGGCAAAATGCCGCCCACGAATAATCCTGGCGCCCTAGGCGATTGCCTAGGCCGTCTAAATGGAAGTGCCGGCCCTGGAGTTGTGGGAACTCAGCACCATGCGGGAGACTCAGAATCACACAGGCTCAGACCCTGGAAGGCGTATGGGAATCACAGTGAGAGAGAAGCCCCTGTGAAAGAAACTTTGTACATTTCAGAACAAACTGTGTTCTTGTTAGCTAGAGACAATGGCACAAGGCAAAGAATGTTGCTCCTTTATGATGGTCTGTGCAAGTAACATGCAGGGTTTTCCTACAGTTCCACCTCAGATTGGGGAGAATGCTTTGTTGGCTCCTGTTGATTCCTACAAGTATGCGACTACTCAAGTCCTAACCTGCACAGTCTATGCCATTCCGGCCCCAGTCAATATCCAGTGGTACTGGCAGTTAGAGGAACACTGTACTTTCCGCCCTAAGTAAGTACATAATTTGTCAGTTAATCTGCACCGCTTCATTTCTGTAACTAGTCACAGATTTTTTTAAAGTGCTGTAGGCTCTTTACAAAAATATAAAAGTGCACAAAATCAAACACTAAGCAGCCAAGCCCCTGGGTAGCACTTTGATAGTGCAAAAGGGTTATAAATCCAATTTAATTTGGAGATTCCTCAATGTAAGGGGACTCCCTGGGTGGTGTTGAGTCAGTTTAGTGGCTTTATACCACCCCTCTTGCAGCCCTGCACAGGTGATGTGATCAAGGGAAAGGGGGAATGGCTGGAGCCATTTCAGTGCTTTAATTATCTCCCCCTCTCCCCCTGCACTGAAACAGGCCCTCAGGGCCATTGGCAGCTGGGCATGGGTTAGAGCAGCTCTAAGGCTGCTCTAACTTCTGCTAGGGTCATCTCTGGGATTGGCGAGCTACAGATGTGGCGTAAAGCCACCTTTCCTTGCACTGATGCGACTCAGCCAGACTGGAGAATGAGGGGCATTTTGTACCCTGATTTTTGTCAGATGTAAATGACTAAATGAGATGTCAGCCACAGAACCACGCTCAGTAACTATTGCTGCTGGACAATGTTTGCCAACAAAGTTCCCATTTCGCTTCCATTTAAGTCAAGCTCTTACATATTATAGCAAATAGGCCCAAACTGCCCTCAGGATGTCAAACATAGTCAAAATGAGCTAGATGTAGGTGGCATTACACGGAGACCGCCAGACCTGGAGTCTGGTGGGCTCTTGCACGGAGTGAATTCCCCAGGGCAGGGCTAACCACGGAAGAAACTCTGCCACTGTTGTTTCTTGTGTTTGACCCTTTTTTGGCTGGCATCTTGCCTCGTTGGATTCCAAACACGTCTGTGGGCCCATCAGTCAAACCTTGTTGGGCGGCAGCAAGTACAAACACACAACACCACACACAGGAAATTTGCTGTTTATGCGACTTGCAGTTCTCTGTGGGTTTTTTTTTTACACCAATCAGCTGCTGAATACGATGCTGCTTGTTATCTATGTAAAAGCGTATCTCAAAGGAACTGCACTGATTGATGGTAGCCAATGATAGAGAGAGCTCCTGACCAAGATACATGCAGCTTCCCTTATCTGGGCCTAGCACAAGGCCAGACTTCCTTTTTTTTAAAAAAAAGTGTTCTGCTTTCCTGTTGTTTATAAAATGACTTCCACTAGCTTCTTTTGGTGCCTGGTCACTTCCTACACAAGAGCCACTGTCTTAAAGAAATTCTTTTAAGGAGTCCAGTGATTTCTATGTCTCTCTGTCTTCTTTTGAATGAAATTAACTTGAATTGTCAGTTTATGACTGGAGGTTTGTTCCCAAAATAGCTGCTTCCCTCCAAGTATCCTGACTGGGCTGACTTACGCAGATTAATTAGGCTATTTACCTCTAGGCCTGGGAATTCCTAGTTTTATAAAGGACAAAGGTCTTGGAAGGTTGTATGTACAATTACACAGAAAAGTTTTCAGGAACATTTCTCAGTTTTATAACATGACCATTGTTCCATCTCTGATATTTTTTTCTAAACTGAACAAAAATGATCTCTTGAAGGTTGAGATTTTCCATACCTAAAATGTATCTCTCTGTCTATTTCTCAGTCAAGTTGGTTTGGGAATCAATCCTTATGCATGTAAGAAATGGAAAGACATCACTGACAGAAAGGGCGGAAATCAGATTGAAAGAATTAAAAATCAGTTTGTTGCTATTGCTGGGAAAATGAAGGTGAGCTCATGTTCCTTTGTCTTCGTTAGGAATGACCCGTTTTTGAGAGTTCCGTTCAGTATTTCATGTATTTGTGAACATTATATCAACTAAGTTTAACTCTAATAGAGAAAGGCCTGGAGATTAATGAGCAGAAAAAAATGTGGGAACCTACTGCTAATTTTAGTATAACACAGTTTAAAAATACATATATAGAAATCTACATATAGATGGCTGTTAAAAGGAGGGAGAGAGAAAAAAATTTCTTCTTAACCACTAAGGACAGGACAAGAAGCAATGGGCTTAAATTGCAGCAAGGAAGGTTTAGGTTGGACATTAGGAAAAACTTTAATATCACATCAACCTCCAGTATGACCTGGGTACCAGAAGCACCATTGATTTGTATTGTGCAGGAATTTACAGTGGCAAGGCACCCATCTCTTTTATGGTTTGACTCATTTAAGCCCTTTGGCACTAATGTAGTATGAAATTGCTTGGTTTGTTCTCTTGTAGACTGTCAGCACCCTTGTGATTCAAGCAGCAAATGTGTCAGCTTTGTACAGATGCGTGGCTACTAACAAAGCTGGAGTGGGTGAGAGGGTTATCTCCTTTCATGTTACCAGTAAGTATAGCTTGTTGATTGCATAGCCGTGGTAAATTAATCTCATTCCCTCTGCTTCTCTAGTGATACCAGCTTCAACACATCATTTGTCTGATTCAAAGCCCTCATGATGACCCATCTCTGTTATGCCTACTAAATACGGTCCTTATTCAGCATTGAAACAAATTTCTAACTTTAAGCATGACAAGGTGGGTGAGGCAATATCTTTTGGTGGCTCAACTTCTGTTGGTGAGAGAGAGACAAGCTTTTGCGCTTACACAGAGCTCAAAAGCATGTCTCTTTCACCAACAGAAGTTGATCCCATAAAATATATTACCTCATATAACTTATCTCTGGCCTGGTCTACACTACGCGTTTAAACTGATTTTAGCAGCCTTAAACCGATTTAACGATGCACCCGTCCACACAACGAGGCCCTTTATATCGATATAAAGGGCTCTTAAAACGGGTTTCTGTACTCCTCCCCGACGAGAGGAGTAGCGCTGAAATTGGTATTACCATATCGGATTAGGGTTAGCGTGGCCGCAGATCAATGGTATTGGCCTCCGTCATATCCCACAGTGCACCATTGTGACCGCTCTGGACAGCAATCTGAACTCGGATGCAGTGACCAGGTCAGAGGGAGGAAAAGCCATACTGCGCAAAGCGTTTTGAGAATTCGAGTTGATCCTGTTTTGTCCAGACGTGGTATCCTCTGTAAATTCGTACCGACAACCTAAGAGCTGCGCGATGCTACGTCTCCCAATGCCTAAAAAGAGCTCCAGCATGGACCGTGCGGGAGATACTGGATCTGACCGCTGTATGGGGAGACAAATCTGTTCTATCAGAGCTCTGTTACAGAAGACGAAATGCCAAGCATTTGAAAAAAATCTCCAGGCTATGATAAAGAGTCCAGCAGCACAGGTGCTGTGTGATAAGCGTAACCGGAAAGCCAAAGAATCAATGGCGCTCATGGGAAGGGAAGGGAGGAGGGACTGAGAACTCCAGCTATCCCACAGTCCCCAGCAGTCCTCCGAAGTATTTGCATTCTTGCTGAGCTCCCAATGCTGTAGGGTTAAAACATTGTCCGGGGTGTTCAGGGTATAGCTTGTAATTACCCCCTTCCCCCCGTAAAAAAAAAGGGGAAAAAATTGTTGCTTGACTTTTTCAATGTCACCCTATGTCTACTGCATGTGCTGGTACGACACGATCTGCGGTAGTGCCACAGCAGTATCCTCTCCCTCCCTTCCCGTGGCAGATGGGTACAGTGCAAGACTAGTAGCTTCCTCGTCATCATCACCCCGTGACTGCTCCTGGCTGGCATCAGGCTGAGGTCGGCCGGGGCACCTGGGTAAAATAGGAATGCTCCTCGGTCTTTCTCAGTAGCATGGTACAGAACGGCTGGTAAACTGTCCTCATATAGCAACTGGGGGGTGGGCTGAGCTCCATCAGCCCTCTCTTTGCCTGTGTAAAGAAAAGATCTGTACTGCCTGGACTACCATAGCAGTGGGACTGCTGGGCTCCCTCTCCCCGCACCATTTAATGTCCGGCCTGGAACTACATAGCAGCTGGAGGCTGCTTCCCCCATTTATCTCACTACAAGTCATTAGTTCTTATTCCTACATTCTTTAATTTAACACTTCATCACACAAATGGGGGACCTGCCTGGCAGCCCAGGAGGGTTGGGGGAGGAAGAAGCAACGGGTGGGGTTTTGTTGCAGGGGCACCCCCTAGAATGGCATGCAGCTCATATTTCTGTGGGATCTGACACGAAGTGGCTTGCTCTCTGTTCTCTATCCACTGCCCCATATCTAGGCAGGACTGACTCTATTTTAGATACTATTAAAGGAGGGATTGACTCAGGGAAGTATTCCATTTTGTCTTGCACCCCCGGCCGACCTCAGCCCAGGGGCACTCATGACAGCAGCAGACGGTACAGAACAACTGATAACTGTCTCTGCTACCTTGCAAAGGCAAATGAATGCTGCTGTGTAGCGCTGCAGTACCGCCTCTGTCAGCACCATCCAGTACACATATGGTGACAGTGACAAAAGGCAAAACGGGCTCCATGGTTGCCATGCCATGGCGTCTGCCAGGGCAATCCAGGGAAAAAGGGCGCAAAATGATTGTCTGCCGTTGCTTTCACGGAGGAAGGAATGAGTGACGACATTTACCCAGAATCACCCGTGACACTGTTTTTACACCATCATGCATTGGGATCTCAACCCAGAATTCCAGTGGGTGGGGGAGACTGCGGGAACTATGGGATAACTACGGGATAGCTACCCACAGTGCAATGCTCCAGAAATCGACGCTAGCCTCGGACCATGGACACACACCGCCAAATTATTGTGCTTAGTGTGGCTGCGTATACTCAACTTTATACAATCTGTTTTACAAAACTGGTTTATGTAAAATCGGAATAATCCTGTAGTGTAGACATACCCTCTCTCATATCCTGGGACCAGCATGGCTACAACAACACTGCAAATAACTGTAAGTATATGAGCAGTTCCATTAAAGTCAGTGGAATTACAGTAGTGTGAAAACTGGTATAAAGTGAGAACCAAATCAGGATATTTGGTTGCAACGTTGGTTAGGCATTTACAGCTATAAAGACCTACAAACAAGAGAAAAATTAAATAGTGTTATGAAATTAACAGAATCCATACAATCAGTTGCACACATACAAAATGAAAAATGACTGCCTAGGAAGGAGTGCCGTGGAAAGGCATCTGTGGGTCATAGTGGATCACAAGCTAAATATGAGCCAACCGTGTAACAGCACTGCAAAAAAAGCAAACATCATTCTGGGATGTATTAGCAGGAGTATTGTAAGCAAGACACGAGAATTAATTCTTCTGCTCTACTCCGCGCTGATTAAGCCTCAACTGGAGTATTGTGTCCAGTTCTGGGCAACCCATTTCAAGAAAGATGTGGACAATTTGAGAGAGTCCAGAGAACAGCAACAAAAATGGTTAAAGGTCTAGAAAACATGAGAAGATTCTGTGAGAGAAGATTGAAAAAATTGGGTAATTTTAGTCTGGAGAAGAGAAGACCGAGAGGAGACATGATAACGGTTTTCAAGTACGTAAAAGGCTGTTACAAAGAGGAGGGAGAAAAAATGTTCTTCTTAACCTGTGAGGATAGAACAAAAAGCAATGGGCTTAAATTGCAGCAAGGTAGGTTTAGGTTGGTCATTAGGAAAAACCTCCTAACTGTCAGAGTGGTTAAGCACTGGAATAAACTGCCTAGGGAGGTTGTGGAATCTCCATCATTGGGGATTTTTAAGAGCAGGTTGAACAAACACCTGTCAGGAATGGTCTAGACAATATTAAGTCCTACCCTGAGTGCAGGGGACTGGACTAGATGACCTCTCAAGGTCCCTTCCAGGGGTATGGTTCTATAAAATCTAAGATCCAGATTTTCAAAACTGGGTGACTTCAGTGAGAGCTTCTAGCTTCTCAGGACCCTGAAAAATCAGATCATATATTTATGTGCCTAAATATGGATTTAGGAACTTAGCTTTAGGCATTCATTTTTGAAAACCTTGGTCTAAATGATATTTTTAATCCAGTCACAAAAATTGGCAGTTAATGCTGAGGACAGTACGAGGTTGCATAGGACGATTCTATTAATTACATAGACCTTCGTTGGGCTTTGCTTGTGTGTGATTTTGTTGTTGTTGTTGTTGTTAACGTGAACGATGGGCCTGATTCTCCAGTGCCTTATGAAGTCATTTATGCCTGGGCAAAGTGAGTGTGAAACAAGGTTCAAAGCACTAGAGAGTCAAACCCAATAAGTCTGTGAATGTTGATTTTCAAAATGCCTTTTTCTACTCAATATAAAAGGAAAGAAATTTTATTAATATAACAAATGCACTATTTAATGAGCTATTTTTAATTTGCAGGAGGTCTTGAAATTAACCTTCAACCTACAAACCAGCCCACTGAAAAGGATAACATGTCCTTGCAGTGTACTGCGGACAAATTCACCTTTGAAAACCTGACCTGGTATAAACTGAGTCCTCGCACCTCACAGAGACCCCTTGGGGGATTGCCAATGCCTGTGTGCAAGAACCCGAATGACCTTCTGAAGCTGAATGTCACAGTTTCCAATAGCAATGGTGAAAATGTTACCTTGGAACTTATCCTCCATAACATTTCTCTTCGAGATCGAGGGGATTATGTTTGCATAGCCCAGGACAAAAAGACTAAAATGCAACACTGTCTTGTCAAGCACCTCACTGTTCAAGGTATGAACCCACTTACATATGCCAAAGTAGATGGTTCTATGCACAGACTGTGTATAGCCAGAAACAAAGATACTGCAGTCGCAGGAATCCTCAAGTGCTGTAGGACCTAGCACGTTACCAATTTAAAGGTGTGCTCACTTGTAGAAGGGATTTAAGCAGTTGCTAATAATGGGACTGTCTTTAACATGTCAGGTGCATGAGGTCAAGTCCAGGCAGAATGTATCTGTTGAGCTGCTGATGAACTGGCCAGGCACACTTTGTATTCCGTTATTATGGAAGAGCAATGGAAGGGTTAATAGGCCTGGTGTGGAAAAGCAGGGCATTGTGCTGTGCAGGCAAATGAAGTCTCTTTATTGATAGGCACAAACAGTGGCACAAATTGATAGCTCCACATCTATGATCTCGTTATACTTGCGACTTAAGGTTTGACTGACCCTTTGAGTTTGAAACTGTGGTCATGCTTTAAAATTGTTATAAAAGCAGTGCAGCGTTTCAGCACAGAGAATGCCGGTGGCTGGCTTTGGATGCAAACACAAGTGATCTTGCATAGAGGTCTTGCAATCCTGGCTTGGCAACTTAAGCCCTGATTCAGGAAAGTACTTTAGCACATGCTTATGAGCAGTCCTGAATACAGATGCTTTCGTGAATCAGCAGCTCAAGCACTATTAATATCACCCTTCTTGCATTGGGGTTGGAGATGGAGACATGAGGGGAGGCAATTCCTGGCAAGTTCCTTCTTCTCCATTAGCCTGGGGGGGGTCTCTAAATCATAAAACCAGACTCATGTAAAAGACAAAGGACTTCTCCTTATAATGTTTTCTTAGCTATTGTGCTTGTCTCATGTATCATGGAAGATTAAATATGAACTTTCCATGATTGGTGCTATTGCAGTAAGGCCATGGGACTACATTAGTGACTCAAACTTGTAAAGTGGCAGCGAGTGCTAAGGCATCACAAAAATGATTATACTTGGAAACTCTCAATAACTTTATTTTCATGCGAACAGAGCCTGTGGCCCCCACACTGGTAGAGAACCTGGAGAATCAAACAGCAAACATTGGTGAAACCATAGAAGTATCATGCCCAGCAAATGGAATTCCTCCCCCACACATCACATGGTTTAAAAATAGTGAAACCCTTGTTGAAGACTCAGGTGAGGAACTGCTACTTCAGTATGACTTACTTCACTTGTCAAGTGCTTTACGCAGGACTCCCTATTGATTTCACTGCAGAGTTCAAGTGCGGAGTGGGGGTAGAATGTGGCCCTGTGTATTTTATACACTGTGTGAGGGTTGCGTATGCAAAAGTATAGCTAAAATAATTGCAACTATTGAATTCTTAACAACAGCCAGAGCCAACACAAATAGCAGAATTAAGAACAATTCCTTTTTTCAGGTATTGTTGTGAAAGATGGGAACAAAACTCTAACCATACGCAGGATAAGGAAAGAAGATGGAGGTCTCTACACCTGCCTTGCCTGCAATATCCTCGGATGCAAAAAAGCAGTAACTTTTTTTGCAGTAGAAGGTCAGTACAAATTTGCTTCTCTTATTTTATTTATGCTTGAAATGATAACTGCTAAAAAGGAAGCCTATGCATCAAGTCTTGGTCACAGTTTAGAAAATGTACTAGCAATGCCTTTGCTGAAAGTTTCCTTATGCGAAAGTGGATCAGATTCATTTATTGATAAGGCTCCTAATCAAGCTCGAAATGGGTGAGGTCACACCAAGCTGGCAACCCAGTGGTTTTGGTTTTTGAGGCTGATATCTTGGTCTCCAGAATCACAGCTTTCATTATGAAATCACAACTGGCCATTGTGGTGGTAGAGGAAAAACCTGAAAACGTGGAGTGAGTGCAAATCAAGGCAGTAATACCTGCATCTGAGTCTGCAGAGAGCCTAGCACACTTCAGTGGGTATTAATGAGGATACTTAACAATGCTGACAGTTAAATTATTTCACTGCTGTCAAGGCATCTCAGAAAGGGGAGGAAAGGAGGAAGGGTCATGCACAATCTCCAGTGAATGGTGTCCCATTTTGGTGGCATGAGTGGATGGCACTTGCAGGTACCCTCCCACATCCCCTCCCGCTACCTATCCTGTGGAGATAAAAGGCCAGAAGGACAAAGAATAGCCTTGAGGGCCTCCAAGCCTCACCAATGGGGTTTCAATGTATTGTGTTCAGAGGCATCTAAGTTTTACATCCATCCAGCATTCACTACTCTGGTGGTGGGTATGCGGCCATGCAGCTTCATCACTGACTCTAGTGGCTGCTGCTCCTCCCTTTACCAGAGGTTGTCTGCAGACTCATTGCAGTGGTTACACGTGGGTCATGTTTTCAAACTCATCTATGCAACCATTAGGGCTGAAAACACCCATGAATCAAGCATGTGGAGGAAGCTTTGGAGAGGACCACTGTTTCTCTCCTCTCCAATTGGAAGCCTGGGTCATAGTCTTTGACTCAGCAGAGCCCTTAAGCATGTGCTTACCTTTAGGCATTTACTTAAGTTGCAATGAAGTCAATGGGCCTTAACGATGTACTTAAAGTTATGTAAGTTTTTACATGCTTTGCCAAATAGGTGTGGACTAAAATATGCTTAAAAGGTAAGTACACTTGTGAGTTCTTTGCTGAATTGGGGCCTAAATGTTGGTGCCTAGATTGAAGCTACTCCTCGTGGTAAGCACTGCGCCGTGGCAGTTAGTGTTTGTTCCATTACCGTCGTACCAAAACTGACTACATGGTGTGAAAATTCAACCCTAACAAGTGGTCAAACTATTTTGTGACAAAACCAAACCGCTCTTCGCCTTCCACCAACAGTAAGAATGCTGCCAATTAAAAGCATTGATCAGGTGCTCCTTGCTTTCGTTATTAGTATGTTACCTATATATGTGTATGAAAATAGTCACTAAATACTTCAGGAATCTCTGTCTCGTAAATCAGGGTGATCAACACTCTGTTATTCTGAGCTAGTGAAAACTATCACCTGTTGTTCTTGAGTTATCATTAGGTTATGGAGTTGATCTCTTGGGCAACATATTTTTGTTGGGTGCAAATTATCTGTAAATAGCCCTAATGTAAATACTTGCTCTCAGCTGGTCTAATAAATGTATTGTTCAGGGTATGTTCAGGAAAGTCTGTGAAAACTGGAAACACATTTATGACATTGTTTCATGTTAAGGAAGTCATGATGCAGCCCATCATGGGCCATATAATGGAAACATCCAGTGTGCTATTGTGTGGGAGAACCTATGTGATGCCAGGGCTGAAATGTACAGGAACACACTTTGAGAAATGGGAGTGCGACAGAAAGGAATTCTTCTGGTGCTTGTTATCAAATATTCAAGTGTTACCATGCTTAAACCTGGAATAAGGATTCCAGTTAATGGAAATATTGTCTCAGGACCACAAGAATCACAAACACTCCATATTTTCATATCCCAGTTTAAGAAGTTGAAAGAAATGTAATAAATGTTGTTTCATAATACAGGGGATCTTTCTTGCAACATCTTATTTCCTACATAGCGTAATCACTTTTTTCTTTGCATGAGAAAAAGTTATTCATTTCTGGGTGCTCAACATTCATCTAGATTTTGTGTTTTTGAAAATAGCAATTTCTTTTAAAATATAAGATTTCACCTTTTATTTCTTAATTGCGAAGGGCCAAATTCTTCCCTCGATTATGCACATTCAGCCTCATCAAAACAAGGTTGTCATCAACCTTGCATGTGTGTAACTAAGGGAAAAATTTGGCCAGAAGAGTCTGACTAGTCCTTGCTGCCATTTCATTGTGCACTAATTTGTAGGAATCAGAAAGCGTACGAGAAAACAATGGATCAAATCCTGTGCTGACCTATCTCATGCAAAATTCTATTCCTCGTTGTCTTGAGTGGGGTTTCATGGTGTGTAATTCAGTATGGAACTTGGCCCAATATTCCCACCTATAAGAAACAAGCGTTGGCTTGCTACATGGGGCACTTTTAAAATGAACCTTCGGAACAAGAAACTTCATGCGGTCCTTTAACTGATGACCTAAACCAATAAGCTTTCAGCTATCAATAAGATATTCATTTGTTTCTCCCCAGGCGCTGAAGAGAAAATGAACCTGGAGCTCATTATCCTGGTTGGGACTGCAGTGATTGCCATGTTCTTCTGGTTGCTTCTTGTAATCATTCTCCGGACCGTTAAACGGGTAACGAAACCATTCTTTTACTATCCCACCAGCATTGGTCTTGCATGACAAATGAAAACTGACTATGGCTCTTTTGTGTTGTTTCTTTCCATTGTTCTTAAACCAACAGGCACATTTTTTCTCTCAATACCATAACATTCCTGCCTGGAATTGAGGGCGCAGAAATTCGGTTTTAATTGACCAGGCATTCGGAGGAAAAAATGCTTGCACTGCTTTTGATTATTAAAAGTGCAAGGATCCATGTTCACATTCATAATGATGTAGTTAGAGGAAACTACAGACTTAAATTTCTGTGAAATTTTAAAACCCTGAGGAGGGAGAAGTTAGTACATGTGACTGCCTTATTCCAGCCAACACATACCATTTATGTGACTAGAACTGATATTGTTTTCCAGGCCAGTGGAGGGGAACTAAAGACTGGCTACTTGTCAATCATCATGGATCCTGATGAAGTCCCTATGGATGAGCAGTGTGAACGTCTCCCCTATGATGCCAGCAAGTGGGAGTTTCCTAGAGACCGGCTAAAGCTAGGTGTGCTTTCACTATTTTGGATGGGGGCTGAGGAAAGAATACCCCACACAGGGAGCCTGTGGAGGAATTCTGACTGGTACACACAGAATTGCCCCAGGAACAACATCACACTCTGATAGGATGCAGTGGGTGTTCCCTCTGTGATGGCTCAGTCCTTTGGGCCAGTGCAGGAGATGGCTGGATCATGGCCTCTCCTAACCCCACCCTGCAGGAAAAGCTAGCTTGGCCTAGTTATTGTGTTTCCTGACCCCACTTTCACACCTACATAGGCCCAGCCCCGTGTGTGTCAAACCATTATTCCCAACATGGGGGTTGATTCAGTTAATGATTGGCCTACCTTTTGTCCACTGCTTTGTCAATAAGTCTAAACCTGTTCATCTTTTCATACCAGGTAAACCCCTGGGGCGTGGAGCATTTGGCCAAGTCATAGAAGCAGATGCATTTGGAATTGACAAAACTGCTACCTGCAAAACTGTTGCAGTAAAAATGTTGAAAGGTAAAAATGAAGACTAAAAGCCTCCTGAAAAGACGTAATGTATTTGTATTGCCAGTCTTGTATCTAGAAGCCAACAAAGCATGTTGAACAATCAGAATTTTGGTACCGATGTCCTAGAAGGGTTTAGTTAACAATTGCTGTGAGAATAATGTAACTTATGTCTAACTGTAAGGAGGTTGCTCATTAGAGCTCCTTTACCATTACTTTATAGTGCTACCCAGATGCAGATGTTAAATTTGCTCCTACAAGTAATCCTACACAAGTGTTGATTTCTGCAGTGTTTACCTACATACTGTACCTGCAATGTGAGCTTTCTGTCAAACCCTGAACGATGACTTAGATGTTATTGGGGGGTGAGAGCGGGGGGAGAAATGATTAAGCTAGCTTACTCCTTGGCTGATTTTAAAGAGCTCTTCAATATTGTCAGTGATTTGGATGTTTTGACATTAAATACAAAACTGAGATCCCAGAATTATTCCTCCTTCCCAGGACTCTGAAACAATTGAACAAGGTTCTCTGCACCCAGAGAATCTGTCCGAGGTTTCACACTGAGACCAGTGAATAATGGGAAAGGACTTTGGGATTTTTGTCAGTGCTGCATGAGTAGTCACACAATACAGGTACTGCCAATAAAGCTCATTGTTTATGTGCCATCTGTCAAGTCTCCTGGTACAAGGACATAACATTAAGGAGGTGGGTCCCCAAGCAAAATAAGAGAAGACCTCAACCACCTACATAAGTTCCTGGCTTTCACCAAATCTGCTGAATGCTGCCTTCTGCCCACCCTCACTCCCACCCCCCTTCAGATATTGGCTGCTGCTGCCTCCTCTGCATGTTCAGAATGCTGACAAATCATCCAGTGACTGTTCTCATTGATTGGGTGAGAGGCTGTGCAGCCCCCTGCCCCGCATCCTCCCTTTCACAGGCCAATCTAGTGCCACAGGACACGTGGTAGCCCCTGGCACTCAGACACCACATAGGGTAATGGTTATACCTCTGGTAACTCAAAACGCAACAGACTCTGCTTAAAACGTTCCATAGAGCAGAGAAGATTCCATGCAGTAATACACTGATTGTCTCTCCAGTCTGACATTTTACCTTTTGGCAGCATTTGGGAACTATTTCAAAATAAAGCAAAACCAACTCTGTAACTCTACAGCTCACCAGTGCTGAAGCATACTGAGGAGGAATGTGTGTTTTGTCCCTCACGTGAGAACCTTAGCCTAGCTTAACCTACAAAAACATTTACTCGATATGCCGAAATACTAATTGATGTGGTTAGCAAAGGGAAAAACTTTCATTTCTGTTATGCTGATCAGTTATATAATTTTTGTCTTGACAGAGGGTGCTACACATAGTGAACACCGGGCACTTATGTCAGAGCTCAAGATCCTCATTCATATTGGTCATCATCTAAATGTTGTCAATTTACTTGGTGCCTGCACAAAACCAGGAGGTGAGTGACCGATTGAGGGTCATTGTTGCTCTCTGGGTATAGAATGTCTATTCAGTGATTGGACGCACTACCAGATTAGTGGAGAATTGAGTTTCATCATTAGCAAGATTCTGATTTTCCATTATAGTTATTCCAGGGCTGTTCATGAGAAGAGTCAGCATGATCCAGTGGTTAGATTAGGGGATGGGAAGGCTGGAGTTCAAACTGTCAGGTCTGTCACTGATGTGCTGTGTCACCTTGAGGAAGTCACTTTACCTTTTGTACCTCAGTTCAGCTCCCTCATCCGTAAAATGGGGCAATAATGCCTGCACACTGTTAGCAAAGCCTTTTCAATCCTTGGATAAAAGGCACACTGAGTGCAGGTACAATATTATTTTTCTTTATAGTGTGGACCATTCATATTCCTCACATGAAAAACTCAAACGCTGTGTAGTTGTCCAAAGGAGGAGTAAACATAGTTATAATTAGAAATAGGCCTGAAACAGAATTCTGAAAGCAAACACATTTGTGAGGTTTGGAATCAGAATCTCTATCCAAATGCCACAGGTAGCCTCTGTGTCTCTATTGGACTAAAGCAAAACCACAAATTGTAACATTCTCCTCAGCTCTGGGATAAAAGGTGATTATGAGTCTGGATCCAAATTTGGATGATTAAATCTATCTTACTTATAATTGCAACAATTCTGGTCTAACAAGCCCAGCATCATTCGCTAGTTTGGAAGATATTTAGAACAAGTAACTTTGTAATAACTTGCCAAAGAAGTTGATTCAGTTGTGAGTTTAATATTAACACAGTTAGGCTAAGAATTTCCTTCATGCAGTTCCATAACTATAGTACAGTACTGGGAAGAAGAAGAATTCCATAAATCTTTCTAAAGGTAGACATAGGGGCCAATTATTAATTGTAGATGCAGGGGCGGCTCTAGGTATTTTGCCGCCCCAAGCATGGCAGGCAGGCTGCCTTCGGTTGCTTGCCTGCGGGAGTTCCCTGGTCCCGCGGATTCAGTGGCACACCTACAGGAGGTCCGCTGAAGCCGCGGGATCAGTGGACCCTCCTCAGGCATGCCGGTGAAGGCAACCTGCCTGCTGCCCTTGCAGTGACCGGCAGAGTGCCCCCCGTGGCTTGCCGCCCCATGCATGCCCTTGGTGTGCTGGTGCCTGGAGCCACCCCTGTGTAGATGCCATAATAAGAAGCCAACATCCAATACTTGGACTTTAGATCAGCATTTCCAAATGTCAAATGACCAAGTAACCCAATTTGAGCATCAGCATACAACATTTGGGCAGCTCATCAGCGTACCTGTGTTTGCAAATTGGGTTTTAAGTACTAAATATTTTAAAACATGGAGACTCAGCTCCATGCGCAAAGATGCATGAACAGTTATGTGTACGTTAAAGTAATTTTCTGCTTTTGAGTGGTTAATTGTGTGACTGTGTATGCAAATATCCATGTAGATAGATATTTGCATGCACAGTGAGCCAATTTGCATGTGTTGTTATAGCCACTTGCACATATAAATATAAGCACACAATTTCATACATATTTTCACATGCAAAATAAGGTCTCTGGTTTTTGAAAAATTTGGCCTGAAATGTTATTTCCCCCCATCCAACATGTTAATCAGAAAAGGTGTCACTTTTCTTCTTTGAACAGATTTTTACTGTCTATAGTGTGGATATTCTCTTTACAATTATTTGGAAAGGTAGTGGAATGATTTTTAAAAGAATACATATTTTTATCTGGGCTGAACTGGGAAATAGATAGCCTTTCTAATTAATTGGCTCTTGTTTTATGCAGGCCCACTTATGGTGATTGTGGAATACTGCAAATTTGGAAACTTATCAGCTTACTTAAGGAGCAAGAGAAGTGAATTTGTTCCGTACAAGGTACAGTCTGCTGCCATCGTCAAAATTAAAAATAGAGGCTAAGGAGTGACGAAACTTTATTTTTAAAACTCTTTTTACATTGTGAGTGGAAAGCTTGAGAATTATTGGGGATGTATCTTTGTATTAATATTAATTATGATAATCTCTAGCACTTACCATAGAAATTCAATATAGAAAAGGCATTACAGGTCATCTAGTCAATCCCCATGCCCATACAATATAGTTAGTTTCTTATTCTAAGCTTTAAATGCGCAAAGAGGAGGCATCTACCATTTCTCTTGGCAGACTATTCTACAGTCTGCTGTATCTGCCAGGGAGTTTTCCTGATAATCAGCCTAATTTTTTTCTTTAATTTCAGCTCTTTACTCTTAGTCAAACCAGCTTGTACCACCTTAAATTACTTCACTCCCTGCTTGTGTTTTATACCCTTCTGTAGACTGCTATCATGTCCCCCTTGTTCATTGTTTAGCCAGGCTAGACATATACAGTGCTTTTAATCTTCCCTCGTAAATCAATCTCTCCATCCAATTTATGTCACGCTTTTCATCTTCAAAGCTTTCTCCAAAGATCTAACTAATCCTCACTACGTCTTTTTGAGATCCCTGCTTTAAGGATGGGGAAATGGAGCCAGAGAAATGAAGGCTAGTGTCTAAATTTGGGCCTCTGTGTCAGTGGCCTGATTTTTCAGAAGAAGTTGGTGGTGTTCATCAGGGCCGGCTCTAGCCATTTTGCGCCCCAAGCACAGCGGCACGCCACGGGGGGCGCTCTGCCGCTCATCGGTCCCGCGGCTCCGGTGGATCTCCGGCAGACTTGCCTGCAGAGGGTCCACTGGTCCCGTGGCTCCGGTAGACCTCCCGCAGGCGTGCCTGTGGGAGGTTCCCCGGAGCCGCCTGCCGCCCTCCCAGCAACCGGCAGAGCAGCCCCCGCGGCATGCCGCCCCAAGCATGGCCTTGGCGCACTGTGTCCTGGAGCCAGCCCTGGTGTTCATTGCCTTTGAGAATCGGGCCACTTCTGGGGGACATGAATATATTTGGCTTTAGGTTCTCCTTATAGAACATTTTGGCCTAGGAGACTTACCCAGAGCCCCAGAAGGAGCCAATGTTAAGGAGTTTAGAAACTCTGGAGAGGTGCCTTGCAGTTTACAAGTCATATGTCTTTCTTCCTACATCAGAGCCTCCTTTAACAGTATCACTTTCCTGAGGGGTTTTTTCCTGTATCTTTGGGGGCAAGGAAAGGAGAATTTTACTATTTTAGATTGGTGAGTGCAATCTACTGCTCCCTCTCTTGGGAGTTAGGAGGGTTAACTGGGATCAACAGGAATCTGTTGTGTCTGGTTATGGTGCAGGGAGAGAGGAGGATGAAGAAAGGGGATGGGTTTTAAGAGGGCGTCGAATGTTGCAGATAAGCAATGGGGATTATAGGGATGGGAATCTGTGAGGATGGGAAAGCAGTGTTGTTTGGCAAGAATATAGCAAAAGTGAAGCAGGTGAGACTGGATTTGTGTTGGCAGGAGTCTGTGTGGGTTTAGTACAGGGGTTCCCAAATTTTGGTTTGCGGCTTGTTCAGGGTAAGCCCCTGGTGGACCACAAAATGCTTTGTTTACCTGAGCATCTGCAGGAACGGCTGCTTGCAGCTCCCAGTTTGCCATTCCCGGCCAATGAGAGCTGTGGGAAGTGGCACGGGTTTAGGACTATCTCCAGAGGTATTTGGTGGCATAAGAGCAGAAGCAGGTAAATGAGATGAGTGGGTTTGTGGAGGTAGGATGGACTTTGCAGTGGGAAAAAAGGCAAAGGAATAAATAGTGGCATGAGTGGTAAAGTAGAGGGATTAGGTAACAGAGTGAAGGGGAAGTCACCTGACAACATACTAGTTCAGCAAGCTACAGAATGTAGTAGCACCTGCTTATAAGTGCTGCTGATCGACATATGAAGGTGGAGGGCTGCTGCACCCCCGTGGAGAGGACCACGAGCAGGTTAAGTGCCTCCTCCATGCCTTCTCTCTCCCTCTGATGCTGAGGCCTGGTCTACACTACGCATTTAAACCGATTTTAGTAGCGTAAAAACCGATTTAACCTTGCACCCGTCCACACAACGAGGCCCTTTATATCAATATAAAGGGCTCTTAAAACTGGTTTCTGTACTCCTCCCTGACGAAAGGAGTAGCGCTGAAATTGGTATTACCATATCAGATTAGGGTTAGTGTGGCCACAAATCGACGGTATTGGCCTTCGGGTGGTATCCCACAGTGCACCACTGTGACCGCTCTGGAAAGCAAGCTGAACTCGGATGCACTGGCCAGGTAGACAGGAAAAGCCCCTCGACTTCTAAATTTCATTTCCTGTTACCCAGCGTGGAGCTCTGATCAGCAAGGGTGGCGATGCAGTCCCAAATCCAAAAAGAGCTCCAGCACTGACCATATGGGAGATACTGGATCTGATCGCTGTATGGAGAGACAAATCTGTTCTATCAGAGCTCTGTTACAGAAGACGAAATGCCAAGCATTTGAAAAAATTCCAGGCTATGAACAGAGTTCACAGCACAGTGCTGCATGACAAGCATACGGAAACTGAGGACTGAGACTCAGCTATCACAGTCCCCGCAGTCTCTGAAAAGTATTCCATCCTTGGCTGACGCTCCCAATGCCTGTCGAGTCAAACACATTGTCCGGTGCGTTTCAGGGTATAGCTCGTTAATTTACCCCCTCCCCCCCCGTGAAGAAAAGGGAAAAAATTGTTTCTTGACTTTTTCAATGTCACCTACGTCTACTGCATGCTCTGGTAGATGGGGTGCCGCAGCACTGAACAGCAGAATCCTCTCCCTCCCTTCCTCGGTGGCAGGTGTACAGTGCAGAAGGACTGGTATCTGTCCCTGGTCATCATCCCGTGAGTGCTCCTGGTGGCTCAGTGAGTCGGTGGGGGCGCCTGGGTAAAATAGGAATGACTTCCGGTTATTCCCGCAGATGGTAAAAATGACTGGTAACTGTCCTCATCATAGCAACTGGGGGCTGACTCCATCAGCCCCCTCCCTTTCATGTGTAAAGAAGATCCTGTACTGCCTGGACTATCATAGCAGTGGATGCTTGGCTCTCTCCCCGCCACCATTTAATGTCCTGCCTGGACTATCATAGCGCTGGGAGCTGCCTCCCCCTCATTTATCTCAACTAACAAGTCAGTGTTTCTTATTCCTGCATCTTTATTACTTCATCACACAAATGTTGGGGACCCTGCAACGGCAGCCGGAGGAGGGTTGGGGGAGGAGAGAACAACGGGTGGGTTGTTGCAGGGGCACCCTAGAATGGCATGCAGCTCATCATTTCTGTGGATCTGACACGGAGCGGCTGTGCCTCTGGTACACTGGTTCTCTAGTACACTTGCTCATATTCTAGGCAGGACTGACTCTATTTTTAGATTACAACTAAAGGAGGAATGACCCGGGGTCATTCTCATTTTTGTCTTTTTCGCCCGGCTGACCTTAGCGAAGGTCAGCCAGGAGCACCCATGACAGCAGGCAGACTACAGAACGAACTGATAACCGTCATCTCATCACCAATTTACAATGGCACAGCAGACAGTACAGAACAACTTGATAACTGTCTCTGCTACCTTGCAAAGCAAATGAATGCTCTGTGTAGCGCTGAAGTACTGCCTTCTGTCAGCACCATCCAGTAACATACGGTGACAGTGACAAAGGCAAAAGGGCTCCATGGTTGCCATGCCATGGCGTCTGCCAGGGCAATCCAGGAAAAAGGGCGCAAATTATAGGAATGAGTGACGACATTTACCCAGAATCACCCACGACACTGTTTTTGCACCATCATGCATTGGGATCTCAACCCAGAATTCCAATGGGTGGGGGAGACTGCGGGAACTATGGGATAGCTACAGGATAGCTACCCACAGTGCAACGCTCCAGAAATCGACGCTAGCCTTGGTACATGGACTCACACCACCGAATTATTGTGCTTAGTGTGGCTGCGTGCACTCGACTTTATACAATCTGTTTTACAAAACTGGTTTATGTAAAATTGGAATAAGCCTGTAGTGTAGACGTATCCTCAGTGACATCCCTGACTTATACACTGTGAAATATCACTTCTGCTTTGGAAAACCTGTGATTATTTTTCCTTTCTAGACTAAAAATGCCAGATTTAGGCAGGGAAAAGAAAACTACGTTGGTGAAATCTCAGAGGACTTGAAGCAACGCTTAGACAGCATCACAAGCAGCCAGAGCTCGACGAGCTCGGGCTTTGTGGAGGAGAGATCCCTTAGTGACGTAGAGGAAGAAGAAGGTAGGATTTGTGCTCACTTAATTTTGGGCCATTTGTCATTGGGAGGGGCTGCCTTAAGGCTCAGCACTCTGATCAGGCTCATCTGGAGGGAGGCGACAGTTCAACCGTATGTAGATTTGGCAGAATTCAACTTTATCTGATGTATAATTTCAAGGGAATCAGGGTTTATTTTAAAACTTTTTTTCTATTTTTGTTTAAGTTTTGCACAGTCGTGAAGGGATTCCAACAATGTAATCACAGACGCTGAGATTCAAAAAGTTAAGCTGTATAACCCTTAAAACTCAAGTTGTCAAAACATACAAAGTAAATATCCTTAAATCAAACCCTAATAAGTATTCAGACAGCATTTGCTTATTTTGCCTAGCTGTACATTTCTATTATTATTGATGGAAATATGGTTTTGCTGGATTTTGTGTGTATGGTAAAATCAGTGTTTACTGATAAAGTTCTAATCCTTCCAACTAACTATACAGGAGCGGGATTGGAGTTATAATCAGATCATTCTAGCCAGTATAGCAGTTCTTACTCAGCAAATATCCTAATGATGTCAAGACTGAGCAAGAACTGGGCTGTTAGTAGGTATGGTTATGGACCGTACCCCTTCAGTTTACTAGAGGGTGAGATTAAATGTTTCCCTTCTTCAAGTAACAATTTTTCTATGATCCACAAATATTTTTACCTTTGCGCTTTCTTCCCTAATGGGGGTGGAATCAGAACTCCCTTAGCTCATCCACTGGGATTGCTGCAAGACTTTCCTTTTGCTAGGAACTACATGAGCTGATTTTTGCAGCTCTCCCAGCTCTTGTAAACTTTGGAAACAAATAATCAAGCCTGAGAGTTGAACATGGGTCTCACGTACAGTAATATAAAGTGCTGACTACAGGTCACGGGATTTGACAATGTATTTTAAATTAGAAATATCTGTAGGTGAAATTTGAAAGGGAGAACATGTTTGACTGTTGTAATCTTGCTCCTTCCAGCAGCTTCTGAAGACCTTTGCAAAAACCCTCTGAGCATGGAGGACCTTATCTGTTATAGCTTCCAGGTGGCCAGGGGGATGGAATTCTTGGCTTCACGCAAAGTAAGAATCTTTTCAGGGAAATGGCATTTTTCATATGATTAACCATTGTAGAAAATGATGCTACAGGTTTATAGAAGGAAGTGATGTGTTTGTCAGTGGACTGACAACCATCCACAGCATTTTCTGATTGCACCAAAAAACACCGGAGCCATTAATATGACAAAGTTAAACAGCCCATGTGAGGTGCTTTAATATATATGAATGTTAGCAATTTGTATAAGGTTCATTGTTCTCTGATTCATAATAGAATGATAAAGTGACTGGAGGGAATGACATTTGAGGAAAGATTAAAAGGAACTAGGGACCAATTCGTGATAAGTGGAGCCAAGTTGGAATAAAAAGGCTTTGCGCTGAAGAAATTGCTATGTAGGGCAATGGGAAGGATGGAAGCCCCTGTTCATAATACTGCACAGAGACATTGTAGAGTAAGAGATGCATGTGTGTAGGCATTGTGAATCTCTCCTTGTTGGATCTCCACCTGACCTGCTAACACAAAAGGAACATCACATTTCCCCTGCATTTCAGCCCTGAACAGATGCCCCATCAGGATTTGATCCTAACTTTGTATAACTGGTCCAAACAATAGCTAATTATTCGCAAATATTCTGAAGGCTGTAAACATTAGAAAGAAAGAGGAATTATTAATGGTGTGTTGTCTCCCTCTCTGTGCCTGATCTACAGAGCATGAGCATTGGCTACAGACCCCAGCTCCAGAGCCTGCAGGTCAAGCTTTAAAGAGGCCTGTGAGTTTAGCTCTGGAAGTCCCTGGTGCATTGGCCAAGATGGCGGCTGTCATACAGGCAGAGATAGAGAGATGTACTTTTCCATCTTTAATTGTTTCCAGCAGAGAATAATCTCAACATTGGGCCTGTCATTTGACATTTTTCACCTAAGTGTATTAAAAAGGGTGAAATGTCATAGATATGATGGGTAACGTGGATCTGACTATAACTAAAGTAAATCTGTGGTAATCAGATCCTAACGTGTTTTGCATCAGCTTCCTGGGATAATTAATTGGTTAACCTCAAGGGCCATGGCTGCTTATTGGTTAAACAGATGTGTGTTTGGACTTGGCTCAGAAAGACTTTTGTTTTCAGGTCACTTACAATTATAAAAAAAGCCACTTAAAAATCAGTAACTCTGTAGACGTTGGGATTTGTTTTACTTAATAGGATTTAAGAAATATCTGTCCTCTGAGAGTGAGGTCAGCACAGATGTGAAATAGATCAGCTTTCTGAGCAGAGTTGCAACAACAGCCAACCCATAAACTTGTTTTCTTCCCTTTGCAGTGCATCCATAGGGACCTGGCTGCTCGTAATATCCTCTTATCACAGAATAACGTGGTCAAAATCTGTGATTTTGGTTTGGCGCGAGACATCTACAAAGACCCAGATTATGTCAGGAAAGGAGATGTAAGTTTTGGAGGATAAATGTTGGAGACCTTTAATTCAAAGTGATACTAACTATTCTATTTTAACACATTGTTTTTGGAAACAGTGTTCTCTTTTTCCTGTCTCGTACTAAAGTTTAATTATTTTTTTAAAATGCTTTCAGGCCAGATTACCCCTAAAATGGATGGCACCAGAAACCATTTTTGACAGAGTATATACCATTCAGAGTGATGTATGGTCCTTTGGCATTCTGCTTTGGGAGATATTTTCATTAGGTAAGTCACTTTTATTTGCCACTGAATCTCTAATTTTAACAGTAAAGCGGGTGGAAAAAACAGTGAAATATTTTTGAAAGTTTTGACTTTGCATGTGCAATTACTCAATTTGCATGCAAACATCTCTAATTGCCTGACTTGTTCATATAATAGCAGTTATTTCATGTGCGAATCATTTGGTTGAAAATCAGGCCCAGAATTTTAAATATCTTCTTAAAAAAGGTGCATCCATTATCATTTTAGGAGCGTCACCATATCCTGGTGTAAAAATTGATGAGGAGTTTTGTAGAAGACTGAAAGAAGGAACAAGGATGAGAGCACCAGACTATACAACACCAGAAATGTAGGAATTTACAAATATGCTTTATGGTAATAGCAATCATCTGAGTAGGTAGAATATGCCCTTCTCATCGCCCTGATATTGTCATGGTTTTATCCTACTAGATATCAGACAATGCTGGATTGCTGGCATGGAGAACCTAAGCAAAGACCTACTTTTTCTGAATTAGTGGAGCACCTGGGAAACTTACTGCAAGCCAATGTTCGTCAGGTACATGAAATATAGATATTGTACCATTACTACAGTATTCTGAAGTGGTGCCTTGTTGTGCCATCGTTAGACCACATCACCTTGGGGAGTTGAGGCAGATGGCTGAATAGGATGGCCTAGGTCACAGAGATTTGTGATAGCAAAACCTGATCCATGTCTACCCCTCCCTCGCAGCAAGGCTTCCCACTGCCCCCACAGATTGTCCATATGGAAAGCTTTGAGGTTAGTCTAGGGAGCCAGCTATATTCTGTACACCACTTCATTGGTTTAGGCCCCACTTCCAACTGACTGTTGGTGCTTGGTAACTACACACATGCCGGTGGTAAGAGCTTTAGCTTAGAATTCAGGGGACCTGGGTTCAGTTCCCTCCTCTGCCGCAGACTTCCTGTGGGACCATAGGCAAGTCAGTTAGTTTCTCTGTGACTCAGTTCCCCATTTGTAAAATGGGGGTAGTAGCACTTCCCTGCCTCTCAGTGGTGTTGGGAGGAGAAATATATTAAAGACTTGCATCCGATGAAGTGGGTATTCACCCATGACAACTCATGCTCCGATATGTCTGTTAGTCTATAAGGTGCCACAGGACTCTTTGCTGATATTAAAGACTGTGAGGTGTTCAGATACTGTGATAATGGGACCATATACGTAACAAAAATAGATAGACAGACTCTCATTTCTGTTGATTTCCTGCCATTTGCCTTGTATGTGTGTATGTATATATATATATATATTTATAAATTCAACTGAGAAATCATGAAAGAAAATATTATAATCATCTAGGCCAATTTACTTTAAAGAATATAATAGTTTTTAACACACTGCATATAATTGGTTTTTCTTTTGTACTTTAATGAATTATACATTCCTTGTCAAAATAATTTGCCATCAGTGAGGAGACTTCAGCAACTAGAAATTATCTGTGACTATTCTTATCTGACGGGTATACTGTCTATAAAATTCATTTTTAAAAATCCTTATTGTTACTTATATCATTTTAGACTATTTAACACTGATATATATACTTATCTTATATAAGTATTGCTTATTGTTCACGTTCTGCATTTCACTCAGACTGGATAATTCACATACATTAGTCAGTTTCTCTTTCAGTTTATGGCCGGTTTTCCTTTCCAGTTCTTACGCTCTAGAACAGTGATTCTCAACCAGGGGTCCAAGGCCCCCTAGGGGGCTGTGGGCAGGTTTCAGGGGATTTGCCAAACATAGCCAGCATTAGACTTGCTAGGGCCTGGGCAGAAAGCCAAAGCACAACAGGAAGCTTACATTTGTAACTGAAATAAAAAATAAAAAATTAAACGTTTGATTGCTTACTCAGATATGTAAAACCATTAGAATGTCTACATTTTGGTCTAAAATTCTTTGACACTGTCCCTTTAAGTTAAAATCTTTTGCTATATACTCTAGCAAATATAATATACTGTTTATAGTCAAATAAAGCAGCCCACGATAGCTTTAATTTTTATTGTAAGAATTTGTATTTACAATATGTATATATATCTTATTCTGGCTTTTTTCACTGTATTCTACAGGATGGTAAAGATTACATTGTCCTTCCTCTAACGGTATCACTGAACATGGATGAGGATTCTGGACTCTCTTTGCCAACCTCACCTGTTTCCTGTATGGCGGAAGAGGAAGTCTGCGATCCTAAATTCCATTATGACAATACAGCAGGAATTAGGTATTTTATATGGTGAACATCCCATCGCAGCCTCTAGGCAGTTGTGTTCAGGTTGGGGGAGGAAAAATGAGAGGAAGAGATTTCAGCTGCTGTGGTCCTTATTTAACTTTGTCCATAGGGATAAGAAAAAAGCCATAGTGCCTCTATAGGAGGATCTGCAAAACATTAGTTTCTTAGCTTCTGAAACACTTATGATAACTACATTTTCCCCCGCCACCCTCTAAAGAGTTCAGTCTGTCGTCCAAAAGTGCTGCGATAGAATTGGTAGCCAGCCTTTAGAAAATGTCTAGTCATTCTTTTCTGTTCTGTTCATATTCTTGTAACAAACCCTGATGTGGTAAGGGTGTTAGACCTAGTGATGGATTCATTAACAAAAGCTTATCTTTACACAAGCCCCCTGATATTTCTAACCAGAAAATGAGCACATTGTTAGGTGGGTCATGAACTGATGGCTAATGGAAGTTTAGTTAAACAGCACTGTTACTGATCATACTTATTTATTATGTATTACTTATGTTCTGGTATCACCTAGGGGCCTGAGTTATGGATCAGGGTTCTGTTGTGGTAGGCCCTGTAAAAACATGGACCGAAGAGATGATTCCTGCTGCAGAGCGTGTGCAATCTTATCCAACAGTGTACAATGGAGGCTTACTTAAGACCAAACTCCGGAACCTGCACCTAGCTTGTGCATATGGGCTTAGGGAAGGGCTTTTCTGCCTAGGTTGTGGGGGAGAAAGTAATTTTCTCACCTAGGCATCTCTGTGGTTCCTACTGCAGCCTCAAGAGTTCAGGATGCCAGGGTTGGTTGCCAGTGTCTTTCTGCTGCCTCAGAAGAAGCAGGGGTGATTTGGAGGGGTTTGTTGCAAGAGACAAGAGCAGAGATAGAATCCACAGAAGAATTTCATATAAGAACCAGAAGGCCCCCTTCAGACCACTCTGCCCCAGTTTAATTACTGCAGGGGTATTGAGTCTGCATCTATCAAAGTCAGTGCCAAAGCTCCCCTCCCATTGACTTTGTTGGTGCTGGATCAAGGCCCTACACTGCTTTTGTATAGGGCTATGGAAAATAATAGATAGGAACAGTGCACTTAGGACTTCAGTTGAAATCAAGGTACTATAACTAAATACCTAAATACCGTGTTTTAATAGTGTGATGGCTGATAATATTTACATTTAAAAGATGAAAACACTTGATATCATTGAAAGCGTTGCTCTCATTTTCCATTTGTGACACTTCCTACATGCCTTTCCCAACCCACTCTTCCTGTTATTCAGTAATGACTGAAAGGAAAAAAAACCAACATTGGTAATATATGTTTTAAAGGGGCCTTCCACATTTTTTTTTTTATCTGTTCTGATGAAGCAGCAGTGGGAGCGCTGCCCTAAGAGGCGCAGAGCGGGGAATATGAAATGTGACTTTGGATTGATTTATTTTTATAGTCCTGGCATTTTGCAGCCAACAAAGCAGACTAGGATCTCAGTGTAGCATACCGAGATGCCTTTTGTCCCATTGACTCCCCCTCTTCCAGAAGTAAAGTTGGTGTGGTCCCTTCCTAGGTCCCAGCCAGTATTGCTCAGCTCTTGTATCAGTTTTAGGTAGGCTAACTTGGAAACAAAGTACATTTCATTACACTTGTGTAGAGAGGGAACTCTGAGGTTGCTGCTGATTTGGGCATCTGTGGCCTCCATGATAGGCCACTGCTGTTTTCTTTGTCACTGGGTTACTGAACTCTTCCTGCTTGGAGGGCTTTTTTTGGAGAAGAGTCTTCAAGAAACAGGAGATGTGGAACATGTAGTCCCAACTTCCACATTTTAACAGGACACAGATTGCTCTGTCTGCTGTTGGTGACTTAGGTCCAGGGAAGAGTCTCAGAAGTACAGTCCAAAGAAAGAGACATACAATTGTAATCCAAGCTTCTCTGTTTTTTAGACTTTTACGTGGAGTTTGCAGGAAGTGGAACTTGCAGCATCACTCAGAAAAGGAGGTGGTTGCTTTTTAAAAGGTGTTTCTTAGGATTTGCTTGGGAATTAAGGTTTTAGCAGCTGCAGGTCAGAAACATGCCACTTTCTAGCCAGTTTCCCCTTTTCAGTTGAGGTTTGCATAATATGTTTTGACAAATGATTAACTTTGTTGTTGAAAGATAAAGGAGTCTGATATCATCTGTGTCTTTTTCACCCAAACAATGGCTCATGCAAACAAATCCATTCTTCTCTTTACAGTCTGTACCGACAAGGTAGTAAAAGAAAAAGCCGACCTGTGAGTGTGAAAACATTTGAAGATGTGCCCTTAGTACCTGCTGTAAAAGTTGTTCAAGATGTAAGTCTGCCTTTTGTTACATCCTTTCATATTCCTTGTGCTGCTTTTCCATTTTTGTGTGTGTTTCCATCTGATCAATTTCTGGCCTTTCTTTGGCTCTTTAAAGGACAATCAGACAGACAGTGGGATGGTTCTTGCATCTGAAGAGCTGAAGACACTGGAAGACAGAGCTCAGCAAGTGACAGTTCCCTTTAGGTAAGGGTCAGCCAGCAAATATGATGGAATAAGACTCTCCAGTTTACAGAAGATAGGTTACAGTTTACATAGCTTAGGCTATTAGTTGTCTTAAAAGACAGACTCTTCTCTGAATGGCCTCAGTGTGTCATATAAAGTACAGAAAATAACCCACTGCCTGGTTGTTTGTGTCTTATAAGAAGTCCAGTGTCTCCTAGGACTTTGTAGCTGTCACTGTGCTGTACACCACAGCTATTCAGAACGTCAAGCAGCAGCACAGGGAGAACTTCTGCTATTTTGCTTCACCTTTACCCTACCAACTAGAGACTGGTGGGCCAATGGCACACATTTGAGTGGTTCTGATTCTACTCTGTTCATAACAGTTTTAAGGGTTTCTATATTTAAAAGCAGACCCATGATTTTCAATGAGCTGGAAGGACATAAGTGGTAAATTTCAGCGCATTGTATGAGATTTTAGTTATGAGACTCACCTAAAAGTCAGTGGGATTCACACAGCTAAAGCCTCACCTACCCCTGTGAAAACCCTTTTGAAGGACTTATTTTTCTAGGACAACTTAATTCCAAGCAAAGGTTCACTGTAATTACAATTGCAACCTCACACTGCAATGCACTGCCACATCTCCAAGCTTTCATTCCACTTCACTGTCAGAGGCCACAGTTTAAATCCTACAGTCATCCTGTACTGCCATAAGAATGCTCCCTGTACAGGTTGCATATTATATGTCATAGGGGAGTGAAGGGGAAAACCATCTCTCCTATAATCTGGTGCGCGTTTAAAAAAGCTTTTATATCATGGTGCAAAGCCACCCTTGCTAACTACAACTCTGCTCTGCTTCATGCTGGTATTGGAGAAGAGTTGTTTGTATAAGTTGATGTGCCTAATGATGGCCTCCAGAGGAAACTCTCAGAAGTTATTTCAGTGTTGTTTGTATTTCTCTTGCAGCGTGCTGGTGCCCAGTAAAAGTAATGAATCTGTGATGTCTGAAGCCTCAAACCAGACGAGTGGCTACCAGTCAGGATATCATTCTGATGACATGGACACCACAGTTTACTCTAGTGAAGAGACAGAACTATTGAGCATCAGAGAGGACACACCTCAAACGTGCTGCACACAGACACTTACCTACGACACTGGTGTTCCACTCAGCTCACCTACCATTTAGAACAAAACAAACAACAGGAAATCATATGGAACGTTCCTGTATTTCTTAGACTGGTTGTGTTCAGGGCTTATGCACAGGACACCTGCTTTCACAAGGACACAAGAATCACATAGCAAATTGAGCAGTGATGAGCCACAAGATGCTTGTTCAAGAGACATCGGTAGCTCATGATAAGTTGCAGAGTGCTGTTATTGCTGTGAATGTATGTATTTTGTTTCTCTGATTACAAAGTCAGGATGTGGACTTTGAGACCCAAATGAAACACATGTTGACACTAAGTGTCTATCCAATAGTGTAAAGACTACAGGCAATGGTATAGCATTCAGCAGGGCACTTTGTGCTTCCAATTATATGAAATAAAGCTCCAGCCATGCCTTTTGTTTCTTCTTGCGGCTGGGCTCCAGGAAGGAAATATCACTGTGCTGGTTTCTTGTTTCAGAATTTTTTTTTACTCAGATCTCTACCAAAAAAAAACAACAAAACCTTCCGATTTAAGCTAATTGAAGGTTTCTGACTAAATATAGACAGAATTAAACAAAGACAAGGTTGCTTTCCTTGACAGAAAACATATTTGCCTTGGTAAGGCCTGATGAGCTGTATTTCTCTGGGTAAGAGTTTCCCAGTGAAGTCAGTGAATTTGGGCCTAATCCAACAACAGCCTAAAATATATGCAAATAATTCTCATGGACTTTAATAGACAATGAATCAGGTCCCGTAACAGGTAGAAATGAAAGTAGAAGTTACCTAAGGCTCATAGGGATCTATAACTTATTTTTAAACTCTTTTTCCTTCCATAGAAGGTCAAATTCTGTGCTGGTATAAACTGACACAGCTCCAATGTACAGCAGTTGAGAATTTGACCCATAAACTCATGAGTATCAATGACTTATTACATGGCAGCTCAAATTTCTATAAGTGGTGATTTTTCAACTTAATTAATTGTTGGACAGGCTTTTAACTGTGTTCTTGTAGCCCAGAGCTGTAACGATAACACTGTATATGTACAAGATTTTTAAAATGTACAGCTATTTCTACTGAGTTTCTTTATGTATTTTATTTTTTTTAAGGTTGTTTTGTACTATAATGTCAAAAGCTGGGAACCACGACTATAAGGCAGATATGGCACATATAATATTTATAGCCTGTTTGTGTAGAAATAAATATAATATATTAAAATATAAATATATATATTATATATATATATACTGAACATTGTACTATTCACATTTTGTATCAGTGTTTTGTAGCATTACAAGGGTCACAAAGTTTTTTATAATAGCTGAAGCATCTCACTTTATTAAAAGGAATTGGAAAACATAAAAGACAAGGGGACTTCGAGTAGACCTCTTTTCTCCTCTTCATGTTCTTATACTCTGCCCCTCACCACACTAGCTGAATGCTGCTAGTTAGTTCTACTACAGAAGAGCAAATCATGGGGAAGCAAAAACATTAAGCTTACTTGTGTTTTACTACAAGTAAACATAAATAAAGGTATATTCTATGTGTCTAGTCATTTATCTATGCACCACTATTGTGTATAAATATTTGAGTGCATACTGCTGATAGTAAAATATTGGCTGTGCTAATAACTGGAAAAACAATAGCGTTCAATGGAATTGTCAGTGGAACAGAATATTAGCACCTACCGAGTCTTCTGAGAAACTGTTTCCTTGCAGTTGGGAGGGGAAATAGAAGTCTAAGCAGACAAATTAAATGTTCCATATAAATGCTGTTTGTAATAAACTGCATTTTCATGCAAGGTGTTTGAAGCTTTCCACAGATTTCTCTCACAAATGGAGTACAGTAGTGTTCTCATATTTTCTTTTACCTATGTGCTCACAAAATGGAAGAAGCAGGCACAGAGGAAGGACTGGGTGTGGAGGGGGCTGTGTCCACTCAAACCAAAGCAGAGCTTGTATGGTTGGCCTAATTTTACTCTGAGTAGAGGATATGTTCTTTAATGTAGCCTACCTTCTCCCATGGTGTTGTAATCCTGTTTTTTTCATGTTGTTTTCTACATCTAGAATGTTGTCCCCGTTCTTGTGCACCAAGCATCTCCATGCTCTTCCTTCAAATCCAGCCTCAGAATCTCTTTTTTTGACCTTCTTTTACACTGCTGACCACCTTCTGTTCCGTCTGCTCCTCCTCTCCTGCTCATTAGCAAGATTCAAAGATTGGACATTTATAGGGACATTAGGAATATCCAGAGTTAATGCTGAAAAAAGTGTAGGGGGTAGAAAGCCTCATGCTTCAGGTTTTAAGACTATCACTAATTAGTAGAGTTTAGGAGGAATCCTTCAGGGGAGCAAATTAGCCCACTTCTACCTACAGTGGGTTCTTATACTTTCTTCCAAAGCATTTGGTGCTGGCCACTGCCGGATCCTGGAGTTGGTGGATCACAAGTCTGATCCAGAATAGCAATTCCTATGTTCCATTTTAAATCTGTTTAAAAATATAAAACTATAGGAGTCCTCCACAGAAAAGACACATTATTTGCTTTAACACTAGTCTCTCAGATCCATGCTTCTTCATCTGTTCTCTTCATGTTCTATCACTGCTTAATTTAAGACCAGATCGTGATACCTTTGTGCATGCAGAGTAGAACCTTACCCCAAGAAGTCTTACTAAATTCAGTGGGACTGCTTGTGGTTTAAGGTATTATTCAGTCTGACTAAGGCTATTGCAGTCTTAGATTGCAAACTCTTTGGGGCAAGGATCATCATCCTTTTAATCTCAGGAAAGCACCATACATATTTCTGGTGTTCTATAAATATTAATAGTAACAACGCCAGAGAGAATAATAGATAAATAAAGTTGAAAATAATCCCTCCCTGAGACCACACCAATGGAGCCAAAGTGCTTTGTCACTTAAATCCTATGATGGCTTTCCTGTGAATTATATTGTTGTCATATATATTTGTTATTTTTTATATAATGTAGGATTTATATAATGTGGCATTTTGTTTTGACTATGTTCCGAGCCGTATTCTGACATAAATGTACATCTGTCAACACACAGAACATCACATTCCTGAATGACAATTTTTACACAGTCAGGTGAAGACAGCAAGTATTGTGTTATACATACAATATTGAATCTGAGAGGTGCCTAGAATGTACATTACTGATCTGTGCATGGAGGAGTCCCTGCAGAAACTAACCTCCTAATGCCCGAGGGGAAATGAGGATGTACCCTCACTGCAGCACCATCTCCTCCAGATAGAAAATACTCCAGGCAGGGGGAGTTTTGAAAACTGGATCTAAATGTTGCAATCTCGGTCCGTCCCCAGTTCTGGTCTAATATATATGAACCACAGTGGTGTGTCGGTGGTACTCTTCCAGTATCTGAGGTGAACATATAACAAATAGAGCATTAAATGTATCAATATCCTTTTAAAATGGCAACTTAAATATTTTGGCTAAGGACTTTTGACCAGTAATGACACAGCTCCTTGCCAGCCAATCAGATTGTTCCATGGGTCCAAGTCATTTTATGAATGACTAAGAAAAGCAAGAACAAGCCCCCACCTGCTTTAGGACAGGAAATAAGCCTCTTTCTTTATTTTTACATATATTCAGTTTCAGGAACAAGAAAAGTTGTTATAAATGTGTTCGCATATTTGGCACTTAGTTCCATAATTCTTTTCTGCAGCCATAGCAATTACATCCTTAAAGACACCTGGGCTTTTTATTATATTCTGAATGCAGCATACTTGGCTAGACATAGTCAGGTCACATCTGCCTTGGCAGATGATTTACATTCTAAAATACATGTTTTAAGAGACTCACATCTCAAACAGCCCTGGCAAAGCTATGATGCCCCAGAGACACAACCCCTTCCTATGCTCATCCAAGTCTCAAAATTCGATCTGCATCCAGATCCCTGAAGTTCACGAGTGTTTCCATCATGGAGTTTTAGTTCAGCCCCATTGTAAATACAGGGCCAGTTGCAAGGTTTGGGTTTTGAATGTGCCCAGAAGTCAGGCATGGTCAAACGCAGGATTTCGGTCCAGCTCTAGTCGAAAGATTTCTAATTTTGGGGGAAATCTCTCTGAAACACAGCCATGCATAAGTTTTACCTATGAACTTTTCCTCCCTCAAAAGCAACTACACTTCATGAAGTGATGGGAAGCTCAGTTGGCCAGCTAAGGCTGATCCCTGTATCATGTACTCCACTCCATTCTTCTGAAGTGTACAGCACCATGTTGAGGCCTACAGGGACTGGATACTGGAAATAGCAGGCCACTGATTTAGCTAATATCATATAGTCATTTATTCCTTTGTCCACCCGTCTCCCCCCCAAAAAAGGCAAGAAGCTGTACTGCAAGTGATAAGTTTTCCCTGAGTGCTGCTGCTCCAGTGGGAGGCTATTGTCAGGGGCTTAAATCCATCTCCATCCTGCTGTAAGACCAGTGTACCAACGGGAAAACTTTGCAGCTTCGTTTCTCAGAATTAATTAATGAATTTGTCAGACTGCTTTATAATGGCTAAACCAGTAATAAAGCAGGATAAACACACTCTTAGTTTTCTTTCTAGGCTCCCAAACGGCCACACCCACAAGTGATCGGTCACACTTCAACGACCTACCTGTCACTTATGCAGCTGCATACTATGGCACAAAGAAAAGCCTGTGCAAAAATGCTCTGTTCCCGAAGGAAAATGAGGGTAGCTGAGGAACAGCAATGCTACCCGAAAGTGAGGGCCATCGTGCCCACCACTACAGGGCTGGGGCGGAAAGAGCAGGCATGGCCTGTTGTCTCCTTAGTTTGGGCTTGCATCCCAATGGCTTTGTGCAGTACACGTCCGTGCTGTCAGACTTCCCACAATTCCTCCTGTCTGAGTGCAACTGTATGCTACCACATGCAAGTCTCTCTACTGGTCTGCCTCCCATACTTCTGAAACGTAACATTTCCACGGCATTTGGGCCCCTCTTCGGGCACATGGGGTTTTGTCCCTGGAGGAATCATCCTACAGTACTTACTCAGACAATGCTCCCAGTGGTGTAAAAGCTCCAATGGGGGCTTTGGCTGAGCAAAACCAGCAAATGTAGGCCCCAAAGCTTTGGCATTCAGAGGGATTAAGCTGTGAAAGTCTCCCTATGGAGGTGGCAGAACTCCATTACTTGGGTCATTTAAAACGAGTATGGAGAAAACATTAGAAATGTAGTCTTGGGACAATCCTGCAATGGCAGGGGGCTGGATTGGCAAACCTAACAGGTCATTTCCAGCTCTTAGGTCAGTGATTCTATGTATAGTGTGTTCAGAAAGTTCTGAAGAGAAGAAGATGGCCTTTGGCATTTTCCTATGACTGAAGCCAAACCATGATTCATTTGAGGTTCACCCATCACTAATATAAAGGATGAATACATGCATTGTATTACATTGCAGCATTGTGTATAGCAATAACAGAGAAAACAAATTTAACAATTGTGAAATTATCTGATAAATTTATTAGGTATAAAAGCTAGATTATGAAGACCTTTTCTTTGGATTTCAGACCTGGGTTTAAGTTCTGCTTGGCTGAATGATATGTTGTAAGTCACGAGCTATGTCCTCAACTCCTGCCCTCCTGACATTTCAGCCAAATTAAATCCTAGAAGGCTTCCCTGGGGTCATCTGGAAACATAGCAGGAGTTCTTAACATATGGTGCTGATAAGCATCGCAACATCTGAGATAAGGAGCTGTTTAATGGAATCTTAGGAAGCTTGGGTTTTGTTACTATAAAACTACAACATAAACTATAATCCCTACACAGATGTAATTAGCTGTTAAGCATATCAGATTCATGGTGAGAGGTGTTCTGGTATCCCATAAATTATTCACTGACTGCCACCAGTGGGTTAAAATGTGAAGTATCTCAGACTTGCATCTTGTTAGGATGCTAGATTATGATGAATGATGAGGTTTGCTTTGGTAGCAGTTTTACTAAGCTTGAAAAATCAAACATATGTACCTGCCACTCTGTCTAAAGTGAAACAGAAGCTCTGGTGTCATAACAGTGATCACAGAAAAGTATCAGTGCCATTTGATTTTTTAAAACTAGAACGAATAAAGCTATTCAATTTTTCATTCTGTGAACTATTTTGGTTAGATTTTATGGGCCTAATTTTACTGTTCAGAGGGAGTTGAGGCTACTAAACATCTCACATGGCTGATTCCTTAGTTTGTATAGTGCTCTCCAGCTCTGAGGACGTTTTGAGGAAAATTAAAAACATGAATTTTTCATTGAGCTTTGAAACGCAGTTGCTGCCACACCAGTGTGCAAGATGAAATGGAAATTTGTTCACCTTTAGTTTTATTGTCTTAGGAACAAATTGTGCCATGATGCAAGTTACCTCCACGTGGATGTTTACTGGAGAATCAGAACTTTGGGGCATACTACACTGAGAAAGACAAGACAACGAAAAGGAGAATTAACTGAAACTCCTTCCTATTTGGGGTGTATATAACTCTCTCATCAGCTCTCAATTTTTTTTTCTTTTTTGTAACTGGAGTTTTTATTTACCATGTGGATTTGCTGAAACAGTTATACAAGAGCCAAAGCTTCAACTTCTTCAGAGAGCCTACCACCGGATGCATTGACAACTCCAGCTACCAATCTATTCTTCATCATCAGGAGGAATTCCCAATTCCTCATCTGTCCATTTCGAAGCATCTGGGTAAGGAAAGTGACCCAGCACCGCATCCGGGTTATGCCAGAAGTGCCACAGGATCCAGAACCACGTGAAGCCACTGAAGATCTCGCCGTGGATCACCTGCCAGCTGGTCAGCCTCGGAAACTGCTGGTAGTGGGGCTTGATGTGCATCCCGACGCCCGAGCGCCGGAGCCTGGATGCTCCTCTCGTGTCTCTGGCGTGGAGGATCAGGACCAGGCCACCGCTGGTGCGGCCCAGAGCCCTGAGCATGACGCCACCGGCCTAGGCAATAGTGTCCTGCTCTCAGGATCACTGATGAACCACTGATGATTTCTTTTGATGATATAGTGCTTCTGAATTCTGTTCCATTGGCTGAATATGTGCCATTACATCTTGCTGAGGAATGATGTTGGGATGGAATGGAATTAGTGCTTTCTAGCTTTCTTGTGTAATTTTCAATTAAGAGCTGGTGAATTAAACTACTTAATAAACTCAGTGGGTAAAATCCGGGTTTTATTGAGGTCAATGGCAAAACTCCCATAAATTTCACCAGGGCCAGGATGCCACCCAAAGCTTCTAATTTACATCTATGTTTTCAAATAAATGTTATCATAAACTTCACAAGCAAAATTCACCCTGGGTGAAATGACTCAAAATCTGAGTTTTGAACAATTTGATATGAACTTCAAAAGCCAGTTAATTTCACCAGAAAATTTGCTACATTTCAAGAATGAAAAATATTTTCAAAATAGAAACCCAATTTTTCACATTTTTGATGCAAAAATAACCTTATTGTCAATTTTCTTTTTAAAATGAAACGTAAGCAGCAGGGGCACACCCAAAGCAAAATGGTGAAAGTTTCCTTGAGACATTTCATGGGCAAGTTTTCAACAATTTTACATAGCTCTACCCATTTTAAATGCACTAATTTCTATATTAAGTCAGTAATGCCTCTTGACATGCTTCTGAGAAATAATCTTGTCTATGAAGATAGTTGACGGATTGTTAAACCATAGAGACAGTCCCGATTTTTGGATCTTTTTCTTATATAGGCTCCTATTACCCTCCACCCCCATCCCGATTTTTCACATTTGCTGTCTGTCAGTGCTAAAACTCCCATGGACTTCATGGGAGAAGGACCATGCCATTGTTTGCGTAGTAAAATAACACATTAGCTAGATATACCCCCAAAGTTTGCAAATACTAGTCAGTGTTAGTATGGCCTTTGTACCTGACTCACTGGTTTCACCTCAGCACTGATGCTTTCGGTTGAAGAAATATTTCCAGGCTTGAGCTGAGGTTGCTCCCTATGTGTTCATAATAGCCATGTTTCCTGACAGTTTGAGGTGGCTCCTGCCTGGCTGCATGGTGGGATAAGATGTGAAACTACATTGCTGGAATACAGCACAAACAGCAGCACCATTTACTAGGGCAGACCAGCACAACTGAGTGAAAACATAGCCTATCTTATCAGGTACTTAGTGAGCTAAGACCCAGGGGTATAACAAAATCTATTTAAACTCTGGGTATTACGTATGAACACAGCCCTCAGGAGATAATTTCACAATAGGAACTTTTTGGGTGCACTTATGTGTCATTTTCAATTGCAATCACAAAGTCATCTTTATATTTTCTGATAAAGGTCTTAATCTGGCAACAACTATTTAGCATTACAGTTTAGCTAAGTACTAAAGCAGCAGGGAGTGTGTAGATAAAGCAGTACAATTATAAACGTACAGCTTGGTAATGTTATAAAAACAATTGCTCTAGACATTTCAAACCATGTTATCATACTAATGCTGTTATTTGTTTATGAGGCTAATTCAGTTTTATTATCAATTTGCGCCTCAATATAATTATATTAGAGAAATCAACATTGTATAATGTACATTTTCATGATGACTATACATTAGGCTGGGTCTGTTAGGTGAGGCCAGTTTAAAAGTTGATTTATGCAGAACCATTCATCATGAAATGGCGATATCATGCCAACCTCTCAGATTTTGAGAGGGATTGTAAAATCTGGCCCTAACCTTGCATCCCAACTTCACAATGATAATTTGAGGTATTTGCCATGATAAATTGCAGAATAATGTGATAATTGCATTCATTTTGCACATTTACCCATATCTGTTGTACTAGGCAGTATACAGACATAAGCTGAGATCGTCTGTCTTATCTATTAGATGGTAGGCTCTTCAGGACTAAGGATAGGAGATGGGAGTAGAGAAGGACTAGAACATACAAGCAGAGTGAACAAGTGTTGCTCTGCAAATGTTATCTCAGTTCCACCATTTTTTGTTGTTTCTCGTTTCGGCGTTAAACTTTTTGTTTGGGAGAGTGATTGTGCTGGGAGAGGATTAGCTAAACATACAGATTAAAGGAGGGAGTGGGGACACTGAAGGGAGGGAAAATAAGAGAAGCAAATAGGAGACATGGAAAGATTGAAGAGGCTGTGAGGTGGGTGAGGAGGAAGAGGGAATTGAAGCAAACAGCCCATTGTTAGAAGGTAAAGACAATGCAGAGGGACCACCACTGGCAATAATGGTATTATAGCACTTTTACTGTATACAGTATCTTCCTTCAAGGCCAGTATAGTTGGACTCACGAGGCTAATGCAGCCTGGCTTTACATACGAAATAGTATCAATAAAATTTTTTGAAACCCTCTCTTAAAACATTTCTGAGGCCTGGTTTACACTACAAAGTTAGGTCCACATAAGGCAGCTTGTGCTGACATACTAAGGTCAGCATCTACACTATAAGGCCCCTCCCACCAAAGTAACTCACCTGCTACATCAACTTTATAATGCCAGTTCAGCGAGAGGCGTAACAATTAAGTTGATGTAGTTAGGTCAATACAGTGGCAGTGTAAACAGTGCATTGCTTATGTTGATTCATGGGCGGCAGGTATAATAAGCCAGGGGAGGCTCACCACTGCCTCCGGACACCTGGTTGCAGGTTTCATGGGAAGTTTTTCCTTTATTGTACCACATGCAGGTTCCAGGGCATCTGAGGAGCTGGTATGTGCTATTCAGTTTCCTGAGTTCATCAATAATCTTCCTGGACTCCAGAGAGATTACTGATGAACCCAGGAAGCTGAGTAACACATACTGCCTTCTCAGCCACCCCGGAACCTGCATGAGACATAGCAAAGCTCAGGTTCTTCTTCTGAAAGAAACGCTGTCATGTTGCGGCTTTTCCCAGGTGGCTTGGGGTCTGGGGAGGGAAGGCATGGCTAGCTTGGGGCTCCTCTGGACAGGTGGGGAGGCCCAGGGCCAGCTCTACAGTTTTCACCGCCCCAAGCAGCACACTGAATTGCCGCCGTGGGCGGCGGGGACAGTCCATGTGCCCTTAGGGCGGCAGGCGCGTTTCCGCAGTGGCGGCAATTTGGCGGTAGCTTCTATGTTTAGCTGAAGCTGCTGCAGACAGCTAAACATAGAAGCTGCTGCCGAATTGCTGCCACCGCGGAAATGCGCGTGCCGCCCTAAGGGCACATGGACTGCCCCAGTTGTCCGTGGTGGCAATTCGGTGCGCTGCTTGGGGGCAAAACAACAGGGACTGCCGCCCCTTGCAGAATGCCACCCCAAGCACCAGCTTGGAATGCTGGTGCCTGGAGCCAGCCCTGGGGAGGCCTCAGGGCTTTTGCTAGCCTGTGGCTCCTCTGGCCGAGGTGGGGGGCGCTCATTGCTCTGGCCAGGGAGGGACAGGGGGGCTTAGGGCTCTGGCCCAGGGGGAGAACAGGTGGAAGGGGTGAAGCCGGGGGCTAGTCACCCTGAAGTCACCCACCACCCATGTGTTGACCTAAGTGACCTCCAAGAGGTGTGCCGCAATGCCCACGATTACCGCTCTGGTCACTGTTTTTAACTCCACTGCTCTGCCACCAGTACACAGGTATGCGCCCCTTCCAGCATATAGCCCTGGGAAGTTTTGAACTTACTGTTCTTGTTTGCTGCTCAGCTGACCATGTCTGCTCCACGCAGCAACCATACTCCTGCCTGAGTACATGGAAGGTGGTGGGTCTCCTGGGTCTGTGGAGACAGGAGGCTGTGCAGTCACAGCTGCAGGAACTTTGGTATCTATGGCCAGATCGCTCAGGACATGGAGGAGAAGGGCTACAATAGGGACATGTAGCAGTGTTATGTAAAAATCAAAGAGCTGCAGAAGGCAAGGGAGGCAAATAGTCACTCTGATGTGGAGCTGCAGACATGTCACTTCCACAAGGAGAGGGCTCAGGTCAGGGTGGTGGAGTATGGGTGGGGGGCTAGTGGAGGGGGCAGTAAGGGTTGAGGTCAGGGTGTTTAGGCTGTAGGAGAAGAGGGAATGGTTTTAAGGAAGAATGAAAAGAAAGAGAATTAAAACTTTCTCTGAACCAGTAAAAAATAGTGGTTCAAGTAGGGTGGTACAGTCCAGTATGCCATACCAGTAAGTTATTTATAGCTGTACCGCCCTCAATCCTTCCATGCAGGTGCATGCCTTCGTCTCCTGTCTGGAGTCTATACAGCAGCCCCGCTGGAGGACAGGGCTGGAGTCAGGACTGCCCCACCTGAGGAACTGCCGGTTTGGGGTCATCCGGTGGTCCCATGTTCTGCTTCTTTTGCAACTGCGATTCAGGACTCTCCCAGGAACTGCAGTGGCGAAAGGAGCAAAACCCCACGCTGGCTGCTTCTTCAGTGCAGCTGTACTGCCCCCAGCCCTGTCCTCTGGCAAGGCTGCTGTACAGACAACCAGATAGGAGATGCAGGCACGCAACTGTGTGGAAGGGCTGGGAGCTGTACAACTGCACCAGAGGAGCTGCCAGAGTGGGGATCAGTCGCCAGCGTGTCTAAAAAAAAATATTCTCTGCTGTCAGAGGGAGCTGGGTTGAAGCTTTTCTGCTGGCAATTCCCAAAGCAGGTGTGTCTGTGAACTGGCTATTGTTCCAGAGAGCAAGCTCTCCTCTTCTCTTAGCAGTCCACACAACAGCTGTGCCATGTCCACCCACTGGGAGTGCTCCTCCCTGCCAGGTAAAGTGGGATGGATCATGGCAAGGGGAGAGGGAGAGCGCAGGGCTCCAGGCTGGGAGCGGGGGTGACATGAGGAGTCACGTGGGGAGGTCACCTGACCTCCCCCCCCACACACCCCTTTAGCTGGTACAGCGTATGGATAAGAAATGAATTCTACTTGCACCAGTGGTAAAAACAGATACAGCTGGCATTTGCTTTCTCATATCAGTGTAAATTGCAGGTACAAAGGTAAACATAAGTATAGGCATAGACTAAAAATCTACTAAATGTTTAGATAAACTTAAAAGAAAAGAAACTAAAAGAAAGATAATTTATCTTTATTATTCGCCATCACATGGTAGCTGCTGCTAACATTCACAGACAATAGCAATAGGTGCATGTGCATTGTTAGTCGGGCACACACAGCCAGGGCCGGTTTTAGGAAGTGCGGGGCCCAATTTGAACATTTTCGACGGGGCCCTGGCAGGATGACTTAAAAAAAAAAGTGGGAAAAAAAGCCTTTCATTTCTTTCATGTATAATTTACTTTCCATAACTATATAAATAATAAAATTATATATAATGTACATAGCATCATATATGCTGTTGATTGGTTATTAATGACTGCCGTTTCACATGTGTGGGTCCCCGCCACTCCCTGGGGGTGTGCGTATATGTGTTGGTCTCAGCTGCTCCCTGCCCCCCTCATTGAAGCAGGTGTGCAGGGTTACTGCCCTGGAAACTGCAGGACATGGGTCTGGCTGGAGGCAGGGCAGGGGCTGACTGGAGGTAGGGTCTGGCTGCAGGCAGGTCAAGGGGTGTAGGGCTGGTTGGAGATGGGGTGTGGGGCAGGCTGGCTTCAGGCAGGGCCGCAGGGGGATGCAGCAGGGATTTGCAGGGCTGGAGACAGGGGAGTGCTGGACTGGCTGGCTTCAGGCAGTGGGATGCAGCAGGGGTTGACTGGAGACAGGGCAGGGTGTGCGGGCTGGGCAGGGTGTGCAGGGCTGGTGCGGGCAGCAGTGTGTGGGGCTGGCTGGCTTTGGGCAGGGCTGCAGGGGTGTGTGGCAGAGGTTGGCTGGAGACAGGAGAGGGGGTTTGGCAGGGGCTGGCTGTGGGCACAGGGTGCAGAGCTGGCTGCAGGCAGGGGGGGCCGGACTGGTGTGGGCAGGTCAGGCGGTGCAGCAGAGGCAGCTGGAACCCCAGTCCTTTAAGTAGCCCCCAAACCACCTTCTACCCCGCACTGGACCTTTTAAATAGCCGCAGGAGCCCTGGGGAATGCATGGGGGAGGCGGGGCTCCGGCGGCTATTTAAAGGACCGGGGTGGCAGAGGCAGCTTGAGCCCTGGGCCCTTTAAATAGCCCCCGGAGCCCTGGGGCAGTGAGGGGTTCCGGGGGCTATTTAAAGGGCCCAGGGCTCCAGCCACGGTCGTGGGGCTTGCTGCGCTCTGGCCGGAGCTCCTGACGGGACAGCGGGGCTTGCCGCACTCCGGCTGGAGCCGCCGGGCCCCCGCCACCCCGCTGTCCCGGCTGGAGCCCCGGCTGGAGTGCGGCAAGCCCTGCCACCCCAGCTGGAGCTATAGCTGGGAGAGCAGGGCCGTGCTGCGCTCCCACCGGCGCTTTGCTCAAAGGAACGGGACCAAAGAGGAGCAGACCGCAGCAGGGGACCGGCGTAAGTAAAAAAAATAAAATAAAAAAAAATAAAAAAATTAAAAAGGTGCCTAAGGCGCGAGGCCCTCTTAGGCGCGGGGCCCGATTCCCCGGAATTGGCCGAATCGGCCTAAAGTTGGCCCTGCGCACAGCAATCATTACAAGATTCATAGCATCCTGCCAACAAATAATGCCAGGCTCAGCACACTACAATAACACGCATTCCTGGGCTCATTGTTAAAATGCTCCTTCCAGGCCTCCCTCACCCTGAAATACTGAAGGATCTGGCGCACTGAGTTCATAACACACAGCACAATACTGAAGAGCACTGCAGGATCCATGCTTTCCAAGAGAGATGGCTGACATGCAGGTTTACCAGGGCAGTTGAAACGCTGCACAAAATGTAGTAGGATGTCCATGGAATGATGGGATTGAGAAAATTGCATCATGTGATGCTGAACTTACCCACATGAGCCACTGCAAACGCTTTCCAAAACACCCTGCGGCCAGTGGGATGGTGGGATAGCTACGCACAGTGCACTGCTCTCTGTATCGATGCAAAAGCTGCTTTTGTGGATGCACTCCGCTGACACAAAGAGCATAGTGTGGACATGCAGCAGTGGTTTAATTACGGTGGTGGCTGTACATCGACATAACTTAAGTCAACTTAACGTTGTAGTATAGACAAGCCCCTAAGAGTGTTGCTTTAACATATGGGGCCCACAAGGTGTACATGGTATAAAGACTTGACTGGCACTTGTTTGGGATGACCTGCATAACTCACTCATGACTTCGCCACTATACATGGCTTCCTCTCCTCTCCCGCTGGACTCCCTGATGGAGTCTTTCCTCTACAGTGTTTTAGGGATAGGGCCAGAGAGTGAATCCAGATGGATAACAATGTTGCTTGAACCAGCATTAACTCTGTGACTACTACTGGCAGGCCAACTCAGCTGCAAGAGGACTCAAGCTATGGCAGCACAGTACATCTGTGCAGGTAAATGAAGAGGTCAGTACAGCTGCACAGAAGGAAGGCCATCCATTGCCTTTTCCTGCAGAAGCTTGGAAGCTGCATGCTAGAAAAGCATTCCTCCCTTTCCACTCTGCAACCCAGGAAAGGATTTTTTGTAAACTCCAAGATATACCTTGCAGATGCTGAAAACCTCAAGAGTGGGGGTTCTCTGCCCGAAGGGATATCAGGCTTGATTCATTCATTATACTGTATAGTGTTAATGAAGAAAAATGGTGGGAGAAGTTGGCTAATTCTTCACACAAGCAAAACACCAAGTTAATTTAAACATTATTGTCTAAACAAAGTAGTTCTTTTCTAGCTGAGTCTCAGAGTGTATGTGAAGAATGATAAAAGCCTAGGGGACAGCATTTTAAAACATGCGCTAAAAGTGGAAATGACTTTCACCTGAACTGAGTAGCAAAAGTTAATAGTGAGATCTACTAAAATTGCTCCATTTTGGCAAAAGATTTTTGGAGATCACTGTGCCCCACCATGGAGAAGGTGTAGATATTGCATAAAACACGATTATGTGCTGATGTGAATAGTTCTTCAGCACCATAAATATACTGCATACAAGACAGTATTTGGACTGCTCATACAGTACCTCAGGTGCTTATTTGACAGCCACTCAGGAGATCTGATGGGAGAATTTAGGCCTCAATTTTCAGTCTTTTGGCTGCAAATGAACAATGCATTCCTAACATTTCAAGTATATAGTAAGGACATCACTAGCTATACCATGCCTATGACAAGTGATACAAAGGAAATCTTCTACAGTATCAGGAACTGAGGTATTTCCTACACATTCTGAATGGATTGGAGAATGCTATATATAGATATCCTGCAAACTTCTGCTGGCTTGCCAAACAAGACAAGGAAACCTGTTTACTCTTTTTTTTTTAACTGAGAGAAAAATAAGAAAATTCCTTTCATGTAAATGGCTAAAGTGAAAAAATAAACATGCATTTTTTTTCATTTTCCATTCTGCATTTGTATTTCCAAACTGTTGACTTTAGTAAATACTAAGTCAGGAAAAACCAGGAAGTGCCTACTCTGGGAAAGCTTACTGATGCCACTAAGAATTTTTCACTGGCATGGGCTTTATAAGGGACATTGTCAAAAGGCACAAAAGGGCTGGTCGGTGCCTAACACTCATTGAAAGTCAATGGGAGTTGAGCACCTAATTCAGAAATTACCAGTTTCTCCTCCCTTGGTTTTCACACCTCAACTGCTAGAAGAGGACCTCATCCTCCCTGATTGAACTAATCTCATTATCTCTAGCTTGCTTGCATATATATATATACCTGCCCCTGGAAATTTCCACTACATGCATCTGACGAAGTGGGTATTTACCCACGAAAACTCATGCTCCAAAACGTCTGTTAGTCTATAAGGTGCCACAGGATTCTTTGCTGCTTTTAATTCACTTTTGTGCCTTTAAAAATCTCTGGACCATATTAATATTTGAGAGATGCTCAGATATGATGGTCCTAGAAAAGCCCATAAGTAAACAAACAAGCAAGGCTAAAAGCTCAATCCTGTGAGTTGCAGATTGTCTTCTCTGCAAGATCTGTGCACCCTCAACTTCCATGCAAATCAACAAGTCACTGAATCTGATCCTGAATAAGGACTTGTTGATTTGACACTCGTAAATAAAAACAGAATGTGGGTCAGTGACTTTAAGTGACATCTATGCAAAATATGTTCACTTTAGTGAAGCTGCAAGAGTGTAACTGGACAGAATTTGACCCCATGATTTTATAATCCATGTGCTGTGCACATTTGTAGTAGATTTCCAGAGAGTTATATGGCAGCATGTAGCCATTGTCTGATCTCTTGCATGTTTTTTTAAATAGTGTTGAAGGAGCTGACCAGATCTCCTTATAAAATTGCACTCAATAGAGGTCATTCTTTGTTTTGATTTAGAGCACTATTTCTGCTTGTTGCCTTCCTTGTATTTATCATGGTTATTCTGCCTGTTGGTACCCTGCTGAACCCAATTCAGGAAGCTAGCCACAAATAGCAGTTCAGTAATAGAAGATATGGACCCTTATCAGGAATAACATCCAATCGATTTAAAAACTGTTTTCCCTGGGTGATGGGCAAATATCAAGTGGTTTGCAAGTTTTCCCAGAGAGCACAAGAAACCTTGGATGCATACTGGAACTAACTGATCCTATTGGCTGCACAAATCTCGGCTAGAAATCTTGCAAAACCAATATCTCATGAGGTCTCTGAAACTTTCTGCTTCTGACCCTGGGCACAGCTTGAAGAGTGTAGGCAATCAAAATGGAAAAATGACAGGAAGAGGGTTGTCTGAACAGTTTAAAATTTGTCATTAATCACCTTTTCCTCCACTTCCTCCATGTCCACCTTCAGTCTGTTTTGTCTACAGACTGTAGCCTTGTCTGTAAGCTCATTGGGGCAGAGCCTGTCTTTTAAACAGAGGTGAAAGTAAGCAGGTACAGGCCGGTACGGAGGACTGTTAAGAAAAGGAGACTGCCTGAGGAAGGGAGAAGCCTGCCCCCTGCATAAGAATAGTTTAAACTCAGCTGTTCCCCGAGTGGTTCAGCCCTCTGGGTTAGGAGTGGTTTCTGGCATCCTTGTTAATTTCACTCACAGTAGCTGGGGGGAGTGGGGAGGGTGTGTTTGACCATGGCAGGGGCAGTCCTTGTCTGTCCCCGGGATGAGGGGATCTTGTCTCCAATACTAACAGACACAACAAATACAACTATTTGGCTGCACAGCTTAAATCCAGAGCTAATAAAAGCTGGTGGAAAGGGAAAGCTCACTGTCACATTAGTTTCTCATCTCCTCCCTCCCCCTCCTCCAGCCAGGCTGCAGACAAAGCACTACATTCCTTCTACCAAAGCCCCCCCCCCACAGCAGGGGTTCTCCTCTAGGCTCTAGCTTGCAGTAGGGACACTGGCTGAGATGCCTGCTGCCGCTGCCTGCATAAGAACAGTTTAAACTCAGCTGTTCCATGTGCAGTTCAGCCCCCAGGGTTAGAAGCTGTTTCTGGAATCCTTGTTAATTTCACTCCCAGTTGTTGTTGGGAGGGGGGGAGAGTGTGTGTGACCATGGCAGGGGCAGTTCTTTTCTGCCCCTGGAATGAGGGGATCTCCTATACACAAAAAACACAATCAAAATCAGGAACCATTTCCAAGTTCTGATCTATCCCATTCCCTCCCCAGCAGAGGATCATGGTTGTGATGTCCAAACTGCTTGCAGATCCTCTTTGAAATGTTACTGAACCGTGCAGGGAACAGCTGAGTTTAAATTGTTCTTATGCAGGAGGCAGGCTTCTCCCTCCCTCAGCCAGTCTCCCTGCTCCCTGCTGCAAGCTAGAGGAAAGCCCCTGCAGCTGCTGCTCAGTGGCAGGCAGGGAGAAAGTATGGAGCCTAGTGTCCGCAGCCTGGCTGGAGGAGGAGGGAAGACATGAAGAAAAATGTGACAGTGAGTTTTCACTTTTTCAGGCTTATTCCAATAGTAAAGTTTTATTACAGACAGTCCTGGTAGTAGTAATAGCAGCTTTATTTTCTCTATCTATGTCATGCAGTGGGAGGGATCCATTAAGTACGTAGGAGAGGTGGGTTGCTTGCGATTGGACCATATGGGTAAGAAATGTAAATTACTTTCACCCCTGCCCAAACCCCAGGGCTGCCAGCTGCCTCTGCAGATGGTAGCTCCGGAGGTGATTTAAAGGGCCCGGCTCCTAGCTTCCGCTGAATCCCTGAACCCTTTAAATCCTGATTTAAAAACCTGGGGATTTAAAGGCCCCACCTCTTCCGATAGAGGCCACGCCTCTTCTGGTTGAGGCCCATCACCCTCCACAGGACTCTGGAGTACCGCCAAGTCCTTTAAGTTACTTTCACCCCTGCTTTTAAATAAGTGTTTTTACTGTATGGTGCTTGGAACAATGGGGTCCCAATCCTGATGGCGCCCTTAGATACTATCGCAATACAAATAAATTGTTAATTATTATTGTTAGTGTTATTAAAGCCATTTATAAAGTATATTTTCAATGCACAGTGCAAAGGCTCCCAGATAGCTCATTCATTTCAAATATGCCTCAAAACTTGTGAGCTCATGTGATGAATGTGGGAATTTTCTGTAATCTTTTAATGAACTGTCTGTGTGACTTTGCACTTATCCCCTTGACATTGCTACCTCATGGGGGGAGAGAATTTATTTTCTCCATGGGACCTGGGTGAGTAGGCTACTTATTTGAGACATATAGCCAGTCTGGCCTGGAATTAACACATTTGACTGGAAGACCCTACAGCAACAATGGGAACCCCAGTGACTGAAAATTAGCACTTAGCTGAAGAGGCAGCTGAGTATGAAACCACAACATGGCTGTGTCTGGACAGCAAGAGTCAGAGTTAAGAAAAGCAGGGTATACAGACATGGGGGTGGAGGAAGCTCTCTGGGGACTGGGAGATAAAGAGAACACAGAGAACAGAGATGGGGCTCAGAGAAGAAGGCCATGGCAAACTCCTGGCTTCCATCTAGCTTCTGCCTCTCTCATGCTAACACAAGAACTTTCAGATTCTATAGTCCAGGATACTAATAAATTGTTACCTTGTTTTGGAAAAGGCTGTCTGGTGTTGCTGCAGTTACTTATTGGAAGCACTGCATCCTGAAGGGGTAGAAAAAGTCTCCTGTGGGAGTCTGGTGTGGCTGGACTCACTACAGGGAGCCACGGAGCAAGAAGGGGATTGTTGGTGCCCAAAGGCCCAGTTCTGGAGTCATGGAGGCTATGGGTCTGCCCCTGCAGAACCAGTGGGATCCTTGAAGACCAGCACACTAATAAGGTGCTCCCAAGAGTCGGGTTAAAGGACAGAGCATAGACTAGACCCCATGAATTCATGACCATTCCTAAATGGTTTCCCATTAAAAATGGCATGCCCTGCTGGCTGGAAATTTGTAAAATATTCAGTGAAGAAGGGCAACATTTTCAAATTATATTCTCCCCATTTTTCAGTCAGCTCTAAGACAACTGGGGAAATGTCTGGAGGGCAATGAAAGATCCCAACACCCCTCCCAGCAACAATCCTCTATTGCCCCCTGCCTGCCTCCTGCTGAGACTCAACCGCTCTCTATGTGGCAGTGGGCCATAGAAGCCACCTGTCCTGCATTCAGCAGCTCCGGTCAGTGCTCACTGCCGCTGCAAGTATGATGTTTTCCATACATTTTAATTTTAGATTAAAGAAAATAATAATAATGAAAAGAACATATATAAAAATCTCCATGAGATAGAGACTGAGAGAAGACGAAGTCCCTACCATAAGGAGATTTCAAATTTTCAGTGGAAGCAGGATCATTCTCTAGGGCAGTGGTCCCTGCACTGTGAGGGCATGGTGGACCCTTCAGGGGGAGCATGGTGAGGCCTGGCCCAGCCCCCACAAAGGGTGGGAACTGAGTGCCACTCAGCACTGTTCTGCCCCCAACTGTGCTCCAGCCCTGCCCCCAGTTGGGGCCCCAACTCCTGGCTACGTGTCCGGCCTCACACCCCCATATCAGCCCCTGACTGTGGCCTGGCCACAGCTCTGTCCTGGCCCCAGCCTCAGCCCCCGGCCGCGGTCCCGCTGCTGGCCCCAGATTCACCCCTAGTTGCGGCACCAGCCTCGGCCTCCTTACTGATCTCTGCAGCCCACCCCCTCACAGGAGTCTTGGCCCCCACTTGGGCAGGGCTAGAGCACAGCTCTAGAGCTTGATCCAAAGCCCATTAAAGTCACTGGAAAGGTTTCAATTAACTTCAAAAGGCTTTAGATGGGTTTGTTTGACTGATAGCTCATTGAAGCTGGAAACATGTCTTTTATCTGTCTGGACAATGCTACTCTCCCTTACTGTGCATCATCACCGTTAGCTTCATTAATAAAGATGGGTCGGTGGCAATATCTACATATTGTATTGCAAGCTCATTGTTCTGTCTTCAGACAAATATCAGACATACTTCTGAAAATGTAACGCAAGGCAACAAGGTGAAATAAGCTCAAATGAACGGAAAGCAGTCATGGGGATGCATGCGGCAGCAAAAAAGTATTGTGCATAAAGTGAACAGCATTTCAATACGCAACTTGACACAATTTCATACTTCTATATTTTATTATTTTCACTGTTGTATCTTATGACCAATGAAAAGTTTCGTGTTTTCTGTTCAGTACATCAGATTTTTGCAACATCTACAAATGTTATCTCTGCGGGGACTAATGTCTTGTATTGGATATTGGATGAAATCCTGGCTCAATGTAAGTCAAGGGGAGTTTTGCTGTTGACTTACATTGAGCCAGGATTTCACTCACTGCATTGATTTCTCTGCCAGATCTCACAAACTCCATAGAGAAAAATCACCTTTCACTGGTCTCACAGTATTTGAAGCCCATGGGACATTCTCTGTGGAAAAAACAACAATGCAAATTAGACAATTAGCCAGGCTTCTCTCTACACGCCTTATCCAACTAAAGGAAGCAACAAGCCACATGAGGAAGGTAAACTTGGAATCCAAAAGGAAAGGATTTCTGGTATTTATAAAAATAAGAAGTTCACACGGAAATGTAATTACAACACTACTCCTCCCAAGTCTATTTCAGGATGCACAGCATCTTGTTGCCTTGCACATACAGGTTTCTTCCTGTTTAATTTTGGAATGTCTCTTGGTTTCATCACTCTTAATGTTGAAATCCTCACATTGTCATTTAGTAGTACTCAATATCCGAAGATAATAAACTTATAGAATCAAAGAGCTAAATCCTGAAAGTCCACTGAATTGAATGGTAGTTTTGCCTGGGCTTCATCCAGTCACCTTCCCTGTGGTATTAGCATATTTTTATCAAGCAGATATCTGAGTAGTTTTGTTTGCTTTTGTTTTTATTGATTGTTAGTACTAGCAACCTGGAGTTTCTTGGCCATAACAGTGCTAAAAGATTGGCAAACAGGATGCTAGAATTAAAATGAGACTGTGACGGGTCTCCTGAGTGCCACCTGAAACTGGGATACCACTGAGCTCCCTGACCCACCTTTACACCCTGTACTACTGTACAGCCTGCCAAGCCCTCTCCCAGGCTTCAGACTGCACTTTACCAGCACACATACAGGTAGGGGGACAACCAGCTGCAGAAACACACACATGCTGAAATCAGCTCTGCACGGGAAAGCTCAGCTAAGGAACTGCCCAGTACTCAAGTGCACACCCCTGTCTAGAGGGTAAATCCAAAATTATACTGTCTTGCACTGCACAGAGATCTGTACAGCATAAACTCATGAAATTCGCCCCCTCCCTTAGTGTGGAGGGGGATATACACAGCTTTCTGCCCCAAGTTAGGATTTTCACAAACACACTGGTCTTAGACAAAACAAAACAAGTTTATTAACAATAAAGGATAGATTTTAAGTGATTATAAGGGAAAGCAAACAGATCAAATCAGATTACTTAGAAAATAAAACAGACATGCAATTTAAACTTAATATACTAAAGAAATTGTATTGTGTAGCAAATTCTCGCCCTAAATGTTGTTTTAGGCAGATTTCAGAGATTCTTGAAGGCAAGCTGCACTGCTTGCCACTTAAAACTCCAGTTATTCCTTTTACAGGCTAGACAACCCTCTAGCCTGGGTTCAGCCCTTCTCCCCTAGTTCAGTCTATTTGTTTCTCAGGTGTTTCCAGCAGTCTTCTTTCTTGGGCGGGGAGTCAGTGAAGAATGAACCATGATGATGTCGCTCACCTGCCTTAAGTATCTTTTGCATATGGCGGGAATCTTTTGTTTCCCAGTTTAATTCCCATGCCCGGTCAGTGGAAAAACACTAGTATTATCATGGAATACAATACGAGGTGGCTTGGTCACATGTCCCTGTATGGCCACCGCAGCCATAACTCAGAGGCTGTTTGCAGCAGCCTCTGGAGGGCTTCCCAGGAAGGCTCCCTGGTGGGAGATTAGCATCTGCTACGACCTATAGTTCTCCCTAATGGCCCTTCCCAGCCAGCCATCTAGATTGATTGCATTCTTTCTAGTGGGCGTTCCCCAGGTGTAAACACATTTGTAATAGATGCATAGACAATATTTCTAATATCAGATACCAAAATGATACCTGCATACAAGTAGGATAATTATATTCAGTAAATCAGAACCATTCCAATGATATCCCACATACCTTATCTTACACAAAATACTTCATAATTACACCATACTCGTATCATAATAATATTACTATGAAGAACATGGGGCATAATGCCAAGAGACATATAAACAGACTTTCCCTGTGGCAATAAATGATTACAACCTTGATTCTAATAGCCGCAAAAACAGAACTAAAGCAAAGAGCAATCTCATCATCCTGTAATTTTAACGTCTGAATATTTTGAATATTGGCCCCCTAACTAGCTGATGCCTAATAATAAAAAATTATTCTCACATGATTTTGACCATTTTATCCTTAACAAGGTGGGGAGCAATACCACGAATACAACCTAGGCTGTTAGTAGAGTAGTTAGTAGGAGTACATTGTTTTTTAGCCACTTCCTTGCACTAGCTACCACCTAAAGCTCTGAATGTCCTTGGACCTATTTATGTGAAACTCCATATAGCATCCCACACCCAATCATTAGAGCCAAGACAACTAGAAAGTGATTACTGTCGGAATCTAAATTTGGTCACTCCATTGATCTCACACTGGTTTAAATCAACAGTAACTCCATCAGTGAGTTTGAAGTTTAGACATCATGTTTGACTGGATGGCTCAGGTGACAGCCATGGACAAAAGTTCTTCCCCCCCTCCACCCATCTACCTGGTGAAGTGATTGCCACTATTTCTTTTGGATGCAACCTTGTTGCCATTTTTAAATGCCCAGCCTTGCTACCATTATATTAAAGGCACAATGGCAAGCCATCCCAATGCAAAGGAAAGACAGGAAGAATAGTAAAAGGCTAATATGGTTCCATCAGTAGCTCTTTAATGACCTGAAAATCCAAAAGGAACCCTACAAAAGTGGAAGAATAGAACAAGCATGCAGAAACAAAATCTGAGGCACAAAGTGAGTTACACTTAGCAAGTGACATAAAAGGCAATAAGAAGAGATTCTTTGAATACTTTAGGAGCAAGAGAAAGATGAAGCAAAATGTAGGTCCTCTACTTAGTGGGGAAGGAGAGCTAACGACTGATGACTTCAAGAAGGCTAAAGTGTTTAATGCCTGTTTTGCTTCTATCTTCACCAAAAAGCTTAATGGTGACCAGATACTCAATATAATTAATATTAACAACAAGGGGGAAGGAATATAAGCCAAAATAGGGAAACAACAGGTTAAAATATTTAAATAAGTTAGAAGTATTAAGTTGGAAGAACCTGATTAAATTCAGCCTAGTGTATTTAGGGAACTAGCTGAAGCAATCTCAGAACCTTTAGAATAATCTTTGAGAATTCCTGGAGGACAGGTGAGGTCCCCGAGGACTGAAGAAGGGTGAACATAGTACCTAGCTTTAGGAAGAGGAACAAAGAGGACCCAAGGAATTTAAGACCAGTCAGCCTAACTTAGATACCTGGGAAGCCAATGGAACAAATTATTAAATAATCAGTATGTAATCACCTGGAGGATATAGGGTTATAAGGAATAGCAAGCATGGATTTGTCAGGAACAAATCATGTCACACGAACCTAATGTCCTTCTTTGACAGGGTTACTTGGTTAGTGGATGGGGGAAGAAGTAGATGTGCTAGATCTTGATTTTAATAAGGGTGTTGACACATGATATTCTCATAAGCAAACTAGGGAAATGTGATGTAGTTGAAATTACTATAAAATGGATCTACAACTGGTTGAAAGACCTTTCTCAAACAGTAGTTCTCAGGGGTCCACTGAGAGGGCATATCTAGTGGGGGCCCAGAGGGATCAGTCCTGGACCCAGTATCATTCAGTATTTTCATTGATTTGGACAAAAGAGTGGAAAGTAAGTTTATAAAACTTGTGGATGACACCAATCTGAGAGAGGTTGCAAGCACTTTGGAGGACAGGATTAGCATTCAAAACAACTTTGACAAATTGGTCTAAATTCAACAAGATGAAATCAAAACAACCTTGACAAATTGGTGAATTGGTCTAAATTCAACAAGATGAAATTCAATAAAGATAAGTGCAAAATACTTCATTTAGGAAGGAAAAATCAAATACACAACTACAAAATGGGGAAGAACTGTCTAGGTGGTAGTACTGCTGAAAAGGATCTGGGGATTAGAGTGGATCACATATTGAATACTAGTCAACAATTTGGTGCAGCTGAGAAAAAAGGCTAATATTCTGGAGTATTGTGTGTAAGATACAGGAGGTAACTGTCCTACTCTACTTAGCACTGGTACTCAGCTGGAATACTGTGTCTAATTCTGGGCACCATGGTTTAGGAATGATGTAGACAAATTGGGGATAGTCCAGAGGAGAGCAACAAAACTGATAAAAGGTATAGAAAACCAGATCTATGAAGAAAGATTAAAAACACTGGGCTTGTATAGTTTTGATAAAAGAAGACTAAGGAGACATCAGATAACAGTCTTCAAATATGTTAAGGGCTGTTATAAAGAGGACAGTGGTCAATTGTCCTCTATGTCCACTGCACACAGGACAAGAAGTAATGGTCTTAATCTGCAGCAAGGGAGATTTAGGTTAGATATCAGGAAACCTTTCTAACTATATGGGTAGTAAACTTCTGGCACAGACTTCAAGGGAATTGTGGAATCCCCATCACTGGAGGTTTTTGAGAACAGGCTGGACAAACACCTGTCAGGGATGGTCTAGGTTTACTTGGTCCTACCTCAGTACAGCGGGCTGGACTTGATGACTTCTCAAGGTCCCTTTTAGCCCTACATTTCTATAATTGTCCATGTCTTTGTGACCTTGAGGTTAGACTGTAATGTGCTCTACATGGTTCTGTATCTTTAGACCTCTCAGAAACTGAAGCCAGTGCAGAATGCAGCAACCTGCCTACCAAGCAGCCCATCACACCAGTGCTAAATGAACGGTAATAGCTGTCTTTCAGATTCTAGGTAGAGTTCAAGGTCCATGTTTTGACATTTAGGCCTGGTCTACGCTTAAAAATTAGAGTGGCCAAGCTACTTACCCCAGGGCTATGAAAAAATTAATGCCCCGGGCGCCGTGATTAGGTCATCTTAACTCCCAATATAGCTGTAGCTAGGTTGGTAGCTACTATCTCCTGGAGAGGTGGATTAAGTACATCAATGTAAAAAACCTTTTCTTTGTTGAAAGAAGTGTCTACACTACAATTCTACAGTGACACAAATGCAGCACTGTAGCTGTGCTGCTGTAGTGTAGGAACTCAAGCTGTTTTGATTTAAATGTGTGGTAGATCATGTAAATAAATTTAGGGTGGTCATGCATACATGCAGGAGGGCAAATGAAAGTGTGGTGAGTCAAAGGGCGAGTAAGTGCTTGGCCTTATGTAGAGAATTTCCTAACTTTAAATTCTAATCCATAGCTTTGTGTTAAAGTACTTTTTACTATAGTTAATTTTTTTGGGGGGGGGCTTGTGGATTGATACAAATTGTTTATTAATTGCCCCCAGCACATAGATTATTCTTGATTGCACAAGTACCTATAACACAGTTGCTAAACCAGGTCTCATGAAACTAGCCAACCCCTCTTCCTTTTCAGAATCCTTCTTAAGCCTGGTTAATATAAGCTCTTCATTTTCCCCCACAAATTACTTTGAACTTTCTAAGCAGAGGTTAAACCTGCTTTTCAGTAACTATCTACATTATCTCACTGGTGTCATTCCAGCTCTAAGGACATGCTCCATTCTAAGTAGGATTTTTCAGATGATAGTTACACCTGTTTATTATCTGAAATAAGAAAAGATTCATGAACCTCTTTGTAACAGCACCATGTTTATTTGCAAGGCTCAAGCTCTAGATCGTGAGAGTCTCAAGAGACTGAATTTCAACTTGCTATCCGGATCCATGGCCTCTGGGTGTTTGCTTTAAAAACAAAACTGTCACTGATGTCCCTAGAAAACAGAGCTCTGTGCTTTAATTACGTTGTAGCAGTTACCTGATATTACAACTAAAATGAGTGTGCATGTCAGTGTTAACTGAGGTCAGCTTCAGATGTGTTTTATTGGTTTCTGATTGCTACTATTACACCTATTATTACTACTGGTTACCTTTCTATAACCTCCTTCGGTCTAAGTCCACTAAGTAGGTTCCTTCCTATCATGGTAAACAGGGAGTGAGAGAGAGAAAAGAGAAGGCCTGCTCTTGCTCTCTCAGCAGATGAATATAAACAAATGACAAGTATGTAGGTACAAAATTAGAAAGGTCAAGGCACAAAACTAGATAAAACTAGCTAGGGACATAAAGGGTAACAAGAAAACATGCTACAAATACATTAGAACCAAGTGGAAGACCAAGGACAGGGTAGGCCTGTTCCTCAATGAGGGTGGAAAAACAATAACTGAAAATGTGGAAATGGCAGAGGTGCTTAATGACTTCTTTGTTTCGGTTTAACCTCTGAGGATTGGACATCCAACATAGTGAAAGCCCGTGAAAATGAGGTAGGATCAGAGGCTAAACTAGGGAAAGAGCAAGTTAAAAATTACTTAGAGAAGTTAGATGTCTTCAAGTCACCAAGACCTGATGAAATGCATCCCAGAATATTCAAGGAGCTGGCTGAGGAGATATCTGAGCCATTAGCAATTATCTTTGAAAAGTCATGGAAGATGGGAGAGATTCCAGAAGACTGGAAAAGTCCAAATATAGTGCCAAATAAAAAGGGAAATAAGGACAACCCAGGGAATTACAGACCACCCAGCTTAAATTCTGCCCTGGAAAGACAATGGAGCAAAAAATTAAGCAATCAATTTGCAAACATCTAGAAGATAATAAGGTGATAAGTAACACTCAGCATGGATTTGTCAAGAACAAATCATGTCAAACCAACCTGATAGCTTTCTTTGACAGGAGAACAAGCTTTGGGATGCGGGGAAGCAGTAGGCGAGATATATCTAGACTTTAGTAAAGCTTTTGATACTGTCTCACATGACCTCCCTATAAACAAACTAGAGAAATTCAACCTAGATGGAGCTACTATAAGGTGGGTGCAAAACTGGTTGGAAAACCATTCCCAGACAGTAGTTATCAGTGGTTCACAGTCATGCTGGAAGGGCATATGAGTGGGGTCCCGCAGAGATCAGTTCTGGGTCCAATTCTGTTCAAGATCTTCATCAATGATTTAGATAATGACATAGAGAGCATACTTATAAAGTTTGCAGATGATACCAAGATGGGAGAATGGCAAGTGCTTTGGAGGATAGAATTATCATTCAAAATGATCTGGATAAACTGGAGAAATGGTCTGAAGTAAATAGAATGAAATTCAGTAAGGACAAATGCAAAGTACTCCACTTAGAAAGGAATAATTAGTTGCAGACATACAAAATGGGAAATGACTGCCTAGGAAAGAGTATTGCTGAAAGGGATCTGGGGGTCATAATGGACCACAAGCTAAATATGCATCAACAGTATAATACACAAAGCGAATATCCTTCTGGGATGTAGTAGCAGGTGTGTTGTAAGCAAGACACGAGAAGTAATTCTTCTGCTCTACTCTGCGCTGATTAGGCCTCATCTGGAGTACTGTGTCCAGTTCTGGGTGCCACATTTCGGGAAAGATGTGGACAAATTGGAGAAAGTCCAGCGAAGAGCAACAAAAATGATTAAAGGTCTAGAAAACATGACCTATGAGAGAATATTGAAAAAAATTGGGTTTGTTTAGTCTGGAAAAGAGATAACAAACACTTTTCAAGTACATAAAGGGTTGTTACAAGGAGGAGGGAGAAAAAATTGTTCTTCTTAATCTCTGAGGATAGGACAAGAAGCAACGGGCTTAAACTGCAGCAAGGGAGGTTTAGGTTGGACATTAGGAAAAAATTCCTAACTGTCAGGGTGGTTAAGCACTGAAATAAATTGCCTAGGGAGGTTGTAGAATCTCCATCATTGGAGATTTTTAAGAGAAAGTTAGACAAACCCCTGTCAGGGATGGTCTAATAATATTTATTCCTGCCATGAGTTCAGGGGACTGAACTAGATGACCTCTCGAGATCCTTTCCAGTCCCCAGATTCTATGATGCTAAGTCAATGGGAGTTTTTCTAATTAACCAGAGTAGCTAGTGCTCTAAAGAGGTATCATAGTGCTCATATGGTAAAAAAGGTCACACCAGAGCCAGTCTACATTCATGAGATGCATCTGAATAATTTCTAAAGCTTAAGTTTCTTAGGGCTTTGAGGGAGAGACATCACATAGAATCAAAGAATTTTACATAGAAAATATCTAATAGGACATCTAGTCCATCTCCATGCGAATGCACGATTGTTCCCTGTTCAGGCTCATTTTAAATATTGCCAATTCATTTGTTATGGGTGAGAGCTCCCCAATGTACAGACAAAAATAATACATTAGCAAGAGGGAGGGAGAGCACAGTGAATAAAAAGAGAGGGGGGACAAATTAGAAGAAGATATGTAGCATCTGAAAAGTGCCTGGGAGAAAAAGGAGAGAGAAAACGAGAATGTTTTTTGGCAAAAATTAAGTATATTTTTTTAAATGAGTAGCCATTGCACCACAAACAGGACTTGCTCTGTCCCACTGGAGGAAAAAAGAGGCAACGCAGGGCCATCCTTAGGCATATGCAGCATAGGTGGCTGCATAGGACACTGGAAAATTTGGGGCACCATCGCCTGGACAGCAAGCAGATAAGAACATGTGCTGCGCTGTCTGCTTACCTTAGGGGTCATTGAGCCAAATGTGCCAGTGCGGCACATTCTGAGGGAGGGTACTGCTGGGGTCTTTGGAAAGGAGCAGTGGAACTCACCTGTGTGACGCTCTCCCCGCTCCTGTGAGGTGAGGTAGGCCAGGTGTCACTGGCTTCTCAGCGGTAGAGTATCCTTCCTTTGCGTTCTTCTCCCCACCATGCAAAGTGGAGCCCAGCCCTCACTGAACAATGCCTGGAGCCCCCACCCCCAGTGCTGAGCTCAGCCCCCCAGGGGAGTGGCCAGCCCCCCAGCGTGGCTGGGTGGGGTGCAGGTGCTTGGGTTGTCTGGCTGCTGAGAGAGGAAGTGACTCACTTCCTCTCAGCAGCCAACCTGAGCGCCTCCACCCACATGACCGCACGGGGCTGGAATGCGCAGCTGGCTGGGGAGGGCATCTTGCCCGGTGGCTGGCAGTGATCCAATCCAGGGGGAGCCATGAGGAGCAGGAGCTGCTGCATTGCTGTGGGTCCCTGAGATACCGCACTTGGCACTTCACCATGGTGCCAGCAGCAGTGACATGACCTGAGGGTTTCAGTGCTGCTCTTGCCACTCTGCACCCCAAGAGGTGGATTTTGGGGTCCTGCAGTTTTCCACCTATCTCCTTCTCTACTGCAGCTGTTGGACCAGCAGGCTGGAGGTGAGCCAAGGATGAAAGCAATGAGTGTTGCCATCGATGAAGCTTTGAGCATGATGTTATTAGCAATAGAGCATTACATTATTATCAGATCAGACCTATTTTTTATTATGGATTATTTTCTCTTTACATTTGTTTTTCAACCTTATGTTTTGCTCAGGGTTCAAAATGGACCGGTTTCTCCTTTTTTGCCAGAATCTTGGTGACATTTTAAATACCTTTATCAAAATCATGTTAGATGGTCACTTAACAACTTTGTTTGCCAAAAATGCTTGCTAACAATCCTGAATCTAATTTCAATATTATTATTATTATTATTATTTAAAATCAATACCTTAGCCAAAAATAGAAAATTAAGTTGTTGACAATTATTTGTGACAAGGTTGGTTTGGGGGAGGGAGTGGGCCAGTTTTCTTCAGAGAAACAAAAAATGTTGTCAGGCTTTCCTATAGCCCTGTTACTGCTAAATAGAGCCCTCCAACAACTGTAATACGCTTATTGCCTTACTAGTGTATAGAGTGACCATATGTCGTACTAAGATTCTCTTGCTTTTTTGTGAGTCAGTATTGTTTTTGCAAGCCCAGAGGTTGTGCAGCCAATGTCTTAAGTTTTCACGATGTTTTGTCCAACTTTCATAAAGTAAATACATGGCTAACATGAGTTAAAAAGGTCAGGGACACTTTCTTATGAAGAATCTGTGCAGCAGGTCATGCTAGACCTGTGAAAATGTCAGTTTTTGATAGAACTTTAGAGGCAATGATTTATCATGTATTTCTGGCAGTGCCCAAAATGTGCTGCTAACGTCTTTCCAAACGAAGATAAGGCACAATTTAAGGACTGGACAACGTTAAGGTCAGACATATGAACAGGCAGAGCTTAGAGGTGTGGGTGCAACACGGAAATATCTCAAAGAATATTTTTTTCTGAATAAGCGGTTGTGATGGAAACGAGTGGCTTGTCAAGCAGTTATGCTGCTAGCAGAGTACTCTGATATCTAAAAACTGTCTATTGAGAAGGATTTTGGTCTGATTCCCCAACACCACACGTGGCAAGGTTTGTTTACACCTGTCCAACTTGGAGAGAAATCGCTACCAAATCAGAATAATATTTCACATCCATTTTGCACTTGTGTAAATGACTAGACAAAGTTCAAGCCAATGAGGAATTTTTTTTTTTTTAATGAAAATGGCCTTGCTATGGAAACGTTTTTTCCCATGACTGACAGCTGGAAATGTGTCCTTTGGTATGTCATCAACACCTGAAAGCAAACTTTCGCTGATTAGAAGGCGGAGAAAGAGAACATGGGAGGACATGTTCACAGATATAATGAACACCTCTGGGACAGCTGACGCAGAGCTGAGAGCGTGGAGGATTTCACTGTCCAAGAAGTTAGACATGGACATGGAGAGCAGGAAAGCTTCCAATGAGCAAGAACATGTGGTGCAGAATGAGATGCTTTGGATTATGAAGGACTAAGCCAGTGGTTCCCAAACTGGGGTTCGTGAACCCCTGAAGGTTTGCAAAATGTTACAGGGGGTTCTCAGGAAAAAAATTCCCTAATGGTGGACAGAGCTGTCCCTAGGGACCCTGAGCAGCACGGGGCCAGGACCCCAGAGCCCCTGGACTTCCCAGAGCTAAGCAGATCAAAGCAAGCATATCTATCAAACTTCAAGACTCCTTATAAGAAATGGAAAGAGAGGTGGATATTTTTTTGCTGTTTTTAAAATTAAAGAGGCAGTTTGTTTTTAAAATTATTATGAAAAATAAGTTTAAGCTTTGTTGTAACATGCGTTGTTTGCCTGGACTGCTCAAGATTTGAATGCTTGTGAAGGAGGAATTCTTTGAGCTGGCTTCTTAAATACTTTCCTGCTGTTTCACATCTGATACTCCTTGATGAAACTTAGGAGCCTTGTCTGATAACAGGCTTGTTCAAAGTGATACAAGCTACGAAACTGAGATCTTGGAAGAGTGTTGCCGTTTTCATAATGTAATAAAAATACTGTAATGATAAATAATATTTAATAATAAATAGTGTGTAATAAGCAAGATATAAAAACAAATTTTATATTTGCAAGCTCACTGCTTTTATAATTTATACTCAGGTAAAAGAAAAAATCCCTGGAAATATTCATTTTTAGGAGGGGGTTCGTAAGACTTGACATTTTCTGTGAAAGGGGTTCACAGGTTGTTAAAGTTTGAAAACCACTGAATTAAGCAGATATGTTGAGGCATCTAGTTGAATTGCAGGAACCGAAGCAGGAGGGTAGAGTCTCTCTGCAGACCCTGGTGGACAGCCAGCCAGCATCACCTGGTGCAGAATCATCCTCCCCCGAAGCATTCCATGAGGCATGGGAGAAAAGCCCATTGTCCCTTTTACGTAAGACAGGGGGAGAGTGCAAGGAACAAAAGATGCCCATTCACAGGCCTTTGATGGTCTGGAATGCGGTGTTATGTTACACGGCTGAAAATGTTTCTCCTGTTCCAACTTTACAATCCTTTTCCCCCAGGTTACCCTTTTTTTTCTGTTTTCGTTCTTTACATATGTTTGTTAAATAAAATAAATGGATTCAAGAAATAAATGTTCTTTATTGAGTAGAAGCAGTGGGCTTGGGAGGGGGTTGGCTTTACAGGGACAGTGATACAAGCCAGGTAAAGGTTTGGGAAAACACAATGCAGACAAGCAGCTCAAGTTACTGTGACTCATTACTGAAATGGCTTTTCAAAGCCTTGCTGATACATAGCGCCCCTTGCTGTGCTCTTCTTATTGCCCTGGTGTCTGGCTGCTCAAAAATGGCTGCCATGCGATCTGTCTCAATTGCCCACTCCTGCAGAAAATTTCTCTCCTTTTTTTCAAAGATATTATGGAGCTCACAGCAGGCAGCTATAACCATGGGGATGTTTTCTTCACTAAGGTCCAACCTTGTTAGTAAACTTCTCCAGCACCCTTTTAAAGGACCAAAGGCACATTCAACCACCATTCTGCTCTTGCTGAGCTTATAGTTGAACCGTTCCTTACTGCTGTCCAGATAGCTGGTGTATGGTAGGAGTAGGCTGGGTCCCCCAGGATAACTATAGGCATCTCAGCATCATCAATGTTCATTTTGTGGTCTGGAAAATCCCGGATTACAGCTTTTTGAACAGACCTGAGTTCCTAAAGATGTGTGCATCATGAACCTTTCCCGACATTCACTACATTGATGTCAGTGAAATGCCCCCTGTGATCCACCAGCACTTGCAACACTATTGAAAAGCATCCCTTTTAGTTTATGTACTCTTTGGCAAGGTAGTCTGGTGCCACGGTGGTGGTATACATGCTATCTATCGCCCTGCAGCAATTAGGGAACCCCCTTGCAGCAAAACCATCCACTATGTCCTGCACATTTCCCAGCCTCACTACCCTTCATAGCAGGAGTCAATTAACGGCCCTGCACACTTGGAGCACAGCAGCTCCCATGGTTGATTTACCTACTACAAGTTGATTCCCCACTGACCGGTAACTGTCTGGTGTTGCAAGCTTCCAAATAGCAATCGCCACTCAGTTCTCCACTGTGAGAGCAGCTCTCATTCTTGTGGTGCTGAACTGCAGGGCAGGGGAAAGCTCTGCACAAAGTTCCTGGAAGGTGGCCTTCCACATTCGAAAGTTCTGCAGCCACTGCTCATCATCCCATACCTGCAAAACAATGCAGTCCCACTAGTCAGTGCTTGTTTCACAGGATCAAAAACGATGCTTAACAGAGTGCAGCTGATCTGTGACTACCAGCAGCAACTGTGAATTGTTGTTTTCAATGGCTTGCAACAGGGCTGCTTGCAGGACATCACTATGTTCTGCATGGAGGACCCTACTTCGGCTCTGGAAATACTGCAGGAGAAGGCGTGAGGTTGTTGAGATGCTCACAGCAAGAGTGTACAACTGAGCAGGCTCCATGTTTCTGGGGTTATGGTGTATGTGTGGCAGTTTTAAGGTATGAAAACCACTGGGTTGTTTGGTGTTGATATGAGGGAGGGAGCATAGTGTCATAGGATGCTGACGCAATGTTCCCATTCTCCTCTATGGGATAGCTACCCATGATGCACTGCTTTGTGCATTGATGCAGGCACTGCTAGTGAGGACACCCTCCATCGAGACAATGAGCACGGTGTGGCCACGCACAATCTAATTAATTAATTTGGAGGCTGGAGGTTGAATTAGCTAAAGTTATCAATTTTGTAGTTTAGACAAGCCCTTAGAATACCCATAGAAAATCTGTGTGGAAAGGACTATGTGTTTCATAATCAGAGAGCGTATGTTATATACACAATGTAACATGCATGAACTGTAATTTATTCAATGGGAATCTTCCACATTTATTCACGTATGGGAGAAATCATATTGATTGACAAAAATGCCATGTAAAATATATCCTACTTGTATAACCCATGTATACATTACCTGTATTTTTGCTCTACATGGGACAATTGGCTACATTGTCCTCATATGCAGTCTGTTTCAATTTCAAATTCCAAGCCCCTGCAGTTGAAGGGAATGTCTCACTGAATTCATCGGAGAACACATTGCCTGTTCAGTGATCCATAAAAACTACCATTTTCCCAGCTGTCAGATTCTCAGTTTTGATAAAGGAAGCTGTGCCACTTCCAATTTCTTTTGGAGAAGAGCTTATTATTTGTACTGGTATTTAATGGACCCATAGATCTGCTTTTGGTCTGTTTCAAGGGCCTGGCATTCAGAAATAGCAATATCTTATTTCCTTTGTACAAAATGCTTTTCTTCTCCAATAAAGTTACTATTCCTAACATAGAGGAAGAAGGTTAGATATAAGATAGTGTTGGCTGGAATTGGTATTCTCTTTTGGCTTCTCTTAGGCATTTGGTGAATTTTCTCCAGGGAAATATAAGCCTCATTCCCATCCAGTGTCAAAGCTCCAGGAAGCCATCCTTCAAGAAAAGCTGTGAACTCTCTTTCTTCCTGTGCACGATTGGTAGTTCCACCTATCTCAGCTTTTGTGCATGCACTGAGGACTCCCAACAGTTCAATCTTAGCTGACAACACCTTCCTTTCCTTGACAATACTGCTGGATAAAGCTGTTTGCTGCTTCTGTTTCTCTTTCTACTCCTGTTAAGTTCCTCCTGTCAGATAATCTGTTTTTATTTCCCTTTTTTCCAATTCAGGTCTCCATTGTGCTTTTACTCCTAAGACTAATTAGTAAAACATAGTATCCAGATGCTATTGCCTGTGGGGGATCACTTAGCTTCTTAATAATTTCTTCTAGACTATTGTACATACTTCCTCTGGGTGATGGAGAGCTGCCAGAGGAATTGCTTTTAGCTACGTGCTGTTGTGGTGGGTGTGGAATCCATGTGTGAAAGAAATTCTGTTGCTGTGTCTTTGATTTACTTCTCAGGGGTTTAAATGGGAGCATGGACAGGGAACAGTTTTGGCAACTTTTCCAGGCACAGAAGAGGCTTTAAGATGTGCGTTTAGTACACTCCATTTGCTCTTTTCTTTCCAGGAGTTGTGGGCCTGCCATTTCTCATGGTTGATTATCCCAACACTTTCTTTCATAAGGCAGGAGATAACTGCTGTGATCTCAAGAGGCACTGAGTACTCACCAGTATTATTGGCATCAGTGGGATTAGGGTCAGTGCCTCCGTGCCTAGGGAAGAAGCCAGGCAGCAGGTGTCTAGGAGAACAGTGTCCATCACCCCTTGAATAAAGTGATGAATACTCATGCTTGTGTGTGTGTTTGGGAAGCTTGGTGTTAGGAGTAAGCTACATAGGCAGCTGGCAAGAGTGCTGAATTTTCAGGGGAAACTCCACCTACCTGTGCCCACCCAATATAGAAGCAGCTAGGCTGGTACCCACTGTACCACCGCAGCTCCTGATTGACCATCCTTTCCACCAGCATGAACAGATTTCAGTGAGGGGAATGGGTAAGAGAGAGGATGCCGATCAAATGGCACCTCCTCATACCAACAGTAGCAGTTGGGCTAGGACCTGCCACATTGACATGGCTTGGGCCTCCGGATGGAATAGTCCTTTTAAGGGGATCCCTCTCAGTTCAATGCAATGCAACTTTGTTGGCACGACAAATTATACAAGTGTGCCAAAGTGTGAAAAGAGAGACTATTTTGGTATCCATCAGAGGAGGGTATGATCCACCCAGTATGGGGTCAGACACTGTTTGGGGTGTGATCACCAGTGTTCTTTTGACATTACTGTCCTTCCCTGGTCAGACAGTAGATTGCTAGGCAGCTCTTGCTTGTGGATTAACTGGGAAATGTCACAGCCATGTGAGTCTGGCCTCATTGCCCTCTGCTTCCTTCCTGCCCAGCTAGGAGAGTTTTCAGGAGGCAAGGGGATGGAGACTGGAATCTACCTAGGGTGACAAAAAGGTTTCTAATTGCCACGATGTCTAGAGGATATAACTAGAGATTACCACGACCCACTTTTAGTTCTTTGTCAGTTGTAAAGTTCCCACAAAGACAAGTTGATTTTGCTACCAACATTTGAACTTTATTACTAGTAGCCCACTCTGTCCTGGAGTTAAGCCCCACCTTTTAAAGTAACAAATTACTACATTTATCTGCTTAAGAAAAACAACTGATTTGGACCTGATCTAAGGATCTGAATGCCTTTGCTGAGGAAATATCTTTGACCCACAAAAACCTGTACTTAATAGCAACAGGTCGATGATTCTTTTACAACAATTCAGCTTGACTTTCAAGAGTGGCTTCTTAACTTGATTTGTTGACAGACCCCTTCGGAAAAGAATATTGCTATTGGTCTTTAAAGTTGCACTTCTGTTGATTGAAGTTACTTTAAGGATCATCTTTCAGTAGGAAAACAAGCTTAGCATATAAACCACTTTGCCAGTGTTTATCCAAAGCAAATTGCTAGGACAGAATTTAGGTGCATATAAACACTTAATTTCATGGGGTATTAGTCTGTAGTTCCAGGAATTAACAGGGCAGTAAGTATTGTGTATTTTAAGCCGCCACTGAAACATGAAGATGTATGTGACAAATGATAGTAGGGAATCTGAAATGTTGAGTGGCATATTGTAATTATTTTCTAAATAAATATTTCTACTATAATGCAGCCCCTAGCTTTTAATCTTTTTGCCTACACAGACACTTGGCAATGGTTTAAGGAATGATAAAAAAAAAAAAAGTAAAAATAGTATGTAGAACTTTTCACCTGAAGATATCAAGATGCTGTACAAAGTGAGACTTGGCCAAGATCACAGAGTGAGCCAATGACTGAGCCGAGAATAGAAACTAAATATTGTGTGTCACAGCCCTGTGCTCGGTCCACTAGACCACATTTGCCACCCTGCTCATTGAAGTCAATAGGAATGTTTCCATGGGGTTCAATGAGTGGGTTTAAGCTCTAAGTGAATATTGAATTCATGACGATTTCCTGGGATGAATAAATGCATCGAGTTAGGGAATGCATAAGGATGGAAAAGGATACAGACCTCATTGGACTTCCCCAATCTGGGATCAAAAATGTAAAAAGTCTGGGTTTGGAAAGTCAGGATTTTGGGGAAAGGAGAACCAGGATTTTGAAAGCAGAGTGGCAAAGTAAAGAGTGGAAGCACAAAATGAAAGTCCAAGAGACAGCCACTTTTGCCTGGACTGTGTTTTTAGAAATATAAAACTTTTTTCTAGGTTTTCAGTATTTTTATTTAACGTAGCTTCGAAAGCCAACAAAGTTAGATTCTGGGCTCAGGGAGGGTGCTTAGAAGAAGGTATGTTGAGCTGGAGCAGATGTTATCCAAATGATAAGAGAGAGCCTTTTATTGGCACTGGACTATTGTTTCATTTTTCTACATTGTTTGCTTTCATTTTGTAAGTTTGCTTGGAGCTTTTGTTATGGGCTAATTTTAGATTAAATAAGTGCATATTTTTATTTATATTAAATATCACTGGTGCATAATTTTACTGGTAACCCTAAAAATCTGATCGTACTGATAGAACTAGAAAATATTCTGAGGTAGATTTTGATGAGGTGATAGGAAGCAAAAGCTAAAATACAGGGGCAAATTTAGGGGTCAGAGAGGAGCACTTCTAGGACTTCTAAGCAAACGTTGTACATTTATCTTTGCCACTCAGCCACTGACTGGCAAAACGATTTATTGGCAGGGTGATGTTTGTGATGCAGGCAATACAATTTGAGGAAAAGCCTAGAGCTCTCATTAAAGCTGTAGTGAGACAGACTGCTGGATGTGAGGCAGTGGGGTGGCAGCTACTACTGTTGATCAGTTCAAAGAGCTGCCATGAAGATACTTCAGAAGGGAATTCTATAATTATGGTCTTCGCAAAATGAGGAAATAAGACATTGGGTGGAGATACTCAAGATGGCATCAGGCTAGGCCTCAGCCAGACTGGATACCAGACTTGGGAGAACTGATGCTTTAATCTCTGAAGCAGAATACACCCACCACCAAACAACCCTACCGAAACTTAAATGGGGTTCCTATGCCATCATCCTCCCTAGGCCCTTAGCTTGGCTCCTGCACTCACGCAGGCCTCTGCCCCACAGTGTCTGGGTGTTTCAGCACACCCATCCAGTCTCAAGAGGCTCAGCCATCTGGCCGAGTTCCAGATAGTCCATCCCTTCCAGCGTGTCAATAAATAGAAACAAATGAATCACCCCACAGCTGCATTAAGGCTCTATTTCTTCACAGGGCACTTCTTGGGCTACGCCCTAAACTGAGTCCACAAGTTGATAAAGAGGCACAGTCCGTTCTCCATGTGAGTCAGCATTGGGTCCTCCCTTCCTTCAGGGAGGAGCTGTCAAAGAGCAGTTGTCCACCCTCCCCGCAGTAGTTAAAGACTGAAGGTCTGTATTCCTCCCTGGTCTGCCATCAACTGAGCAGGGTTTCTCCCTTTTAAGCTCCTCCCTGTAATTCTGACATCTCTCACAGTTGTGGTGGGACATAAGCCCATTTTAGCTCATTAACCCTGTGTTGCCTAGGGTGGAGTTTGTATACCCCATCCCAGGATGTTAAGCCCTGGTGCTCTAGCTGCTTTCCAAATGAGTAATCATCCAATTACATTCTGTCTACCTAAAATTACTTCTGAAATTTCAATTGGATTCTCCTTCACTTCCTGTCCTAAACTTTGGGCAAGCATTATTGTGCAGGTTCACTCCAGAGGAGGCCACATTTCGTTGACTGAATGAAATAATTCCTGCACACACAGTATATAGGTTATTTGGTGATGTTTGTAGAACATTTGATGTCTTTGGCTGAAAAGTACAACAGTATGTGCTTAGTAGTTATCTTTATCTTCAAAACTGAACAGAAGAATCTGTATTGCAGCAAAACAACATGAAAAATGACGTCCAGTTTCCTTTCTTATATCCACACAGTCACCACACAGGCACTTAACACTCTGAATCTGAACCTGAAGCAAGAGTATCCAAAAGTGCCAATTGATCACAGGAATACCCTACTTCCGCAGTGCCACAAAACCCCATAAAGAATTTAAGCAGAGGGTGAAAGAGGAAGAATGACATATAGCAAGATTAAAATGAACAAAAAAATAAGACTTTAAAAAAAATCCTAATGTAGTGGTGCCTGTTTCAAATTATTATTTCGAAACTTCCTAAGTAAGAAAAAATAGAAGAGCCAATAACATTTACACATCTGTATAATAGTAGGCAGCACATGCATTTAATGTACAATTAATAGGACTAGATTACATGTGAAAGGGTCACCATCAATTTGAAAACCACATTTCTGTCTATACATTTGGAAGGTAACAAAATACATCAGTGAAAATCAAAACTTCCTCTAATTTTCCCATTTCTAGTTTTTTCTCTTTGTGTTATAAGTTTTGGAACTGAGAAATATGGGAGAAAGGACAAAGAACTCTTACCCTGATCTACATCAAATAAAAATGTGTGCATGCAATAGAATGAAAAGTATCTGAATACCTTACAAATTCATTCCAGTGAACACAAAAAGATGGCCATGTCTGTCTTTCTTCTTCCTCCATTTTGTATCAAGCTTTCATTTCTATTTGTTTGTTTTTAAATGTGTGATCTTAGTGTTTTACTGAGGTTATGATAAAGAAATGGTTTGTACACTTTGTTCAGAAGATGTTGAGGTTCAAGGTCAATGCTGCTGTGTTCTGGAAGTGAGTTCCACAGTTATGGGCCAGCTGAAAAAGCGGTCTCTTCCACACACCACTTGACACTGATGTTTCCATTGTTTCAGTGCAACATAACTGTCCTGGGAGGTCATGATCACTCAGAATGAGGAGGCTGGTCCTTGAAAAATTTGAAGGGCTTTGAAGATGATGGCTGAAAACTCGAATGTGACCCTTTATTGAATGGGAAGCCTATGAAGATAGAGGAGCACTAGGCTGGGGTGATCCTGAGAGCCCTTACTGCTGAGTAAGTGGGATCCAGTGTTATAAACCAGCTAGAACTTTTCAGGTCAGTGCTATCTGTTTGATTGCATCCCTTGAATATATTTGTTATATTTGTAAATATCCAGTGGGAACACTTAAAAACTGCTCCTCTTTTCAAAGATCTACTGTTTCCAGCAATATTTCTTGTCTACATAATTGGGATTTCCCCTGGAAATGATAGAATCTTTCAAAATGGTTTGCATTTTGAAGGGTATTCACCATATATGGGAGATCCTATGTTGCACTTAGTTACAATACATAATACAGATGCCCCCCAACTTACACAATTGTTCTATTCTGGAAAGTCTTGCATAGCTCAAATTTTTGCATAAATCAGGAACATATACCCATATGTTACACAAAATTTTCCACAACTCGAAAATCCTATTTCTGGCTTATGGAACTTCTTCTGTAAGTGCGAGTTTGCATAAGTTGGGTCTTGCGTAACCCAGGGAGCATCTGCAGTTTTATGTCCTGGATTGCTCTCCATGGTCCACTGAAATCATTGGGAGTCCATCTTTGGATTAGACTCTATAGGAGAGTATTTTTTGAATCCATGACATATAATTTATAAACAAACTGTTTAAAATTAAAAACTTGTTACAAAACATATCGTAACCAACTTGTTTTCCAGTGGGAATTCAACATGAGATCAGGAGCTGCCTAACAGTGACTCTTGTAAGATATGCCATTTTAATGTGAAAAAAACAAGATCAGCAGGGTTGTTACTTCCAGGAAGCAATCTATTTTTAATACTGCAAATGCTTTCCTGTTTTCTTCAAGATTTGACAGGGCACATGAGATTCAAGAGTTTACATCAATATTTTCCCCCTTGGATACAGTAGACAATTAGAGAGATCAAAATTTGTCATTTATTTACATGAAAGTTTCTGGGTAGATATTCTGTAAAGCTCACAAATGTCATCTTTGTTATGTGACTTCCAGCTGCTATCAGAAAGCTTGGGATTGTGTGCGTAGAGTATGCAGAATATATGTGTTCCAAGAGGGAGGGTGGTCGGGCCCTCTTTAGATCAACAGATTATCCATTTGAACATTTTCAGTTCTTATTGAATCGGAAATGAAAGAAACCTGCAACCAGTGCTCACCAAGATCAATGACAAATAAGCCTTTCACACAGAGAGCAGCAAAAACACATCCTGGATTTGCCCTGGTGAATGTGTATTTATAATATGTTGGGGACATCCTTTCCAGATTCTTGGCCAGGACATTGGAATGACCAAAGACTGCATCCAGAGATCCTTTCCCAGGAATTAGGCAGGTCTCAGCACATGCTGGAATAGGATTTGGGGAGTTTAGGGAGTACTGGGTGTATATTCATGGAGTACAGACATGAGCAGTAAAACACGTAGCTCCTGTACTCTTATGACTCAATACCGAGATTTAAGGAATTTTCCAGCAGAGTGATCTATTTTATCTCGGTCCCTAGATCTCTCCCATAAATCTGGAACCTGAACATCTCCAGAGATCTTGAATTTACAACAACGTTTTTCCTGCCAGAAAATACCAAATACAAATGTCTAGCAACTGCTTACCCTAAACTGAAGTGACTATTACTAAGCAATATAGTCCAGGCTTCCCTCTTTAGTTATGCATGAACTTTTGTTTGAAACTAGTAACTGAAGTCATTGGCTGACACACTGACCTAAAAATTATAGTGATGTATGCACTCACCAGAGGATTCTGCATCCATTTTTGATCATGCCCAATGCCTGCCAACAGAATCCTTAATATAAAGTGCTACAGGATAGAAATTTCCTGGAATATGTGTTAATCCTTAAACCCTTCACACTTTCGTTAGCCTCAAACAGGGATTTTTCCACTACATACCCAGCAGGGTGCAAAAAAAAGGGAAAAAGCCAAAACAGTAAACAACCTCAGGGCAGGAAATGAATCACTCTTGCTTTGAGTGTGCTAACTACAGATACTGCAAATATACAGAAACACTTTGAAAACTTTGCAAAGACAATGCGCTGTTAAAACTATACGTGCAGCAGTCTAATGTGCATTCCGGGGATTTGGACGTGTTTATTACATGACCCTTTGAAAAATAAACACACAGAGCATGCAGTAAAAACTTGTGGATGTGTTTGGAAGGGAACATTTTTTCCAGTATTTTGGCATCACCCTAACCCTACTTTTTTCTCTTACTCCCTCCCCATCCACTCCACCAACAGTCCAACCCAGATGGCAATGGCCAGGGTTTCCCCCCCACCTCAGGAATTTGCAGACTACTACTGAGAACAAGTTTAATTCTTAGTAGAGTGTTGCCATATTGCTAAAGGAGGCTGCTGTTGCATTAGTAGTTTATTGTTATGTAAAGAGCTGGGTAAATTCCATCTGCGAACATGTGGCTAGTTTTTCCAAAATGAAAATTAAGATGTTTCCCCACAACCTAATCTGATGTTATGGACTTTTCTGATTTCACACAAATTTCTGCTCATTTGCCATCACACATTCAAGTTCTGTCATGAGCCAAATTCTGAGTGGAATTCCGTGTGTGAAATCCCACTTGTTTCAACAGGTTGCATATATGTAACTGAGCCTAGAATCTGACTCACTAACTTTTCAGTCTTTATCTATTTCTACATTATATCCACTGAGTAACTCTGGTGTACAATATTTAACCCCACTGGATTGATTGGGGTTTCGTGGGATGCAGTTAACGTGAACTAGGGCAAAATTTGCCCCTTTAGTTGCAAATATTTGGCACATTGACATTAATGGATGTAATGTTGATCCATTATATCTTTAGGGATGTGCAAGAGGTAATCCAAAATAAGAATAGACTGACTTTCTTTTGGAGAATACTTCACTGTGACTCCAGTTATATCTGCCCAAATCTGGCTGGGATAATAGGTGACTCAGCCAGAGAAAAAGAACAAAGCAAAGCATGTCTGATTCACCTTGAAACATCATCTGAAACAATATAAAGTGTGAAAGTTCACCCAGCTTCTTGGAATAGGATAAATCTGACATAACTTGATGAGTTTGCTGACATTCCTTTTCTGACAGCTGCATGAAAGTTAGTTATTTAAAAGAAAATCTCAAAATGTTGTCACATTTTAGACATGATGTAGACAAACAAGAGGAAGGATGGACCAGTGTTTAGGGCACCAGACTGAGACTTGGTAAGGTTCAATCTCCTGCTCTATTACAGATGCCCCATGGTCAAAACACTTAGGCCTGTCTATATTAGTTAAGGTTTGCTGGTGTAGCTATATAGATCTAGCCATACTGGCAAACCCTCCTAATATAGACACAGCTTATTCCCTGAATGCGATAAGCTGTGCTGGCAAACATTTTGTTTTGCTAGTATAACTGCATCCACAGTGGGGCTTTTGGCCATATAAAAGTGTCATAAAAAAAAAAAATCACACTCCAGCAGAACATCAGCCAGGAAGCAGTGATATTGTCACTCCTAACCAGGGCTGCTTGAACAATTTGTATAGTGGGGGTGCTGAGAGCCAAATGAAGCAAACTGCAAACCCTGTATATGATGGAAACCACTTCAAGCCAGAGGCTGAGGCAGCACTCCTAGTTCCAGCACCTATGGTCCTAACCCCTTTCCTGAAAGGAGAAAAGGGACTTCACGCCTCCAGGGTTTAGCACTTGTGCCAGTGGTTGGTAAACACAGCATAAGTCACCACTGCATGGACCTGTCTTGGAGACTCCTATTGTCTTCTGTGCCTGGAGGCTTTTGCCTTCCCTATCTGATGCTGTCTTACCTGTAGTGCTTATTGCTTCTCTCTACTGCTCCTGTCTGATCCTGCTTTTACTATTACATTGCATTATTACATCAATATTCAGATTTTTGTCCATGGATCTCTGGTGGTTGGCGGAGCATTTCCAGGTGGTCTACATGGTTGCTTCTGTCACAGCATTGAAATATCCATTAGTGTTCAGGCAGTGATACTTCTACTAGCTGTTGCCTAATCTCAGATCCTTTTAGAATTTCCTGAAGACTTTTTTGACCAGCAAAATGACAAAGAAAAACCAGCCATTTCTCTGGGCTGCATACAGCTGCCACCTGTCTTTCTTTGGTGTAAATTCAACCATGATCAGATCTGTGATAACATCAAAATGGGAAGGTTGGCAGACACTCTGCAGGACTAACAGACTGTATAAAGTTTAGAATAGGAGGAGATTTGGCACTAATAAATGTAAAGTCCTAAATCCAGGGAGAAGAAATCAGCAGCATTGGTACAAAACAGGCAGACTGAAAGACAACTGGTCCTATCAGTATGGAAAAAATAATAATTTTTGACTAAAATATTGACAGATTGACATGGAAAATCATGTTTATTTGGAGGAATATTGTTCAGTCATCTATATACCTAGATGAACAGTAGAATCAAATTCATTTGCAAATAACTTATTGACCAATTGCTAGGCAGAATCAAGCACCCCCAATTCATTTAATTGAAGCAAATTTATTATTTATTTTATCTTGTCTTACTATCACCCTAATGCTCCTTTCTTATGTAACAAGAGACTAACAGGGAAGTTGTGGGAAAAGATATAGGACCGGTGTTGGTCAATGGGATGTTCTGTGTCTGAAGAAGTGTTCTGTAATGTGACAATGTTTGGGAACCACTGCCATGTGACCTCTGCTGATTGTTAGATATGTGGTGCTGAAAACGTCAGTGGATGTGTACTTACTTTCTGGACACTTTTGTGAAACATTTTGCTTGTGCAAACATAAAGGAACACACACTGGTTATAAATGTACTGAAAATGTAATGAGGGGGAAGAAGTTGCCTGTTTATAAATTTGCGCCCTCAATTGTGAATACAGATTGCTACTTTAGTAAAAAATGTAGCCCATCAGAGGCTAAAGGGTGTTTGGAATTGTTGTTTTTCCTTATGGCACTTGCTGGTCTGATGGGTTGGAGGTCATTTACTATTCTACTATCAGCAGCAAGACACTTTCTAGGTTCATCTGGGTATATCTTAAAAATCAGTTCCCAGCCACTGCAAGGGCCGCAGGCACAGGCATCAACTTCGTAAGTGCTCTGGGGCTGGAGCACCCATGGGGAAAAATTGGTGGGTGCTGAGCACCGACTGGCAGCTCCCTGCCCCCCAGCTCACCTCAGCTCCACCTCCTCCCCTGAGCGTGTTGCGTGCCCGCTTTTTCCCCCTAGCTCCCAGTGCTTGCGCTGCAAAACAGCTGTTTTGTGTGGCTGGGAGGGAGGGGGAGGAGGGGGAATGTGGCATGCTTGGGGAAGAGGCAGGGCCATCGGGGGGATTTAGGGAAGGGGCAGGGAGGGGGAGGAGTTGGGGCAGGGACTTTGGGGAACAGTTTGGAATGAGGACGGGGTAATGGAAGGGAAAGGGTGGAGTTGGGGCAGGACCGGGACTGGTGGGTGGGGGGGCGCAACAAGCACTCACTGGTGCTGGGGAAAGTTGGCAACTACGGCCCCAGGCACTGGTGTGTCTCAGTTCCTTCTATTCTCTGCCTGTGGCACACAAGAGGTTAATCTCTGGAGACCTGTAATACTTGAGTCTAATCCAGGTTACTGGGCTCAATGCAGGGTGATGTTTAGTGGCCTGTAAAGTGCAGGAGGTCAGACTAGATGATCTGGTGGTCTATCCTAGTCACTTCATGGCTGTAGAGTGCAGACAAATGGTGGCTGAAGGCTTTGCATTGCACTGTCTCTCCCTTCTTCCATTCTATCAATACACTGTGTCATATCCACTGTTGGTCAGTTTCTCCCATCTCTGTGCCTTCTTATACATGGCTCCTAATCACATGGCCTCGTTGAGCTCAAGTGCAAGGCCCTTAGCCCGTCTATGTTTAAGTCCCTTTTTTCCACTTCTGCCATCCAGCGTACACGAACCAACTTGAATATAAATCATATATAAACTGCTTATTGTTGTTCCCATTCCTCTTTTCTCTTGCTTCCGTTCATTTGTCTGTCCTTAGATTGCAAGCGTGCAGCACGGAGTGTTTGGAAAGTGCATAACACGTAGTGGGCAATATTGTAAATAAATAATAATAATTCCAGTGGCTTGGGTCATGGAATAACTACAAGGTGAAGGTAACAAGCCCTAAATCTATCTGGTACCAGAGCACCCTTTGCAGACCTGCTGGTAGCTCTGGAAGTGACAGTAAGAATTATTCTTCTGGTCATGTAAGAGGAGGAGATGGAAGTGATAAGTGAGAGCAGCAGCAGCCAAAGGGGAAAGGGAGAAATGTCTGATGAGATGAAGATACATTCTTGTTTCAATGAGAATGCATAACCTGGTGCTTTATCTGTGTTTGTGATGCTGGGGACTGCAGCACACTTCCGAGGGTCTGAAAGAACCAGGGTGCGTGTTTTTGTTTCAGAGCTGATCCTCCACCAGCTTCATAAGAATGCCATTATGGCTTATTTCCCCCACCTTCTGCTCTTGGGGTAAATAAATACTCATGCAGTTGAGTCAATCTAAAGACTTGTACCCTGAACTACTCCTCTGGCTATCTCCATGTAGTAACTAAATACAGTCCTCACTGCCCTTTGTGTTGTCATAAGATCCTGTTTTAACTGCATTTTTCTCCTTCATTTTACATTAGGACTTTGTTTCACTCTGATACACAACATCAAAGTTATTTCTAATTAAATTTCTGCTACCTGGTTAGAACAGGCTATAACAGGCAGCTGAGCTGTAACTCTGCCTGGGTACAATTTTAACACTAATCACCTAGATTTTAACTGAAATATTTCTTCAGTCAGTAATCTCCCAGTCAGATGACCTGAGTACTGATGATGATGAAAAATAAATTTATAAATCAGTAAATAAAATTGTTTTAAAGCCAAAAATATTATTCTTGCTACTGGCAAATATTTGTATTAGGCACTTTATGAGGAGTGAGCTTTTTTACAAAACAAACATCTGCATACATCTATCTACCTAGGTTTTTACTATCCCAATCATTGTAAAATGTAAGGTTGCAAACAGAACACATAGATGCAATATTAGGAAAGATGAGTACCAAGAGTTTTAATTTGTTGCAATAAGAGACAGGAAACCAAGAAAGTCAGAAGGCGAGGGTCTCACGATTGGAGCAGCAGGACAGCAGGTGACTTTAGCAGCAGTGTTTTGGATAGACTGGCAGACAGGAGGCTTGAGGGGGCTGGAAAAGGTCCCAGTAATCATAGAAATGTAGGGCTGGAAGGCACCTCAACAGGTCATCTCTTGCCCGATGCTGCAGCAGGATTAAGTATCGCTGATAGGTGTTTGTCTAACCTGTTCTTTAAAATCTCCAAAGACTTGGATTCCACAATTTCCCTAGCACTTCATTATTCTGCTAGTTAGAAAGTTTTTTCTAATATTCAACCTAAATCTCCCTTGCTGCAAATTCAGCTGATTACTTTTTGTCCTGTCCTCAGTGGAGATAAAGAACAGTTGATCACTGTCCTCTTTGTAACAACCTTTTCAAATATTTGAAGACTGTTATCACGTCCCCCTACAGCCATCTCTTCTCTAGACTAAACATTCCCAAGTCTTTAAACCTTTCTTCATAGGTCATGTTTTCTAAACCGTTTCTCATTTTGTAATATAAGTGAGAGAGATTACTGTAGTGGCCTGTGCTCTAAATGATTACAGTCAGACATACTCTCTCTCTCTCTGTGTTCTCAGCTAAAACCATAGGTGCAGGCTTCTAATTTTCCCAGGGGTGCACAACCCCTGCTTCACCCCCACTCCGCCTCTTTCCATCTCCCCCTAGCACTCCCTGTCCTCACTCCACCTCTTCCCCTTGTCCTTCCCCTGTCCTAGCACCTGTTCCATGCTGCAGAACAGTTGGGAGTGAGGGGGAGGAGTTTATTGGCAGGGGCTGCTGGCAGGTGGGAGGGAGGGGAGCATGGCTACAGGTGGGTGCTAAGCACCCACTAATTTTTCTCAGTTGGTGTTCCAGCCCCAGAGCACCCATGGAATCAGCAACTATGGCTAAAACCAAATCATAATAGACACCGAGCTCATTTTTATTAGTAAATGAAGAGGTCTCCTCGCCCCCAAACAATACGTTGCCTCCAACAAATGTTTTTCTGCACAAGAAAGTTACTTTGCAACACAAACTAAAGAACTATATACTTTACTGGCTGTCTCTTTTATATCCTTCATATCCTTTTATACTTTCATATCCAGGGTTACCTGTAAATACAATTGGTCGGATAAAAAGTGATGTGAATATATATTTTTGAGATAAAGGCAGTGAGTTGGGATGACTGTTGTGCATGGGGTCATATTATTTATACAGATTTGGATAGCGGAATATTCTTGAACATATTCACAAAACCTGAATTTGATTCCAGTCATCTTATATTCGTTCCTTTCCTGGGAAACTGCATCTTGATGCAGGGGCATGGCTTGTGTGTTTCAATGACCCTAGAGCTATGCTGGCAGGTATTTTAACCTTTGGTAGGGTTAACCAAGTCAGACAAGGTCAAGAGGTAGGAACTAGATGAAATGCAGTTCTTTGTTAGTTCAGACTGGGGGTTGAGCAATAGGCCAATAACCTATCATTGTAAAAAAAAAAAAAATTAAGTTACAGAAACACAAGAGTGGCATACTGTTTGCTGGAATGGCTAATATATGGCGTCTGTCTCAGCAGAAATGATGAGTCTTTGTGAAAGCCATCAGGAAGCCAACACTCTGAGAAGCTCTTTACTGAAGGTACAGCTACCCAGGAAAGTAGGTTTCTGGAACATTAGAACAATATCTGCAACAACAAAAGTCATATACATGATGAAATAATCTCAAAATCCTTGGCGTTAGTGAATGTTCATGGCCAGAAGCTGATAAAAAATATTCAAAAATAAAAACAAAGCCATAATATATTTGGGGGCACAAGATGGTTGCCAATCAGAAGGAGAAGTATTAAATAATACTTCTAAAGCAGAAAAGTTGCACAGACTTGGAACCAATTAACAGCCAATTGCTCTGAGCTTAGTTTCAAACACAATACTTTAAAATGATCATTATACACTGTTATACACCAAATGACAACTACATGAGATCAAATATCAGTTCTATCATTGCCTACAAACTCTGATTGACAGTATTTCCAAGCATGAAATTTGCTTAGTAATTGGGGAATTCAATGCCAAGGTTGGGGATGACAACAAAGAAGTAGTGAAAACAATGAGGATGCATGACCTTGGTTTCCAAAATCAGAATGGTGAAAGAATAGTAGAACGGTGCCTAATATCAGGGATCATAACTGATGGGACACTATTCCCATAAAGTAAGATAGAATTTCCCAGATGGAGTCAGCAGAAACCACAATGATCATCTATGTATTGAAAGGAAATTTAGATTAACTGTCCAGATGTCACAGCATACAGAGGAGCTGACACTGGAAGAGACCATAATTTATGTGTGGCAAGACTGAAGATCAAACTCAAGAAAAATAACATTCCCCCCAAAGCATTAAGAAAATTGACAATAATAGGCTAATAGACAAGACATAACAGCAGATTGAGCCAGAGAATGTATTTCAGGTGCAACAAGATTTAGGTCCACCAGAAGAGGTCAACATTGTTATGTCATGGTCTTTTCTGTGTGACAATAGACATTGCAACAACAGTAGCTGGTTTCCATATAAGCAACTTAGGATACATGGAACTGTGTGAAAGAAAGAAAACAAGCCAAAGCAAACATCAATGCCTCAAAAATATATCTAGAAAAAGCAGCAGCAAAAACTCTGTATAAAACAAAGGACAAAGCAGTAAAAAGCAGTGTGAGAAGAGACAAGAGGAAGTATATGGATAACATCACCACAGCAGCTGAAGCAGCTGCTGAAAAAGGTGACAGTAAAACACTTTCAGTTCAACAAGGTTCTAAACGGTGAGTTTACACCAGTCAAAGGGCCTGTTAAGGATAAACAAGGAAAGGACTTAACAATGGTGGACAAAGAACAAAGAGCAGAGCACTCACAACAGGTGCTAAGCAGATGAACAAAAGAAACTATTGTCTTTGATAAAGAAATGAAAAACACTCAGAACTAGAAATTGTGACAACTTACATCACCATAAATAAATAAATAAATAAATAAATAACTAAAATAAAAACAAAAATAAAGCTGTAATACAAAAGTTAAACCTGGGAAAGCTGCAGGTAAAGATCAAACCTCCAGGGAAATCTTGCATTGAGACTATTAATAAAATTACCAAACTCTTCCATGCAGTATAGCACTAAGAGAAACCATCAGAACAATGGGAAAATGGCAAAAAATGATGGACAAAATACCAAAGAAAAGTGGGCCTAAGTGACTCCAATAGCTGGTAAGATGTTACACTCCTTTCAGTGAGAGGCAAAGTCTTCTGCAGTATCACTGTAAGCAGAATAAAGGAAGTGGTGGAGATGAAGGTAAGGGAACAACAAGCTGGATTTTGACCTTGAAGATAATGTGTTGACCAGATCTCCACTCTAAGAATAATCATCAAAAAGGGCATAGAATGGCAAAAAATATTCAGCATAAACTTCATAGATGTTAAGAGCGCATTGACAGCTTTCATGGCAATTCACTCTGGGACGTCTTGAAATCTATGGTAGCCAATAAAAATCATCATCATCATCATCAAGGCTTTATTCTAAGGTGCAGCTTGTCCAGTTAAAGTAAACACAGGCTTGAATGAATGGCTTAACATAGACACTGTCTCAAACAAAGATGGATTCTCTCACCTCTTCTGTGTGGCATTGCTGTTGACTTCATTATGAGAAAAAAAAAGTTTAGAGGCATACAACACAGGCCACACATGGCTTAACAGTACACTAAAAATCCAGATTTTCCTGACAACATAGCTCTTCTAAGTGATTGCTCAATCAACATGCAAGCAACAACCAAAAGACTGTTTAGCATTGCAAAAAATACAGGGTTAATAATCTATAATGAAAAACACATCTAATGAGAACCCCAGCAACTCCCAACTCGAGCATTCCTTTATAAGGCAAAAGAATACAAGAGGTGAGTCAATTCACATATGCTGGAAGTAAGTTGCAAGCCAATGGGGCTATCCATAAGGAAATAATGTCATCAACTGGCAAAGTGGCAGCTGCATTCACCAGCTTAAACAAGTTTTGGTCATCAAAATCTACAACTTAAAGATTCATAGTTTGGTCTTTAATTCAAATGCTATTTCCACCTAAATATATGGATGTGAATGCTGGAAATCACCAAAGGTATAGATTAGGGCTTGGCAACCTCTGGCATGCGGCTTGCCAGGGTAAGCTCCCTGGTGGGCCGGGCCAGTTTGTTTACCTGCTACGTCCACAGGTTCGGCTGATCGCAGCTCCCACTGGCCGCGGTTCGCCGTCCCAGACCAATGGGGATGCTGGGAAGCAGCGACCAGCACATCCCTTGGCCCGTGCTGCTTCCCGCAGCCCCCAGTGCTTACCCTGGCGAGCCATGTGCCAGAGGTTGCCGACCCCTGGTATAGATAAACATCTAAATGCCTTTAAAAGCAAATGTTTCAGGAAAATAGTAGGTATTAAATGGAGTGATTTTAAAACAAATGCCATGATCTGCCACATCTAGTCAAGTGCTACCTCTTGGCGACTAACTAAATTGCTATTAGGGATCTAACCACTGGATCCCATGTGTTTTAAGTCTCCAGAGTCTGAACTGAGTCCAGGCAGACACTGTCCTAGTCTTGGGGCCTCTAGGTACACTATCAAAATGCAGATCCTCTATCTAGTATCCCCTCCTGAAAGCTGAAACCATATGATCCAACTGTCTAGCCACTGGGACCATTATTAAAGCCTCAGACCTCCCATAGCTTAAACACACCCTCTCCCAGAATTCCAACCAGCTGGATGTTCTGGGTCCACAGCTTAACTTTTCAAGGGTATGTGTAAGTCCCTACCAAATCCACAGCCATGAAAAACACATTACAGACTGTAAAATCTGGTCTCCTCCCATGAAAATTGGTCTTTTGTGTGCTTTTACCCTATACTATACAGATTTCATGGGGAAGACCAGTGTTTCTCAAACTAGGAGTTGTGACCCAAAAGGGAGTTGCAGGGGGTGTCACAAGGTTATTTTAGGGGAGTTGCAGTATTGCCACCCTTACGTCACACTGCTTCCTTCAGAGCTGGGCAGCTGGAGAGTGGCGGCTGCTGAATGAGGGCCCAGCTCTACAGGCAGCAGCGCAGACATAAGGTGGCAATACCATACCATGCCATCCTTACTTCTGCGCTGCTGCTGTCGGTGGCTCTGCCTTCAGAGCTGGGCTCCCAGCCAGTAACCATTGCTCTCCAGCTGCCCAGCCTGGAAGACAGTATCATCACCTGCAGCAGCACAGAAGTGAGGATAGCAGTACTGCAACTGCCCCCCCTCCAATATCCTTGTGACCCCCTGCACAACTACTTTTTTGGGTCAGAACCCCTACACTTACAATACCGTGACATTTCAGATTTAAGTAGCTCAGGGTTTGGCAACCTTTCAGAAGTGGTGTGCCGAATCTTCATTTATTCACTCTAATTTACGGGTTCGCGTGCCAGTAATACATTTTAATGTTTTAGAAGGTCTCTTTCTATAAGTCTATAATATAGAACTAAACTATTGTTGTATGAAAAGTAAATAAGGTTTTTTAAATGTTTAAGAAGCTTCATTTAAAATTAAACTAAAATGCAAAGCCCTCTGAACTGGTGGCCAGGACCCGGGCAACGTGAGTGCCACTGCAAATTAGCTCACGTGCCGCCTTCGGCACCCATGCCATAGGTTGCCAACCCCTGAACTAGCTGAATGCATGAAATCTGTGATTATTTAAGTCCTATGGCCATGAAATTGACCAAAATGGGTCGTGAATTTGGTAGGGCCCTAGGTATGTGGCAGGTCTAACACATAGCACACAGACAGACTTTGCACAGGATAGCAACACATATTGCTCTTTACTTAATCACATGAGAAAAGCACAAATGGAAATATGTGTAATGTGTATTATTTTTTATATATTTCCTCACCACACCACAGCATTCTTTTGGCTGGGGTCAGATTTCTCCAGAGCTATTCAGGGTCCTTCTGCTGTGGTGCACAGCTAGTCTGCCCAATCATGAAGCCTCCTTGTAGCAGTTTGCCTTCTCTGACCTTGGCTGGTCCATACCCTTCCTCTCTCCTGCCCTAAGATTCCTGTACCTATCTCAGTGTTTTTCCTGAGTTTGTATATCCCACCACCACCTAGTTCCTTTGTTCTCTTTCTGATGATTTCCCACTATTTCCACTTCCCCAGCCTGTGCAGGGAAATGGGAGAAACTAGCTTCAGCCAACCTCCTTAGCATACTCATTGTTTGGTTAAAGTACAGTTGTTAAGGGTAAAGTCTCTCAGTTGTCCCTGGTTTGGACATGATGCCACACAGCCCTTGCTACTACAGGTGGAATCCACATACACATAGATGCATTCAATGATCCAGCAATTTTCACAGTAATAACTTCATAATATCAGCAAGAATTCCTATGTTGTACAGACAGATTCCCCAAATTGGCACACTCTGAAATTCAGATTTCAGGCCTTACCTTTAGCATTATTGTGAATTATGGACCAGATTCTCTCCTGCACCCAGCTTCACAGCAGAGTGGAGAGATGTCCAGAAGGCAGTTACTGCACCTCAGTTCTCTGCTCCAGTCCTTAGAACATCTTGGGGCTATTCTAATTTACTTCAGCTGGCTCTGGTCTCCAAGGTATTATACCCTTGTTGAGGGTTGACAGAACACAGTGTACTCCAGCCACTCCCCTCTCCCCATGCTAATATACCTCTGCACTGGCTGGTTGCAGGTAGGAAAGGCACAGAAGCCAGTTCTGGTGTCAATACAGCTGCTGAGGACTCATTTGTTCCCAGGGAATCCCCAACAGGAGACTTTCAGGAGATTTCTATTCCCTTTGCACAGCCTCAGTGGTGCAAAAGAGGGCAGATTGAGGGAGAAAATCTTCTCCTATAATCTGCATTGATTCTAAAGGAGAACATACCTAAATTCAGACCAAAACTATCTTTGAGAATTTGTTTTAAATAGTTGTGCAATCTCAGACAGCTGCCTTGAGCAAAGAATCTCCTACTTGAAGAATTAACCTGTGAAAATAACCTCCAGTAAATATACAAATATACCATGCAGCAAATAAAGGCTAAGGTTTGCCACACTTTAAATTAGGGTTTACGAGTGGCATAACAATAATAATTAAAAGTGTATTCATTGTTAAAACGAATTCTCTTTTATGTAGATATGTAAGGTGTATGTACACACACAATAACCAGTTAAAAGGTATTATAAAAAGGCTGTGGACAAGAAGGGAGGTGAATGAGGCCAGAGTCCCATCTCCAGTGAGTTACCTACTGGGCTGGGGAGGTGAAGTGGAGCACTGAAAGGAGACATTGAAATTAACCACACTGGGGCACCTGTGTAATCCATCCTGCAAAGGAGCTCTGCTCTGGCCTTGGGGACCCTTCATCACTTCTTTTGGTTCTCCCTAATCTGAACACCTCAGCTGCTAGAACAGGGCCTCATCCTCCCTGATTGAACTAACCTCGTTATCTCTAGCTTGCTTGCTAGCATATACATACCTGCCTCTGGAAATTTCCACTACATGCATCTGACGAAGTGGGTATTCACCCACGAAAGCTCATGCTCCAAAATGTCTGTTAGTCTATAAGGTGCCACAGGATTCTCTGCTGCTTTTATAAAAAGGCTGTTACAAATCATATTCTACCCAGAAATACTGTTCAAATAATTATCTCTCTTTATTTAGGAGAGTTGGGCTGTTGTTAGTATGCTCATCTTCTCTTTTTATTAAGATTGACAGAAAGGTTTGTATTAAATTGTTAGCACACTAAACTTCAAAGCAAAAGTAATTTTGGGATTATAGCAACATCTAGTGCCTGAAAGTGAAATCGCCTCTAATTCCAGACTGATGTGTGTATATCCCTTTATTGCAGTGCTCTCCTAATCTCTTAACTATGGTGTCAATCTTTCAAAGCAATAAAAGAATGATGAGGCCCTTGACTTTGTGTTATTTCTCCCAAAGTGGTGAACTAATATCTTCTTGCGCGAATTGTTTTTTCTTCCCTTGTTTTCTCCTTATTGTTCAGAACTTTTAACATTTCAAGACACAGTCTCTCATAAAAAATGAACTAATTAGAAGGATTGTCCAATTTCATATTTGTTCTCCCAGTTATCTTCTATTCGCTTCAGTTTCTTTTTCTGCCCTTAGACAGCTTCTTGTAGTAGCAGCACCACCTGCTGACTGACCTCTCATAAAGACATGGATTATTCCAGCTGTAATCCATACTGTTCCTCATTTATGGAAGGGAAGCTACTTTCTTCTTTCTCATCTCAAGCAGTAGTGTGTTAATGAAGCAGCTACCTTCGTTTGGTATTGTGAATCTGGGGGCATATAAAGTCACAGTTATGATTCAGGATGCAGAATAATCCTATATAGAGTACATTTTGGAGCACATCTCATAAAAGGGAAACTGATAGTCCTCTGCATTAAGAGAATTTACAAAAATGGATTGTTTTGTATTTGTGAATTTAAGTATTAAAGGAGGACTCTGTTTTTATTTGTACAGTTCTTTGAAAATTGAAAGATGTATTTACATTTTTGTTCTGCTGGGGTTTGGGTGGCTCCCAATGGGAACAATTAAATGCCCCTTTGTTTAGTGATAGCTGAAACGTTGGAAGCCACATCCCAAGGACTAGACTGAATGCAAATGTAGGGGCTAGGGGATTCATTGGTGGAGCTGGGTGGGGCTATGGGTCCAGCAGCGAGACCAGGCAAAAAGCAGGCATGAAGCAGCAGAAAAGCCAGGAGACATCAAGAAAAGCATTTATAGTGTGACCTTGAGAAAAAGCCAAGAGAGGGAGATATTTGGGGAGAATGCTGGCTGGAAAGGAAGACTTGGAATTGTGACCTCTTATCATTTGACCCTACTATATGCAGGTAAACAGAATTTTATGTAAATTCTTTGCAAATAAACAAAAGTTCATCAAAGATACACCTGACTCCATGATCAATTTCTCCTCCTAATGGAAATAATCCACAGAACCCTGAATATTGGCTAATCACTTGGGTCAAAAAGGGTAACACACAATCTGTCTCTCACTCTCTCGATATATATAAAACATACAAACAACACACACATTTAATTCTTAAATTCACAAATGCATAACTCCAAAATTTACTGCATGTAAGATAGTGGTGATTGTTATTATTAGATCCAAGGCAAACTTGTGCCATTTCACAGCTCAGCTGTTGAAGGAGGATGTCTCAAGTCAGGCACTTCAATCTTTATTTACATTCCTAAAAAGTGCTGATTCACTTGCTTAAGTTGGGCCAGTTAAATAGCAAATGTGGCTATTAGTAGCAGAATAGTGAAATTCCAACCCTAGAACAAAAGCATAGAATATTCTGCATTCTGGACATGTTGAAGCTCCTACCTAGGTAAAGTGAGTTGGAGTAATCCAGCCTGAGGTCACAAAGGTTTGACATTCCCCACAATGGCTTCGTTTAGAGGTTAAAGAGGGTGAGGGAGATAATTGACTCCTGTCGGATTCCACAGAATGAAGGAACAGTTGTCCATCACCACACTCTGGAAGCAACCTGAAAGAAAGCACTGGAGCTACTTCCCACTGACTCCTGCTACTTCTCTGAGACAAGACAGTAGCAGGTCATGCTCACCAGTACTGATGCTAAAGTTAGCCACGAGTATGAATATAGATGGTCTCTCCTATGCAAGGATAGGAAGAGGTTATCCATGAGTGCCACTAGCATTCTCTGTCCCATGGTGTGGTCTAAAGCCTGACTCTGAGAGGTTGCTGGTGGTGGATAGATGTGTTTAGATGCAACTCTTAGCTGGTTTCTTGATTATTGTGCTCAAGAATGGGAGGTTGGACACTGGGCAGTACCCTATGGGACCTTCCGGGTCAAGAGAACGTTTTCTTGAAAACTTTCAAGACTAAAGTGTGATTTGAGGTAGATAGGTCTGTAGGTTTTTCTCAAAAGGTTGTGCTGACAATCTATCTCCAGGGTGCTAGGTGCTCCCAAAGATGTTTCACCAGCCATGATGAGCGACAGTCTGAATCACAGGTGCTGATTCAGATTCCTTCCTGCACTTCTAGCATGCCTTGCTTTATGGAAATGCTGAAGTCTGTAAATGGTGGAGATGAGATTTGGAGTTGGTCTCAGTGTATGATTGCTGCTGTCCAGAGATAGCATTCTGAATATGGTGATCTTCTCAGCTAGGTATGTTGACAGCATCTCACAGCAAGCAGAGCTCAGTGATGTGGAGGCAGTTTGGAGTAACAAAACAAATCAAAGTCCAACACATTGTGCAGACTGGGATTAAGCAGCTGCAGTAGCAGAGGAGAAAAATATTTCTTAGTTTCAATCATGGCAGCTGCATAGGATTTTAGAAAATCTTTATGTTGGAACTTGTCTGCATCTGATCATGTTTTCTGCTGTCAAGTTGCCTTCCCTCCTGCTTCTTCTGTTGCTAGGTTACCAGGGTACTGTGGTGATCTGCAGAAGCGATTGGGATGAAAATGACCAGTGGGTTAAAGATAGCGATCACTCTGTGATGCCAAGGGTGGTGTCCTCAGTAGTCTGAGGGGTAGGTAATATAATATTTACCTACATGAGGTTTTGTGAGAATTAGTCAAATATTTTGCACAGTGCTTTCAGAATATAAAGCACTACAGTAAATACAGTAAGTACTAAGTGTTATTAATTAGTCTTAATAATATTTTCCAAACTTCCTGTGTTTACAAAACTAGGGTGAGAAACATGCCAGAACAGTCTTCCTTATGAGATTTTCAGCACTACCTGCTAATAGAGCCAGAAATATAAGATCCTTTTTTTTTTTTTTTGGTCTGTGTGGTATTTTGAAACTTCTGCTTCCATTCCTGGAACACAGGAAAGCGTTCAATGAGGTTAAAAAAACCAAAACCCAATGGGTTAAAAAAGTAAACAACACTCATATGCCCAAAAAGTTCACTTCCACTTCGGTTCAAGTTTTGGGAGCAGATCTGAGTGGTTTTATTATTTTTACTCAGCAGGTGTTAGCCTATTTGTAGGTGGAATACAGAAAACTGTTGTAAATTATCATTATTTTGTAGCATGTCAAACAATCGTTCACTAATAACCAAAGAAGCAAAATGGTACTTTGCAAGTGGCTGAGTGTCTCGCACTTTTCAGCCCAGTGTGCTGAGAACAATCTGCTGCTAACAACGTGCATGCACACTGTATTAGATGAGGAAACAGAAGTGATGATAGAATAGGTGAGAGTCTTTCTGAGAGTCCTGGGTGTCATGATATCTTGTGCATCGGTTATAGGTTCAGTCATTTTTCCTAACTGGCCATGTCTGTGATGTTAAAGCAGACAGGTACTGGATAACATTTTTTAAAAAATGCCTAAGTGACATAGGCACCTAAGTCCCATTTTCAATAGTCATGTAGCCATTTAGGAGCCCTCATCACATTGGCCTTGAATGAGACTTAAGCATTTTCAAAACTTCTACCCAGTTTCCACAAAAGAAAAAAGTTAGGAACTAAAATGAAGGGTTAGGTTTGGACCAAAGCTTTCTTTGTCACCACCAAGTGGAATAGATGACATTATCTTCCATTATAATGGCAAAGCACCTGATTTTGTACCTACAGTGCAATATGTGCTCCCCTCTGTCTGTCATACTCAGAAAATGAACAGCTTCCTGCTAAACTAACTGGAACACCAATAGGACCTTTGCAATCAGCTGCAGGTAGAGCAATTTCCAATAGCCCAGACTAGAGGTGGTTAAGACATGAATCATTGTGGTCACGTCACCATCCAGGAAAAAGAGGCACTCAGATACTAGGATGTGCTCAGATGGTACAGTAATAGGGGCCATATAAGTATCTAGACAGACAGAAAGAACATTTTTCACTTCTTCTGCTGCTGCTATATGGGTATCTAGGAACAATGATGAGTCCAAGAGGACCCCGAGATTGTGTGCCAGTATGGCAGATGGCCGTGGTCACATTTTCCCATAGACAAAAGACATGCTCAGACTTTCAGGCTGAACGGTTTATTTTTTAATTCAAGGGTACAACTCTTCATAATCCTTGCTGCTCTTTCTACTTTTTCTCATTTGTGTCTTCCACCATCCTGCTCCTATGCTTGGAACAGTCCCCACTGGTTCACCAAATGCTTCCTGTTTCCTCCAAATGTCTTCTCAAAAACATACCTCTTCAACCAATCTCCCATTCTTTCCCAATAACCCTTTGCTTCTAATGCTTTCCAGCCTCTTGACTTATTCCTACTGTAAGGATGAGCCCAGCGATGTGCATTTGCACAGCTTTCTATGAAATTCAAAGGATTTGTATTAATAAATACAGATTTCCTTAAGGTAAAGGTCTGTGTACAGTACACACCCATGATCATTTCCTTTGGAAATATTTATGACTTTGGCACTATTTAGGTTTTTGAACTCCCTTGTAATGACTGTATAAATTATGTAATTAGGCTATTGTCTCATGCTTCAGTTACCCTAGACAGACTGAAAACTCTGCTCTCTTTGTTCTAAGTCTCATTGGTGTGTCTTAGCTTTCAAAAGAAAAGTAGATGTATATGTTTGTATTAATTGATGGGCTGCTTAGAGTGAAAGAGTCCTTTAAAAAAAAATCACATATTTGACTTAGCTTAATACATGCCAAGTACTTATAAAAACCCACTGCTATGTAACGGCTTTTAAGGTACTCCCGAATCATGAGGATGACCAGTTGAAAATAGATAAATACCTATACAACATTAAAGCATTCTGGTTTGCATATATGTCCACTAGAGGACTCCCTTTGCTGTACAAATAGGACTAGCCTGTGCACTAGTCTCTTTAGGGCATACCTTCCAAGACCCAAATGTGGATTGCAATGTATGACAAAAACTCAAAATGAAGGATACAAAATATTAGGGTGACCAAACAGCAAATGTGGAAAATTGGGACGTGGGTGGGGAGTAATAGGAGCCTATATAAGCAAAAGACTCAAAAATCGGGACTGTCCCTATAAAATCAGGACATCTGGTCACCCTACAAAATATGTTCAGTGCAGGAAACTTAAAATGCTGTGAGATTCCTTCCTTTAGCATAAATTACTGTTTCCAGAACTTCCATTTTATGATTTTTTAATTCTGATGTAATACTTTTTACAATAAAAATGAAGGGACACCAAACCTATATGGGACACAGGTAAAAGAATTTAAAATGAGTGCTGTCTCTTGAAAGGAGATACAGTTGAGGGGTATGCTTTAAACACAAAATCTGGAAACAGGGATTAAACAGAATCCTATGCAATTCAGCAATAGGAAAAACAAAAATGGTGTGTTTATTTGACTGGATAATAATTCCTTTGTGCTATTACTTCTCTAACCTCAAAACACATAAATGACTCCACTTTAGCAGGGTTGTCCCAATAACCATCTCAGCTGTGATCAGTTCTCTAGCAAATATTCATTCTGACTCAGTCCCTTCTTTGGAGTCATTTAAGCAGAACATTAGGACACGAGAAGCAGAGAGAAGCTTGTTGGGATTATTTAATATAAAATGAGGGATAATAATTCCCAAAGGTAAGGATCTTATGTACAGTGCACTTCAATCATTGTTCCCTTTGGTGATAGATTATGATTTTGGAGTTAATGTGGTTTCTGAATATTTTCTTTTCTTAGAATATGGTTTAGTTTCTGTGTCAGGGATGTGAGATGTGCAATACATGCCTCCAATCCCTTGGTTATGTCATTTTTGATTAAGTTGTGTCAGGTTAGTTAGCTGCTCTTTGTAACTAGACTCTCGGCATATCTAAAACTGTACCTCCTAAAGATGAGTCCTTTTTTCTCCAACACATCAGCAAAGCACATCCAGATGTTGGAGAGATATGCTGTATGTCTTAAGAGGGCATTAGGGGCTTGATCCAAAAGCTCATTGAAGTCAATGGGCTTTGTATAAGAACCATAATTAGGCGCTTGGCTGTGTTTTGTTTGAACAAGAATTTTCAGCTCGGGAACTTTTCTCTGGAGCTGAATTTAATATATTGGAAAAACGCTGATCAGCTCTAATCAATTTCCTTTGGGATTTTCAAAATTCTTCTCCAATAAACTCTCCCTCCCTGACTTCATCGTGACCATTCTTCATTCAGTCACTGTTCTTTTCCAATCTTTGGCCTCTTCTTTACCCCTCTCCTTCTGGCTCTTCAAAATACACTAAGCAAATTTATTTTTTCACTCTGCTTTACCATCTGTCAGGTACTTCCTCTCCTTCTAGGTCACTTCCCTTTAATTCTCACCTTTGCGCCTTATCTCATGCTTTCTGTTCTCTGAAAAACCTCACATGATTGCGATGGATTAAGGAAGCCCTAGTATCTAACAATAAAACCTATCATACTGTACCAGACTACTTTGTGGAGTGAGGTAAGGCCACATTAACAGCAAAGCTGGGTAAATACATGAGGTTGGATGGACACTGAGCAGCAGAATTTTTTTAATGTATGACTTTCAACATTTTAGAAAAACATCAGAGTTTTTATCCAGTAAACAAACCTCAGTGCAGGCAGATAAGAGAATCAGATTTCCCCCCAGATGCCAAAGTCTGGCCTTCACTCCTTTTCTACCTCACCAGGTATCAGAGTCATAACAAGGGCAAGGCAAATGAGACACTTGCCTTGGGCGCACAAAGCCAAATGGCGCAGAAAGTGGCAGAGGGGGAAAAAAAAGAGAAGAAAACAAAAGCTGCGATTGGTGGTGCTTCAGTGGCAGCTCTAGCGCTGGCACTTCATTAATTCTTTGGCAGCAATTCGGTGGTAGACCCATCCCTCCGAGAGGGACTGAGGGACCCACCGCAGAAGAGCCGGCCCTGGGGAAGGACACAATTTTATATTCTTGCCTCAGGCACAAAAATACCTACTTACGGCTTTGCCAGGTATCGACTCCCGTCACATCCCCCCAAAGGGTAAAACAGAAGAATGAAAGTGGAGTGCTACTGCAGGAGAACCTGGGCTGAGTATGGAGGTCTTGCATCTAGTGCTGACTGCCCCAGGGTTGGTTGTTGTTCTAATTTCATTTATTTGCAAATGGGAGGTTTACATTTGCAGGTGCTACATAAACCATCTTGACACAAAATGTTCTGCAGAAATGAGAAAAGGCAGTTTAACTTCAACTTTTAAAGCCTATTTTTTCACGTAACAGAACCAATTGATACTGAATGTTCACATTAGATATTAGCCTTCAGGGGCAAAAATCAGCCTTCAGACTAGGCTAACACCAACGTATGCAAAGTCTCTGTCCCTCTTGTAAAAAATGGATTCCTTCACATAGGGTAATAAAATAACTTTATACAAGGATTGTCAAATTTTGGTTTTCCTTGCTAAGGGTCCATTAATCCAGGCAAAGCTGTAGAACTCTAGTTTCCATTCTAGGATCTGTAGCGTAGTCTATAACTTAGGCTAGAGCTGTTTATACTTTCGAAGTCTGGTAGGCATCCCTGGCCAAATTTTTTTTAAACAAAACTATTTTTTATCTAGCATACTCCAATGTCAATTGAAATGATGACTAAAAGGCTTATATTATTCACAAGCAAACAACAGATATATCAACAAGATATACCAACAAGAACATGTCTGGGTAACTATAAGTGAGCTATTCAGATGGCAGTAACACTTTGGTTCATGCTTTCCAACACCCAAGTCAGACCTCTACAAAGCTTGAATCCAAGTGAAATGCTTTATATGTGATGCTGTTATCTAGGGTTGAAATCCTGGACCTGTTGAAGTCAATGGCAAAGCTCCCCAGGAATCAAGTCTGATTTGTAAAGGAAGCCTGTCTGTACATATTCAAGGTCATCATGTAACTACTAGTTGGAAGATCTAATGATTGACTCTCTCACTATTCCCTCCATGAGTCAGTTAGCATTCACTCTCCCACAGAGGCACACTTCTCATTCGCAGGATCCTTCACTTCTGCAGAAAGGAATGAGACTGTAGAGCTTGTTTTCAAAAATAGTCCACTCTTCTAGCATCTATTCCTTAGGTATGCAACTGTTCCCTTTTCCCTACAACCTGGAGTTTAGATCAGGGCCATGTGATATGAGCAGGTCTGATTAGGTCATATGATGTGATTCAATGCTGTTTGGCTCAATGACAAGTCTTGTTTCCTGAAAAGGGAGCCAGAGAGGATATTGCCTTTTGCATTTCCTTCAGAGCTTTGGGAAGAGTGTGGAGCACAGGGGAGATGATGGTGGATCCCTGTTCATTTAAGTCAAAGATCCAGTGTAATGAAAATGATGTCTTTTGCCTTTCAAACAATGTCAGCCGCTAATACATATGTATTAATGACTGAGTCATATTTAGCGGGTGCTCATTTCTTTTACTACACTGAATTGAAGCACTATGATTGTTCCTAAATAAACACATCTAATCAGAGCTTTGAATCTCTCTGAATTAATAAAGGACTAGTGGCTGGACAGAATACTGCCACTCTTCTGAAGCAGTGTGACTGATATCCTGCTGCAAACACCTGTGGCTAAACCTTCAAGTCTGCCCCTATTTTCCAATATACTGGAACATTTTATCAGTTGTAGAGTTGCATAATACCATCCCATGAAATTCAATGGCATTACAGCACTCCAAAAATACTAGAGTAATATCATTAAGGACTGTCACAACTACTCCTGTCATGGAGGCTTAAAGGCAGGGAATGGGTGTGCGCAGGGGAAGCTCTTCCAGTCCAGATCTGTATTTAAAAAGCCATTCATTTAATAAATGTGGTGAGCTAGAAGCCTAGCAGTGTGAGCACTCTGGTGCTGGGCCTTGTTTTTGTTTTGCATGTCTACAGCACCTAGTGCAATGAGTCACAAATCCCCACCTAGAGTCTCTAGGTGTGACTGCACTAGAAAGAACAGTAAAGTCTACGCTGCCTGAGTCAGCCCACAGGTGCCACAGCAAAAGTCTTTCAGAAAGAGCAGTTTTCCCCCCTTTACTGTCAGGAATGCAAGTTACACTAATTAATAAACTACAACGAAATCCCCTCAGAGTTTAAACAGAACAAAAACTAAAGGACCTGCTTGAACTACAGAAGTCAATCATTTATAACCTATTGAGATGATAACATAGCTATATGCTTACCTACCAGCACTTACATAGTGCTTCTCACCAGGGTCACTAAGCCTAGCTCCTCTAAGACACCTTACATTAGCCTACACCCTACTAACTGCAGCTCTTTTCTGCTTAGCAATGAACCATTTTTATAGGGCTCCTGGGTGTAAGCCCTTAGGTCCTGATGACCCTGTCAGGAAACCACCCTCATTACTCCAATCCTTTGTAACTGTGTTGAAGGTGCAGTCTGCCAGAGTCCTGACTAAAGTTAACCACCTGTCAGCTGGATCATGGTTTGGAGAACCGGGCCTCTGATTACAAAAGATAGCAGAATTCCCTTGTTAAATACCTGCCATTCAAGCTCTGCTTTAAAAGGACAATCAAGCAATGTATCACTGGTGCACCAGATTTCACACACCTTACAAGTTAACTGTTATATATTGAACCAGTAAATATTCTTCTCATTTCCCCTACTGCACTGTTTAAATATATCCAGCAATGAATAATTCAAACAAGCTAAATAAGTTTTGTCCTTACTGCAGGACTGAAACATAAACAGAGCTGTATTTGTGTACAATGTGCACAGTGCAGTCATAATATATGACACCTAGCTCTTATACAGCACTCTGTCATCAGTAGATCTCAAAGCACGTCATAATCTTTGATGTATTTATCCTCACAACACCCATGTAGCGCAGGGAAGTATTGTCATTCCCATTTTACAGATGGAGAATTAAGGCACAGAGAGACTAAGGCCCAGATCTTTAAAGGTATTTACATGTCCAAGTTCCATTGAAATTTCAATAGGAGTTCGGCACCTAAATACCTTTGAGGATTTGGGCTAGAGTGCTTTGCCCAAGGTCAAGCAGAAAAGGAAATTGAACCTACATGTCCCAAGTTGTAGGCTAGTATTCTAACCATTGGACTATCCTTTCTCTAGCTGCTCAGCTATACACACAGAGAGAATATGTTTATGTGTAGGACCTACATTAAGCACTACATTTTAAAAAATCATTCAGTTCTGCAAAGATCTATTTCAGAATAGAAACAAGTGGAATCAGAAGGATAATATTTGCATATTTTGGACATTGGGCTAGACAATATCAAGAGACCTAATTAAGAAAAATCAGCCATATGGATGGTAGCACTGTATAAGCATAAATACAGGCAGTGTTAATCAAAGAAAATTCTCACAGATTGCTAATGTCAGATGAATAACTAATAGCATTCCATGCTGCTAAGGACTCATTCTTAGTGATAACACATACTCCTTAAGGGAAAGGGCTAGAGAACCATTCTAAGATTTACATAGGTCAAAATGTAAATCTCTGAGGAAGTAACATATTTTTTCAAGAAAGGAAACAGAAAAGCAAAATAAATAAATAAATAAAAAAGCACTTTCCTTCTCTCTAGTGGGGAAAACAGGTAAGCAATAATGGAAATTACTGCCAAACCATCGCACTTACTGGGCTGCACATAGTTCTTGCTTTCACAGAACTCTAAAATGGTGACTATTTATTATTAAAAAGACAATTTAATTATTATTCTTATTTTTATTTTTATCTCTTCAGATGTAATCCCTAAAAATCACCCTATGATAAGCTCTCACAATTGATTAAGCTCACAGTAACATCATAATCATTAATAATGATGATCACCCAGCAGCATTAAAAACTCATAGAAGTTCATCTTTTCACCGCATTATGAGGCAATGCGCTTTTGATTCCAGAACATAGGCAGTCCCCTGTGTCTATGTGGTGTCTGCTTGATGTGGGTAGGGCTCCGCCTGGGTGCAGAGGTCTGCTTACATGATGTAACTTGCTGGATCAGGGCCTCAGAGATGAAAGACCATCAGTTAGTAGAAAGACTGTTAGCAGGGATAGTCCCTATTTAATAGCATAATATGGACCATTTTCTGCTGTTTCTCTCCTAAAAAGTTTTGCTGATCAAATGTTTCAATGGAGTTGGAAAGTATATCCCTGTTTTTCTCCTCAGAATGTCAATGTTTTTAAATTTCCAGGTGCTACCATGTACCTCGTTATCTCCATTTCACAGACAGAGAAGCTGAGATCCAGAGAGACTAAATGATTTGCTCAAAGTTACAGCAAGTCAGTGCCCAAACTGGGCTTAAAACTGCAGAGATCGCTGTGACATGTCTTTTTAATGACTCGTGCATCTTTATTCACCTGTTGATGGAATGTTATCCTTATAAGATGAATATGCACTATTCTCTGTACTACTAATGCATTTGAATATAGGTTGAAAATAATGATAGATGGTTCCTTTTGTTCAATCACCAAGTAAGGTCAAATTCTGCAGCTCTTAAAAGCACAGTGATTGCTTTTGAGTTTGTTTTTCTGTTTATCAAATGTGCTTATTGTGTCATTGTAAGTACATGAAAATAGTTCAAAAACACACTAATTCCCTAACAGGTTCATCAGTATATGTTCAGAAGGACTTCAGGATCACAGCAACAGGCGCCTTAATATGTTCCATATATTTTATATGAGGTCCTGCCACAAAGAGGCACCCTCCACCAATGTGAAAGAAACAGGAATGGACTGAATTAATAGGAAATACCAGATTCAGAGGAAATACCGTTAACTGGAAGAACTGAGTCAATACTGTCTATGTATGCTGTTATACCTGACCCACTTGAGAAGTTTCTGTCTATGCATACATTGCAGCTGGGGCTAACACATTAGCTAGATTAAAGCTAGCTGGAATATGTCTACCTGCGTTGCAATCACATATCTATCGTCGGGATGTCCACATGCTGTAAGGTCATTAATGCACCCTACTAGTCCACTAGACAATAGAGTGTTTATCAGGGGCCAAGCACTGACATTTGCGGTATGGTAGTGCAATCTTCAAAGTGATTCCTCCTGAAAACAGAAGTGACTGTACATCATGACATTTTATATTATCCTCACCAAATTTTCTGCAAGGGAACCCTGACTACATGTTATTTAGCCCACAGAGTTTTGCGCTGCAGAACTTTTTCATTTAAATATTGAAACTAAACAGCCTGGACAGTATAAAGGCAAGTTCTCATCGCTTCCCCCTCCCCCCACAGGTGTGGATTTACTTTAAAAAAATAGAAAATATATATGTTTTCTTTCTTGAAGCTAAAACAACAACATGAAGATTTGTTGTTTCTTTAATAGTTGAACATTTGGGGGCATGGCTACAGTTTTGGTGGGAACTCTGTGATATCAACCTTCTAGAGCACAAAGTCCTTAGATTTCCACCTGCGAGTCAAGGATGTTTTTCAATTAACGGTATAGTTGTATCAATGAGGTTTATTCATTGTTCCAAAGTTATGAGTAACAATTAGCATGCTGATGTCCACTGATTAAAAAAAAAAAAGGACTTGGGTAAATAAATCAGCTTAAAAATGATCCCTCTCTGCAAACACCAGCTGCACAGGAAAAGGAAGACTGTTAGCCATCTTTCACTGATGTGCTATGCTGATCCAGTAGCTGCATCTAAGCAATCTCTGGCAGCAAGCTAATATATCCTACCCTCCACAGGAAAGAACTATGCAGGAAAACAAAAAGGCAGAACAATTGTGTGAACTGAACTCCCCATCTTAGTCTGAAAACATCTGGCCTCTGAATGTTTCATTCATTCATTTTATTTATTTATTTATTTGGTCTGAAACATGCCGGAGTCTACAAGCCTTTCACAGTTATTAAGAGAGAAAACAAATGATGGTGGAAGACCCTGCTCAGGGGTCCTTTTTTATATGGTGTGACCTGCATTCCGGAGCTGTTCCATATCTGAGGCTATCTGAAGTGTAATGAGGCTGAACATGGCAGATCATTGGCATTTGGAGAATTATAGACAGATAGGGCATTAGGAATTCTGGGAATACAGGAAGCATTGAGAATATTTGGAGTGTTGAACATTGGGGATAACGAGTATGAAGTATTGGAGATCTGGAGATATTAGGAGCCTGGAGTATTGGGACAATTAGTGTTGAGGATCTGAGGAGTATGCAGTGAAATCCTGATTCCACTTACGTCAATGCACTGAAATTTTGCCATTAACCTTCATGGAACTAGGATTTCACCTACGCAGTCCTAGGTACTCAGGACAGTAAACATCTGACATCACTTAAGTCCTCAGAATTGGGGGTTGGTTTCACTCACGGGGACTGAAAGGCTTGACCTGCTAAAGGGTTAATCAGCGGACTGCTCTAAGAATAGGAGTACTTGTGGCATCTTAGAGACTAACAAATTTATTTCAGCATGAGCTTTCGTGAGCTACAGCTCACTTCTTCGGATGCACAGAATGGAACACACAGACAGGAGATATTTATACATACAGAGAACATGAAAAGGTGGAAGTATGCATACCAACAGAAAGAGTCTAATCAATTGAGGTGAGCTATCATCAGCAGGAGAAAAAAAAACTTTTGAAGTGATAATTGAGATGACCCATGGAAGGTGTGAGAAGAACTTAACATAGGGAAATAGATTCAATTAGTGTAATGACCCAACCATTCCCAGTCTCTGAGCTCATCTCAATTGATTTAGACTCTTCCAGTTGGTATGCCATACTTCCACCTTTTCATGTCTCTGTATGGTATAAATATCTCCTGTCTGTGTGTTCCATTCTATGCATCCGAAGAAGTGAGCTGTAGCTCACGAAAGCTCATGCTGAAATAAATTTGTTAGTCTCTAAGGTGCCACAAGTACTCCTGTTCTTTTGGCGGATACAGACTAACACGGCTGCTACTCTGAAACCTGCTCTAAGAATGACTACTTCATTTTATGTAGTTAACATAACAAAGCCTGGAAATGAAAACACATTCAGAAAAATCTTTTGAGTATTTTTTTTCTCATCCTTGTTATGTTATATAGGCTTACGAAAATCCCACATGGTTTATTATAAAGTGTTTATCACTACAGATGTCAGGAATGGCTGACAAGTTTATTTTAAAAATTCCAGATCTTACATTTTCCCAGTTGTTACTTTTCCTTTTCTGCTGCTTCATCCTTACAGAAGAAAGGGATTAAAGAGATGAATTTTGTTGCGCATTTCCCTCCAGTATTTTAACCCTTGACCACAATGACAATTAAGAGCACCAGTATAAAGAAATTCATTCGACAACTCACAAATATCAAAGGCAGTTGGTCATTGGATTCCATTTTACTTAGCTTTAACAATCCATTTGGTTAAGTAAGTAAGATGAAATAGTGATGAAACTATCATTTAATTTCAGAGCACTTTTTATAGAGATCAGTTGTCAGTATGCAGACCCTGTCAAGCGTAATCTTATTTCTAATCCAAATTGCACTGAAGCCATAGTAATCGTTTTTGCTCCTAGAATGCTATAAATAAACAAACACTATTCATTGTGGATCAAGTCTTCCTTTCAGACCCTGACAATTCTCGGTTTTTTAATAAGAAATCTTGGAGCAGACCCTTAGCTGGGGTAAATCAATATAGTTCCACTGAAAGCAGAAGAGTGTTGGTGATTTACACCAGCTGAAGGGATCTGGAAATCTTTAATCTAAAAACAATAGCTTTGTGGGTTTTTACCAAGTTTAAGAAACACTGAAGCCTGTTACCCCTTCTCTCAAACACTGGGACAAATGCTATAATCCCATCTCAGATAAAATGTCTCTTGACACAAGTTCTGTGAGTGAGGACACCAGGAGTTGGTCTGATGTGACATCTCGTGGCAGCATTCTGGGCTGAATTCTCCTCTTCTTCACACCAGTTTTATGTGGGTGTCATTCCATTGGGCCTGATTCTCCGCTGCCTTGCCAATGCAATACAGTTAATAATAATGGTACCAGATCTGAAGGGGAGCAATTTACACTCACTTTGCTCTGCTGTAAATGATGGAACAAGGGCCAAGGCAGTGGAGAATCAGGCCCACTGATTTTAATAGTTACTCTTGATTTATAGCAGCATACATGAGATTAGAATCAGGCCTATGGATTTTTATTCACACAAGCCCAAATCCTGGCTCTAACTTCCGGCCCTTTGTGCTGTTCATCCAGTTAATAGAGGCCTCAGAGCACCCTTAACTGGATAGCTGGTGATTTCCCTGCTGTGTGGGCTCCCCATCTGGCTCATAGCTGGCTATGTTGGCTCCACACCAACCTCACCTGGTGCCGCTGGAATAGGGACATGGCTGGGAGAAGGGGCCAAATCTTGATCAGGTCCACCCTCTGGTGATCCTGGACAGCATGGCATAATTTAGAGGAGCCCTGAGACTACTCTACCTTATTCCAGGGTCCCAAGTGGCCTCTGGTAGCCCTAGAGATCATGGGAGCACAAGCCATAAACCTGCTTTTGCCATATGCCCACGTGACTTGGATGCTGAACTGAGCACAGACATGAGGGTCTGGATCATAGTGTCAGTGGCCCTCCATATCTCATCATACACTGGAAGCAATTTATCAGAACCTATTGTTCTCAAAAGTAAGATATCATATACTTCTGTTGTACTGTCATCCTGGATGCCATGGAAATTATGGCTTATATCCAGTTTTTTGGTATCCATATAACACAAGACTACCATTAAATTAGGTCTAAAAAGGAAGTGAATTTGTTGTTACAAACTGTAATGTTACCATGTGTATTGCTGTTTTAGCATTAAGTAGACAATAGAGTTGGGTGAATGGTGGAAACATTTATTTTCCACTCTGTTCACTCAAGATGATTCATGATTCAATCAGAGCATGTTTGTATCCATTTCATTCATTTTTCAGCGGGCTTTGTTTGTATGGATCTTTAGGGAGAGCCTTTCATTTATATAAATGAGTATTATTCATACATGAATGTGTATATTCACATGTGAACAAGTGTATTCATGGATAAAAAAAGCATATTTGCTCTGGAAGCAATCACCCAGCCACCATATATATGCATGCATTTACTTAGTGGGAATGTGACAAGAGACAGCTGAATGTAAAACATGAGAGACAGCCAATAAATCTGGTTAATATCTTTCTTTCTCAGTCAGGAAGGAACTCAGCTATTTTTAAATCTGAGGTTTATGAATACAGCCAAATAGAAAGCACTTTCTTGTGCAAAAGAGGTCATGGAAGAATTTAAGATGTCCTATGGTTTCCTAGGCCTGTAGAGTCCCATTGACAATTGCTGTGGCTAGCCTGCACCCAACTACAGGACCAGAGCCTTGCTGTCTAATCTGTGCTGATGTGCCTTTCAAATGTTTCTTCTGTAATTGTTGGTGTAATATATATATTTATATTTTATTTATATTTATATCACAGTAATTAAAAGATGAAAGTGGAAATATGTTAATCAGTGAGAACCAGATTAAGGAATGGTGGAGAAGTTATTTTGAAAGGTCGATGAAGGAAGAGAATCCAAAGAACCTGGCCATCTGAGAAAACCAAAACAGGGTCTGGTGACACCAGTCTGGAGGAAGAAATGGGCAAAACATTGAATAACATGAAAAATTAGGAAGTTCTCAGCCCCAATGGCATACCAGCAGAAGCATAGAAAGGGCTGAGGCAAGTGGGCATGAACATATGGACACAACTGTTTTATTTCATCATGAGGATTGAGGAGATGTCTGATGCCTTGGGAAAAAGCACATTAGTACCAATATTTAAGAGAAAAGGAGACATACAAGACTATGGTAACAACCATGGCACTAACCTCAAACCCCACACAATGAAGATTTAGGAGAAAGTTATTTATAAATGACTAAAAAGAGAAATAAAGGGCAGTGACAATCACCTTGGATACATGTTAGGCAAGTCACTAATGGCAACTTATCTTTGCATTAAGATTGCTTAACCCTGCACATAGTATTCATCCATCTTGAGAAGGCTTATGATCATGTCCTATGGTAAGTCATCAGGTGGTGTATGAGAATAGAACAGATACCTGAAGACTATACCAGACTCATCTAGGACATGTACAAGAGTGCTGTTACCACAGTCAGAAGTCCATGTGCGGAAACGGATCTGTTTCCAGTAAGAGTTGGAGTACATCAAAACTTGTCACTAACCCCCTTTTTATGTTGGTGCTCGATACATTTGCAGAAATCAGAGAATGGCACTCTGGTGAATGCTTTTTTGCAGATGATGTAGTGCTCATAAGGGAGAGCAAAAAGAAAGTGGAAAAGTTAGAGAGCTGGAGGTGCGTACTTCAAAGAAATAGCATGAAAATCAGCAGGAATAAAACAGTGTATGCTCTGACGATTTGACGATTCCCTGCAGGAAGACGAGACTGTATGTTTGGAGGGCCAGCCACTACCAAAGGTATAGAAATTCAAGTACCTAGGTTTGATAGTACAGGAAAATGATAAACTGAACAACAAACTTATAAGCAGAACAGGATAGACATGGACTAAATGGAAAGAAGTGAGTGGAATTGTCTATGATAGCAGCATGCCTATCAAGTTGAAAAGTAAGATCTACAAGATGGTAACATTGTTCTGTATAATGGGCACTGAGAAAGAGACAGGATCAGATCGTGAATACAGTGGAAATGAAAATATTAAGATGAATGCTTGGAGTGACAAGGATGGACCATGCTCAGAATGAATGAATTAGAGGAAGTGGGAAGGTGGTACCAATTATAGAAAAGTTTGGGGAGTTTGGGGCACGTGTAAAGAAGATCAGAAGACTATACAGGAAGCAGGTGTTAAACTTGGAAGTGGAGGGTAAGACAAAGGTTGGAAGAGCCAAAACTAGATGGCTGGATGTCATACAAATGACCTGATTAGCGGTAGAGTTTCTGATGAACTGTTCCAAGACACACTGGAATGCAGAAGGAGAACTCAAAGAGCTGACCCTATATAGATGGACCAGGGAGAGAAAAAGGTGATAATTATTTATACTCCTATTACGATGCCAGTTCATACAGTGAAAGTTATTAGGGAAACTTTTGAGAGAGGGTAAACCAAGGCTTAAAATTGCATTGAGCATAGTTTAACATCTGGCCCATTTTATCATGTTAAAAAAAAAGGTTTATTTGCTGTGAAAGAATCTTTGTCAACCCAGCTCTCTAGTTTGGTATATGATGAAGGAATTTGTCACGTGCTTAACTCAGTCATTGTATTTGCTACCCATTCATTCATTATCTCAGTGTAATAAGTTATATTTCTTTGCCTAAACATTTTTAAAAGCATCATTTTCATAATTATCTCATTCACCTTTAAAATGGACTTTAAAAAAAATCTGTCAGCACCAGAAAAGCAGACTTTTTTTTTATCCATATGAAATTTGCATGTTACAAGTTATGTGTTAGTCCAATTAAAAAAGTATCATTTTGGCTACCGGGTCTGGTATTACATTTTAGAGGTTTTGTAGACAGATGAATCATTGGCAGAATGTTCAGATGTAATCTGGTTTCTTATAATATCTTTCCCCTGGAAGGTATTGCACCCTTCTTATTCACAGTGGGGTTCAGACTGATTGGGTGCAGTTATTTATATAAGTATTAGGCTATATTGTTGTCATGACTTTAATGCAGGAGTACAGAAATTAATTTAATGTCTGATATGAAGAGACAAATGGCAAAACTATTTACCCAAGATCCATACTGTGTTTGATATTAGAAATGGGCTCCACTAAATACAGATGTACAAACAGAGTAATGGTTTTCCTATGGTTTCCCTTTTTTGCTATGCTCTTTTTGCTCTCAGTGCAATGCTAGTTTTGATGATTCAAAGAGCCCAATACACTTTCATGCGAAGCCAGTGGGAATCTTTTCATGCACTTCAGGCGGAGCTGGATCAAGCCTAAAGTAAGTGATTGTCACTGGGCATCAAGTAGGATATTGTGTGCCAAAGATGAGATAGGCTGGAAAACTAATATGTCATGTCTAATATGAGCCTGCTGAAATGCATATCCTCTCAGGAATGGCACCTCTCCACACTGGTGAGTGAAATCCACTGATAGAAGTCAATACACTTAGAGTATGAAATTACATTTATGTTCAAACATGCAAGTGAGAAGTAATTGCCTGCAACAGCAAACCAAAGTGGCTGAACTAAAGAGACTAGCTGCCAGATGGCACTCAGCAATTCAGCACATGGGAATATTGCTAGAAATAAGGTTTTCATCAGCAGAGACAAGTGGCACAGTACCATCCTTTGCCATCTTCACTCCCCTCTCCACTTTCGCAGGAATGTATGATGTGATTTGTCTTTTTGATGTCCATTATGGGACTTCATTAGAGTACTAATTCTTGGAAAGCTTTTGGGTTTGTTTGACATTTTTCTGAAGGGCAATCTTAAAAGAAAGTTAATGATTTACAGAGAAGAATACGTGATAGGAACAAAGCATGCTCATAATCCATCCATCCACCAGTGAAATAGCTGCATGGACATATGCACAATAGTTTTTATGACTAAGTATTTAAATTCTATACTATTTAAACAAAGGGGTTTGGTCTAAGAGCAATGATCTACACTGCCATTTAGGAAACTCGGGACTGATTTCCAATCCCAGCCTCTGGTTGCAGTACATGAAAGTGGTACATCATTCATCAACATATTGACCTCTTGATGGAGCGAACTATTGCCCATCAGCAGCACCAAAGATCTCCAAAGAGATGCTACCTCAGACCCATTTGGCCTCTGGTTTTGTATGGTCCTATTATGGGGTAGCCTGCCCCCTTCAGGGTAGAGGTGCCTAGTATTCAGCCCATCTTACCATGTCACATGGCCCTTTAAGATTTTGAAAGGTTCAATATATACACAAGAACTTGGGAACATTGATAGAGAAGAATCCATCACTGTGTCTTCAAGGGCTTGGTCCCAGGAGCCTTGCAGAGAGGACAGGGCAAAGTTCCTCTTTCACCCAACCAACTGGAGATGAGCAGGGGGAAAGAGAACTAGCATCAGTGATGGCTTCCTCCGTAGAGACAAGAAGGAGAAGGCTGGCTTGCTACACATCTGAGCCTGAGGACTAACTGGGGAAGTGGAGCTGGCTAAGGCCCTATAGCTAGTTAACTTACAACCCAGCTCCAAGGATTAGAGCTAGCAACTCCTATTTGAGAGTGCTGGCCAGGACTCTCTTATGGACTGAGAGGGGGTGACCTGAGGCAATTAACCAAAGTGAGTTACATTTGGTATAGACTTAATAAATCAGACCCCATGAAGGGGTACATGTCTTGAACCAACTGAGTTTGAGTAACTGGTTGAAAACCTGAGAGGGTCTTGATTAGAGCCATGCACCTGTAGAGCCATGTGGGGGTATGCTGGAAAGCAGTACCACATCAAAGGCCCTATGTTAGGTAACATCTGTTGGGTGCATTCATTTCTGTTGCCATCATCTGGGTCATCTCATTTTCACATATGCACAACTCCCCAAATCCTTCCAGCTGCTTTGTATCTATTCACCTCCTTCAGGCTGTGCACAGTGGTACCCTGATTCTCAGCTCTTTGTTAGGCTTGGTTGCCTCCTGTGATCTCTTACAGGGTCTAGAAAGCCAGGATACAGAGTGGAAGTGCAAACAGACAGCAGGAGTTGTTAGCTGAGGAATCTATTCTCTGCAGCAGCCTACTGGCACCAGAGTTAGTTGTGACTGTGGGTGGAGAACGGGAGATGGTGCCTCTTGATATAGGGCATCTGGAGGAGCAGAACCTTGTGCAGACCCATAAATGAATTTAATAGCACAAAAGAAAAGCATAATCAAGATGAAGAGGACAATAAATCAAATAGCAGCACATCATTTCAAAGAACTACATAGTATTAAACAGGAAAGCTGAGGCCTAGGGTTATATATACTATAGAACAGGGGTCTCAAAAACACGCTGCCTGCGGGCCGCATGCAGCCCGTGAGGCTATTTTCTGTGGCCCGCGAGGTCCTTGCAGCTCCCCCACCCTCCTCCAGTGTTTACCTGGAGCGTCTCTGGCCCGATGCGCACCAGCTCCCTCCCTCCCTGCCTGTCCTGCCCCCACACCACTCCAGGATGTGTACGGAACCTGCGGGAGAAGAGGCACGGCTGTGTGTGTTGCTGTTGCTTCAGGCACCGCCTTCAGCAGCTCCCATTGGCCATGGTTCCCTGTTCCTGATGAATGGGAGATGCTGGGGGGGGGGTACCTGAAGCAACAACAACCCCCCGCCCCCCATGCCTCTGCTCCCCTGCGTTCCAGCCACTTCCTGGAGCAGCCCAGGGGCAGGCCGGGCAGGCAGGCAGGGAGCCTGCCCTGCCCCCGGTGTGCGCCGGGCCACAGCCTGCCCCCCGAAACCCTCCTGCAGTTGAAAGCCCTGCCACAACTCCCTGTGACACCCCTCCTGCACCCCAACCCACTGCCCTGAGCCCCCGCCGCACCCTGCACCCCTCCTGCACTCCAACCCCCTTCCCTGAGCTACCTGCCACACCCCTCCTGCATTCTGATCCCCTGCCCTGACCCCCTGCCACACCCCTCACCCCTCCTGCACCCCACACCCAAACCCACTGTCCTGACCCCACTGCCGCACCCCTCCTGCACCCTGATCCCCTTCTTCCATCTCCTGCTGCACCCCTCCTGCACCCCAACCCCCTGCCCTGACCCCCCTGCCACACCCCACATCCATTCTGCACTAGGACATGTACTAGTCCTCATGTGGCTCTCGTGGTCATTTGAGTTTGAGACTCCTGCTATAGAATATTCTGAAAGGCTAGATTTTCTAGAGGGTCAGAGTTGTGAAAACGAATCGTCCTACTTCCTAAAACATGCTATTAACCCAAAGCAAGAGTCCTGGGGGATTTCTCCAAGGCCAGACAAGCAGGAAGCATAAAGTTTATATGCCAAGACAAAGAGAATACACCTTCCCTTCCTTTCCCTTCCCTTCCCGGATCTGTAAACATCGTACTTTTTTCTGCCTCACACTAAGAGGCATCCAGAAGAGACTGTATCATTGAAAATGAGGAGCTTTTCTGACACAAGCACTGCAGAGTAGTGTCAAAATTCAGTGGTCAGTGGTTGGGGAGGTTAACAGAAATAGGGGAAAGATTGGGCACTTTTAGAAAGGAATTGTGGGTAACAGAATTTTTTAAAGAGCAGATATCTTTGGAAAACTTTAGAAAAAGTGGTGATGAAGAGGAAGAGGTAATAGTTACTGCAGATACCAATGCAGTGACAGAGCCTGTAGCTCCCTTTTGGAGGGGTTGCAAGGGCCAGTTTGACCCCTGGCACAGGCAGGCTGGCCTAAATTACAGCTCTGCTTCAATGGCCATGCTTCTGCCTCTGGCCTACTCTCTTCCTCATCCAGCACGCATAAGCCGCCTCCCACCCCTTTTAAAATATTTCCTGCTCCTGTACAGGCAGCACAGAACTGGGAGTCAGCTCTGCACCTGGTACACAGGCTCTCTGCACCCGTTCTATTCACAAGGAGGTGGCGGGGAATTTCTTAAGCTACCCGATAGTTCCTATGTGCCAGCCTACCAGGTGTAACAGGCTGTAGAGCAATATTGAACTGAGCTCCTAGATTGCATCCTAGCCTAGAAGAATTGGCTGAATTTTTGCCTACACATAGTTCCCACACAGTGTTCTAGGGAACAAACTTTATTTGAACCCAAGAGCTATCTGAAGTCAAAGGGGTTGCACCAGTACATCTGAGTGCAGAATCTGGCTCTATATGTTCAATTTTCAATATCTTTTCCTTACACTTCGGCATGATAACCAGGAGCAATGGGAGAATCCTTCTACCATTCACTTAACATTATTACATTCATACAGTTACTAATTCAAAAGTCTGTTGCCCTAGATGCTAAGGTATCTGCACTGTATTGTGAAAAGAATAGGTTCTATTATTATTTTTCTCTGGGTAAATTCTCAAGAGTGTCAAGTGTCATAGGTTTCTAAGTCTCATTGGCATGTAGGCTCCTAAGTTACTTAGGTGCTTTTGAAAAGTTTACCATATCCCCACCCTCAATTTAATTTGTACCACCCTTCTAAAATTAAAGAGATGGATATAATAATTGATCTGAAATATTTCACATGGAAAAAACTAAGTAAACAGAAGAACAGGTCAACTATATACTTATCTACTGCACAGAGATGTGTTGCGAGGATAAATTCATTATTTTTTCTAATACACTTTGAGAGGCCTATGGATGAGTCTTTGCAGAACTGAATTTAATTCCATATAAGTGCATATTCATACAGGAAGTGTTCACAAGTTCTTCCTATCAGGGACCAAAAATATTCTACTGTCCATTTTATCTGGCCAATCACAAAATTGGAGCAACAAAGCTCCAATTTTGAATGTTGCATGCTAAACACTCACAGCAAACTGGATTGAATACAAAAAGAGTTTTAAAAGTCATTATCACATAAATTCACAAATAAATTCAAGGAAATCAAAATCTGCTCATAAGTGTCAAGCAGGACAAATATTAAATTAATTTGAAAAATTTCCTACCGTGAAATATTCACCCAGTTTCCTTGGTTTTATTGCTCCTTCTATTTAATATGGCTAGATTGTTTCCTAATATGGCTTTCTTTGCATATTGCTATAAATTATTCCATTAAAAAAGCCTGTTTCCCCAAATTAGCAAAACTTTTGTCCTGCGTTAAAAAAAAAAATTATGTGAGATCAGAGCGTGGAACTCTGAAAGAGCTGGCAATGAAGAAGAAATGGGCAAAGTGGTGAGAATAACAAAAAGATTCCACACAGAATTCTGAAATGACATCCCCCAGGCCAAGATAACAGAAATTTACATAACTTTAATCTACACATGAAATTGTTGAGGACTTGTTTGCAAGGGCTAATGGGAAGCCTCTTACATGCATCTTGTTACAAAGACTAATCACACCACTGCTCAGATAAAATATTGCCTTAGAAAAAGAACCAGACTACTACACAAATGTCTGCCTGGGACAAGCAGCACCAATGCTTCTTTCACACCCTTCAAGAACAGCTTAGTTCAGTCAGCCTGAAGTCATGCTACATCTACTCCTCTGATGGATCCGGTTCCATGTCTTGGATATTAGATTGTGACCAATGAAGAGAGATTATAACGTGCTGTCTCTTCAGCATTACTCCCTCTTCAGCTTGTGTTTGTCACTGTTCTGGTTTTCAATGATGAAAAGATACTGGTAGGGGGTGGGTTAAAACATGCTGAGGTTGGTGGGTGTAACAGCAGCCTTCTCTTCAGGATAAATGTAATGAAGTCTTTAAGGTCATTTATATAACCATGTGTTGAAACAATAGGAACCCAACCCAAAACCTAGGCACATGGCAAGGCTTGAACAGAAGTTGAACCGTGTGACCCCAAGGGGAGAAATGTGGCATTGTAGGGGCTAGTGGGATGATTGGTGGAACTGTGTTTGTCCTTGTATCTGTGACAGAAACAGCAGAAAGATCAGATAGGCTGAGGGAAAAGGCAGCAGCAGTGCTTAATTTGTAAGAAAGAGGTGCCGGGGCTCAAGCAATTTTTTTACATTCATAACTGATGCAGCAAGCCCAGATGTGCCATGGTTATGAACTGCCAACCCTACTCAGTCCTGGCAAACCACAGCACAAATTAAGCGCTTAGCCGCAGATACAGTGACAGAAGTACTGGTAGTCTCACCCTGAGAAAAAGCTAACATCACATCTACATTTGAGCTGGGATGTATGACTCCTAGGTCATGTAAATGTATTTGCACTAGCTTGAGCAGAGCGAGCACGGGTACATCTATGCGAGCTGGGACTCACACCTTTCACACAGACAGATGTTTGCACAGAGAGGGAGTTTTGGGTAGAGTGCTGGCTGGAAAGAGGCTTGGTACAGTGCACAGAGAAAGTATCTTTTGCTATTGGATTCCTATTGTATTCAGGAAAACAAAACATTGTGTATATGCTTTATAAACAAATAGAACTGCATAAAAGAAATACCTGACTGTCATCAATTTCTCCATAAATAATGGAAACAACTGACAAGGCCTCAAACTTTGGCTAACTTCTTGGGCCAAGGGGGTAATGTTGTACAGCACTAGGATTTCATTTTTGCAGCTGTTTGCTAGCAGAGTTTAGTCTTCTTTGCATACATTTTATTTCAAAGGTTCCATAAATAGTGTTTGGCCACTAATTTTTCAGAGACCCTCCTGGAAATTGGATACTGGGAATTTATTGCTGCTACACAGATACAAGCATAGCAGTATAGAACTGACACCCCTTAGTAGATCTTAAGAAATATATGGTAGGACAAGAACTTGAACTTTAGCCAGGTTGACAACTGCTTTGCATCCCAGGACCAGTGCAATGCAGTCAGAGTGCACCAGAGAATCCGACTCCAGATATCCAGATGGCTAGTTTAGTATATCCAAACTAAAACAAAAGTTCTGCAGGGTAGGTATCAAATCAATAGCAGGATGCAATTATGAAGCCTGACTAAGACTTACTTGCACCCAGAGATTGAATTGGAAAAATAAGAATTACTCTTCCAGGCATCGCCTCCAAACTAACCCCTGTCTACCTGAAACATCAAAATCAGACATCATTCACAGCAGATTGGGCAGAATGTCATAATATCTTTGCCCTTTGCTGATTGACGTACTTTTAATTCCCAGAAAATATTGAAAAAATGTTGACATTTCAATTAGCATCACTCGTTTTCTGAGTTGCTGACCATCGAGATGAATAAAGGAGTTCTCATCTTTTGGGGTTTCTTCACATTTTGAGGACGTGCTTTAGTGCCAGAAGAGCTAAAATCTTATTCAAAAAACAAAATCCGAATTGTTGAACCACCATAAAACAGTCCAATTTGAGACTTACTTGCTTTAGTCTCATTTAAATGAGCTCCACAGGCAAAACCATAAAACATGCAGCACACAGATAAAAATATAGCAAGGAAGCCTCTTTATAAAATCTCACCTTTTTTAATTCTATAACAGGGGTGAAACTGAGACAACGGACAACAATAGACAACACAGGCACTTCTCAGCTTGTCCCATCGGTTTCTGTAGAATTTAAGGTTTAGTTTAAAAAAATTATTATCCTTTACAGTCTATTTATCTAAGGTTCCCATCACCATAGTATCTGAGTGCCTCACAATCATTATTACATTTATCCTCACAGCATCCAAGTGAGAGAGGGAAGTATTAGCCCCATTTTACTGATGGGGAACTGAGGTATGGGTTTTTATAGGTATTTAGGTGTTGCTCTGCTCAGCATTGCAAGGCCCATGCGATTGAGATGGCTACATCTCATTTTCAAAGGTGACTTAGGCACTGAGGAGTCAGATTTTTAAAGGGATTTTTGTATTGCTTGGCTGAGGGGATAGCTCCTAATCTGTAGGCAGCACATCACCTGGGTCAAATTTTCAGCCCCGAATTAGGCAGTCCCATGCTGCCTAGGCTCCTTATAGAGTTAAGGGACTTACTGAGTGCCTAAGAAAGGGATTTTTGGAAGGCAGCCCGCTGAGCAGGCAGCCACCTAAACTAGCCTGGAGTGAAATGCCAAAGAGAGGACAAGGGCTTAGGCACCTAAGCAGCTGATTTGGTGCCCATGGATGATGGGCCAGAGATTGGCATCTCCCTCCTTTTGGGACCCTCAGTCTTGAACCCTCTCCTGGATTTGGACACTTAAGCCAATGCAGCAACTTGGCTAGGCCATGTCCTAGCAGCGAAAACCAGCTACCTCTTTCTGGAGCCTGCTCACAGTCCACACCTCTCTCACCCTCCCCCTATAATTCACTGCGCCCTCGCTGTCTTTTATACATGTCCTGAGCTGCCCGCCACATATCCATGGGCTGCATCCGGCTCCCCTGTTGTGGGGTCTGACAGAGGCATGCTCAGAGCACCCCTCTGAGATCAGTCAACATTGGCCAGGTAAGCTTTCCCCTACCTAATCAGAAAATCCTCCTTCAGGGCCTCTGGGACTTCAGTTTGAGCTAGGGCTCCAAGCTGCTTCTTAGCTCTGGCATGGCACAGCAAGTCTTAGGCTGCTTTGAAAATGTGGATTGGGGGAAATGTATGCACCCAGGGGTATTTAGGCATCTGGGGGTTATGCAGTGCCAAAGCTGGGACTTTGAAAATGTCAGTGCCACCTGCATAGCGGGCTTGGGCACCCAGCTTCCTGTTTAGAGGCCTACGTTCCTTGAAAAATCTAGCCCTTAGGAAATGATTCCCATTGACTTTCAAGCCTAAGTCATTTGGGAAATGGGACTTGGACTTTATAGGGCTGAACAAAGAAACTCCTACATGCCCAGACCTCCGTCACATAGGAAGTCTGTAGAAGAGCACAGAATTGAACCCACATCTCTCAAGGGGAAGGTTCGCTCCCTAATCACTGGCCTAGCCACACATTCAGCAGAACCACTGCTATCTTACTACATGTAGACTAGAATTGCACAAATAACTAATTTCTCCGTTTGATGGCTGAACCAAAAAAAATAAAAAAAGGTTCAGGTCATATGAAATGTTTCAGTCAACTTCTGTCAGGGCTTAGCCATGAAAAGGACATGTCTCTGCTGCTCTTACCCTTGTAGCACAGCTACCCTGCTATTTATATGCATGCTAGTTGGATGAGAACTAACATGAGCGTATGTGAGCAGGGGAATGACACCCCTAGCTTGATGTGTAGACATAGCTTAAGAGAACCATATGCTTCCCATTCCCCTCACTGAAGTACAAATTGTGATATTGCTAATGATGACCATTTGAATGTCAACATTAAGTACTTAATTGCTAATAATTTTAGCAGAAACATCAAGCTATACCATAGAGTGTAGAGTTTAGCTGTCATCTCCGCTTCGCTGATTCTCAGTTGGAATTATTAGATGAGTTGAAACCCCTCAGTTGGAATTATTAGATGAGTTGAAACAGAGTAAGTTGTGTGTGTCTTTTGCCCAAGAGAGAGTATGGTTTTGGCCTTGCTGTACCTAATTACTGAATGTTTTCACTCATTTTCATACATATGAACATATACTATTGCACACAAGGATGGGGATAAACTGATGGTGGAGAAAGGGAAAGCCAGACTGGAAGAAATAGTGAGCAACTCAAGGAAAGGAATTCAAGGAAGGTTAGCTAGAGAGAAAGGGAGGAAATCTTTTGAAGGGGAAAGAATTTACACAAATGAGTCATGTCCATATTAATCAAATATGCAAATTATATCATTAGAATATTTTTGTAAAATCTCCAGATTTTGGGACAACCTGTCCTGGTCCACATCAACTTTTAAGTCATGCTCAGCATCATGTAATTAAACTCAACTTTTCACCACAGTTTTCAAACATGAGAAAATTATGTATGCAGACCAGCCTTGAAATGTCTCTGCTCTAGCAAGACTGGACCAGCAGCTTCTGCTGGTATGGTAAGTGCTATTAAATAAACTCTCTGCTGTGGTCATGTTGGGAAAAACATGTGTGTTTTTGAATCATGTTATTTTGGTCACGTTAACTTATCATGACTGAAAATCTCCATTAAGATGCAGGCTAACACATTCAAAGCTGTGGTAGCTGGCTGCATTGTAGCCCAGGCTAGGTGCAATATGGCCAGTCAGCTTGGCTTAAAAGATGTTAGCTTGCATCTTAATGGGGCCTTTCAGTCACGCTAAACTAACCAGATTGAGTGAATATGAACACTCCCTGTTGGCTGTCTAAACACTCCCTGTTGGCTGTCTAAATATACCCTCTGGGCTCTCTCTGAAGGAGGGGGATGAAGGGAAGCCTGGTGGGAGAACACGAAAGATCCTGAAGGCTCCACCCTCTTGTTTCTGGCAGAGACCCAAGCAGGGAAACAACATACCAGTGCAGTGCTCTGGAAAGCTCTAGAGGCCACATGGAATGTATGTATGATACTTCACCTGTCTTCTTTGCATTACAACTCTTGGTCCTAGAAACCACCAAGCAAGTTACAATGGTGGCAGAAATCCCCTTGCTTTACCTGTTTACCTGACTGATTGTCTTGCCAACTGATTGTGCAAAAACAAGAGCAAGAATTAACCTGTTCTCAGAGACTGAACTGTTGCTGTCCCTCCTCTGAGATGATCGCACCTCAGCATCCCTATCACGCATTGCTAGTTAGTGATCTAAGAACACCTAGTTTTATGTAGACATCACAGCCTTGCCTTGCCAATAGGCACCAGCTGAAATAAAGTTATAGTATTTTAAAAACCTCTCTTTTTATGAAAAAAGAACAAGGAGTACTAGTGGTGCCTTAGAGACTAACTGATTTATTTGGACATAAGCTTTCATGGGCTAAAACCCACTTCACCAGATGCATGCACTGAAAAATATAGTAGGAAGATATATATATACAGAGAACATGAAAAAATGGGGGTTGCCATACCAGCTTTAATGAGACTAATCAATTAAGGTGGGCTATTATCAGCAGGAGAAAAAAAACTTTTGTAGTGATAATCAGAATGGCCCATTTCAAACAGTTGACAAGAAGGCGTGAGTAACAGTACAGGAAAAATTAGCATGGGGAAATAGTTTTTAGTTTGTGTAATGACCCAAGTCTTTTTATGATTCCACTGAGGATTTAATGGAAAAATAATGTGACTGAGACCAGCTTGGAGGACAGGAGATAGAGGTGTGCTTACATGACCAGTACAGCACAGAATGTGGTGTGTCCCTGCGTTGTCTGAGGAGCTTTGGAGCATGGTGGTTCCAATTGCATATGTTTTTAATGATATTTAAAGGTATTTAAATTGATTTTGGTAATGAACCATGCCTGGGCCACATCCTGCCAAATGCCTTCTGCCCCACCCCCAAATGACTGCTTAGCATTGAAGCCAGCATTGACTGCATGTCCTGTCATTTTAATTTTCTGTTTTAGACAGAAAGGGAAAAGGATTCTGATCACTTGCCAGAAGCCTAACTTTAAAAGAACAGTACCAGGGAAAGTAAGCAACCAGGTCAGTTTCCCCCGTATCTAGAAATGCTCTGTGACTTACCTTCTGTGAGTAGGTGTTGCAAAGCTCACTGCTGGTCAATGAACACTTGAGAACAGGAGCACGCATATAAACTGAGGTGAACAAAAGTGGGGGGTAACAGGACCACACAAGTGGCAGAGCACAGTGGTATTTTCAGAAATGCCCATATGAATTCCCGGGCTGGGTGAAGTGCCCACTAGAAGCACAATAGCTTATGTGCATTAGCAATTTAGATAGGCTAAAGAAACTTGGATGAGCACTGTCAAAATGGGGTATTTTCAGACATCCTTGGAGAGTGGTCAAACACCCAGGAGGAGCAGCGGTGGCTGAGGCAGGTGAATGTGATGGGGAAGATGGCAGAAGGGATGGGGGTGCATGAGAAAGCTAGATGCCACACACTCAGAAATAAATGGCTTAACTTCAGAAATAATTCCCCTTGCAGCAGAATGGCTGGGCAAGGACTCAAAACTTCTTTTGCTAGCATGAAGTAGAAGCTGCTCCAGCATTTAACTGTCTGTACTATAAGCCATCTTGTGTTTACAACCACAAAGTTTTAAGAAACTCAATGGGAGTAGAATTCTAATAAGGGAGCCAGGAATGTCTGCTAGCTTTCTCCTGTGCACCTTAGGTGAGCTTATTTATGGACACATTTTCTACAAAAGATATTATGAGCCCCGAATGAACAGATAGGGCCTTCAACACTCCCTGAAGTTCAGCCAACTTGTTCTCACTCACCCCAGTGAGGGAAGTGAATGTCAGAGCTGAGTGGCCCACTGAGAATGCCCTTCTCCAAGTGCCTAGCGTTTAAAACGGGGACTGTAAGTGAGAGCATCCCAGTTGATGAATGGATCATTCTGCCGAAGCATATGTACCACTGCCTTCCAGTGGCTTATTGCAGAAGAGAAAAGCCCTGATACGGCTAATAGTGAAGATCAACACTATTATCAGTTAATGTTGCCAGTCTCTATCACCCACTTGTTAAATTTTCAAACAAGCAACTTTGTGCTTTGTCCCAGCTGCCCCTCATCCTGGGGAGGTGCTCCTTGTAAACATCCACAAAACTAGCACATTATCCGCCTTCAAGTACCTCCTTGAAACTGTGCTTTGCTGAAATGCCTACAAAAAGCTTGAGATTAGCTAGACAGGGTCACAGCACACCCAGTGGCCTATCATGCTGACCAACGTTTTCTTATTGTTTCCTTATACTCCCCCATCTGTCTGTATCCACCTCTTGGCTCCTGTTTTATACTTTAAATGTAAGTGATTTGAGGCAGGGACCATCTCTTTGTTCAGTGCCTAGCACAACGGGGTCCTGGACCATGACAAATGAATAACTTATTTCCTAATGCCAAGTGTGAGGCCACACCATAGAATTTAAATTGGTTAGACAAAATGTTGAAAGGGGATTGCTGCATGTTGTGACTTGTGGCATGCATCTCAGTTCCACGACAGGCATGTTATGTGCTGGATATTTGACTGCAGAATGCTATCTAGTGCTGTGACAGCACCTAACATGTGACATGCCTTTCCATTAATTGGTATGCCTGCCATATGCTATGAAATCTGGTACTTAGGGACGAACAGTACTTCAAATGAAAATGATTTGGCACTTGGTGATTATTTCCCTGACTACAGCATTTGTCATAGTAGCAGTACATCAGCAGTAAAGATGTCTTTATTTGGTGACAAACCCAAGGTACGTGCTTGTACATGATTAATAAAACCAGAAAAGTTCATCAGAAACTAAAGTTGCCACAAAATTAAAAGAATGTCATGTAAGACAAATGATGATGAAATGTTCATTGGAGCATCCAAGCAATTTTCCCTATGGGCAGTGAATCATTATGGGCTACAGGATTTTGTTCTCCGAGGGTATGTCTACACTACATCTGGGAGCAAGCCTTCCAGCCCGGGTCCACAGTGGGGATTGCACACTAAAAATAGCTATATAGAAATTGTGGCACACACTGAAGCTCGGGCTCTGAAGCCTGGTGGGGTTTGAGCTTTAAAGCTCAGGCTCCAGCCCACATGGCAACATCAAAGTAATGTCTAAACAGCTATTTTTGTGCATCATGCTAGCACAAGTCTTTGGACCCAAGCTGGAAGGCTCAGCCCCACATGTGGTGTAGACATACCCAGAGTGATCTCTCATAATTCGTTACCCTAAAGTAGAAGAGGGCTAGAACAAAAATCTCAGATCTGATAGACACACACTTTCTAATACTGAAAGGCTTGGGTTCAAATTCCTGGATCTAGACCTGCTCTGTAGTTCTTTGTGCAAGTCAGATCAAGAACTGGAAAGTGCCTATTTTCTGGATCCATTTTGGCTGCATCTTGTAGCAATGGCTGATCTTGCAAGAATCCATCATTCAAGACAACAAAAACCTGATAAAATTGATCTTGCAAAGTATTTGTCATTCGGAGCTGCAATCTTGGGAGAACAGCTCACAAGATTCCAGTCCATAGGCTACCTGTGGTTTGGCTTCAAACCTAAAGTGTGAATCAGAGCCTCCTCAGCAGAATTCAGCTTACAGTTCCGTAGTTTTTATTTTCAAAAGGTTTCACTGAGATTTAACTGCGTGAACAGAAACTTCCTGTCTGCATGGCATCCATTTCTCTGTGAAAACTATTAGGGAAAGACTTTAAGCACAAAGGAATAATCATATTGAAAATAGTGAATCAATGCAATACAGTAACTTGTGTTGATAAACTTTCTGATTAAAGAATTGTTAAATGTGGGGGCGAGGGGAGGATAAGGGCTATGATGAATGGAGCTGTGTAACATTAAGGAGACATGATTCTTTTTAAAATCTGTCCAATATCTTTAAATATATGGGGCCTACTGTGGGAAGGCAGTGTCCTGATGCAATTCAAGACAGAGGATCTGAAGCAGAAAGAGATACACACTACTTTCTCATGAAGACATTCGTTCTCTCTTTGTTAGATGTTTCCCTTTGTTTAAAATAAAAGTAATCTAGACTGAAGGCGTGATTCTTATATACTTGAAGGCCTCTTTACATCCCTCTAACCATATAAAGAGGTAGTAAATTGGATATAAATGTAATTTACACCCATTTTCCCTTTCCATTACCAGAGAAGTGTACCTGAGAATCAGGCCCAGAAAGTTCCTGTCCATGTGGGGGTTTGTTGGATTTTGCAAAGTGAGTGTAAAGTGCTAGCTGAACACCAGGAAATCAGAATGGTAGCATATTATATACTCAAGGTGCAATGAATTGTGTCCATAGTGAATAGAAGACATACGCATAGTGCTCATATATTATGGCAATCATGCAGGAGACCATATAAATATCAAGATAGATTTGTTAGTTGTTTTGTTTTTCAGGACTGCAAAGCAACTTTCCTATGATCTGTCTTCCTTCTATGGCTGATGGGATATCCTGACTTGCATTGGGATTCTGATGTTAGTAACCTGTGGCTGGAGCAGGGAATCTCCCAACGGAGACAAGATTTTCATTCATTCTCCTGTAGCAGTTTTCTAAAACATTCTTGTACACATTCTTATTTTATATGCTGTTTACTGAAGGCATCAGAACTTGGTTGTGTAGTGAATATAGTATACCTTTCCTGCATAGGAAAACTCACTGCTACATTGTTCATTGTTACACCTCCATATATTTTACAAAATCTTTTACAAGTCTTCTATATTTATTTATTAAATAGATGATTCTATTTGACTCGGAAATCTTACAGATAAAAATATATTAATTGAAATCTTACAAAACGGGGGTAGATGAACCAAAATCAGGATAAGACTAAAACAAACACCTGCTGGTACAAAAGTGCTATTATAAAATTCTAGCAGGGGTGTTTCTCCATTACCTTGCACCTTATGTTGTGATTTTCACTTGTGCAAACTGGATGTAAAATGAGAATTTTCCACTCACTTTCACAGGTGGTTGCATTTTAACCTGGACTAAATGTGGAATTGAGCTAAATAAAGCCAGTTCAGTGACAATAGGAGGAATTCTTGATTTTGGTACTGTGCTCAAAGAAGTGGATGTTTGGCTCTCTATAATTCTCATTAGCAAAAATACTGCTTACTAGAAAAATTGTGCATAGTGGCATCAAACATCACATGCTGTTTAACAGTAGATATTAGCAATACACAGAAACCTCATATTTTTAAAATCTAATTGTTTATAACATTAAGCCATGGCTCTGTATTTACTTCTAGGACCTCTAGTGTGCATCATGTGTCTCGTGTGTGCTTGATTTTTAATGATATTCTGAATAATTCATTAGAAAAACCTCGTTATTTTCTTTACTCTGGTTTAATTAACCTCTTGGTGCTGTTGGTGTGTCCCAAGATCCTGATATAAAAGCTTAATGCATTGTGCATTTGCATGCAACATTCCCTGGAAGACGCTGGTGTCCAAGGACTAAGAAGTTAGTAGCTGGGCTCTCACTTAATGTTATATGTGTAGGTGACAAATAATAACTGATCACTCCCTTCATATACTACCTTACAGTAACAGTATTTATCTGCCGGCTGAGAATAGCCAGAATGCAGTAGTTCCCCCTCTTATCATCCTGAGGCAGGGGTAGTGGCATCAGAATCCACTATGCCAGCGCTACATCAGTTGGAGAGTCCCTCATCCTGGGAAGATCTCTAGCTAGGCTGAATCAGCTGTTTACTGATGCATATTGCCTTGAGAATCCCCGGGGGAGAGCAGCGATATAACCTTGCTCCAGAACACTTCACTACAATTGGAGGCAATATAAAAAGTTACTTAGTCTAAAATGTCAGACAACAAAGTTATACAGAGCAGTTACAATTCCACTATTATAAAGAGCCCTATGGGAAAACAAGAAACCAGAAGGCTAGAATACACAAAGAAGCAAATTTATGATAGAAAGTACACAGATCTGAGCAAAGTACATCCCTTCCCCCACCTCCATTTTACTTGAATTACACTGACCTCTAGCATACTGCATTGCTTAATACCTTTTATTAAACAACCTCTTTCATGTCCAACCATGAACCCGTGCACTGTTATTTCCACTTTGATGCCCATCTTGTTATGGGAGGTGCTATACTTGGCAAGAGAGTTCATCTTGCAAAATCAAAAGCAATAAACTGTTAAAATAAAAGGACCTAAGTGGCCAAAATGTGTCCAGAGCTTAGCATGCCTGTACATAACAGGATGGTGTTTGGGCTACAGCTCAGAAAAGTCTGATGGGGTGTGTTCCATCAGTGAATTCACCAAAGGGAGCTCCAGGGTGAAGAGGTCACACACTTGGGACCCAATCCTGCAATCACATCTGTGTGCTTGTACACCTGCACATTTGTTAATCTAGTTACATGATCAAATCCTTAGTGCATACATGCTCTGACGTCTCTGTGATCCCCTCATATCTCAATCCTACCTTGATTATTCTGGCTAGGATCAGGAATACCCTGCAGAGGTCAAATTGTGCACCCAAGACATGGGTGCAATATTAACATGGCTTTTCTAGTCACAGGCACAGATTGTACCTGATTGTACAATCAGGGCTCAAGTAGTCTTTCTTCTTCCACACCCACACAGGTGCTAGGCATGATTCCCATCCTTGTATTTTCTGAACACAAGGGTCAGGGGATTCTGGTGCTGCTGGTAGCATTGGAATTCTTTCAAAGGGCATGAGGCAAGCACTTTCAAAGGGTACTGCAGGAACTGGCTCCAAAAGGCATCGTACCTGTCTGAAGCATAGTGCCTCTAGAAGCTCCTAATGGGGAGGTGCACAGCCACTGTCCTGGCTTCTGAAGGCTTAAAAAACAACAATTTAGCCCTTAACATACACCCGATTGGGAGAGGGGAATAAATGAGTGCTAGAATTTGGTCCCATGTTTTAAAATGTTTTACAGTTTTGAGCCCGCTCTGCAGGTGGTGCATAGAGCTATGCCATCTTATTACCACTTGTGATTTCCCATCCATTTGCCTCAATGGATCTGGAAAAAAGGGAATTCTTTACTGGGACTAATTCTCCACCGACTGCTGCTACTTTCCTTACAAACGTAAGAAGTGTGATTGCCTCACTTATATAACACATAGATTTAATAAATGTACAGAATCATAGCAGCAGCTGGTGTATACTGGCATAGCACCATTGTTCTGCTGATTTACACTGCCTGGTGATCTGGACCACAGTCTGTAACAGTCAGTTTTTTCCCTTTATTTCTCTTCTCATCAATAACAGCAGCAGTGATTGGATTATTTTCAACATTAAGGAAACTGAACACAAAACCTCTGTGGTGAAGTTATGTTTACAAGCACATATCAGTGCTTGACTTTACCTCATCATTCAGGAATGTTAGAGTTAAAAAACCAACCCCCAGGTTTTAGAGTCCCAAGAGATTCAGAGTAAAAGGAACACTACCAATGTGAAAAAGCATTTCCATCTGAATACGTTTAGATGCATAAGAACTTATGATCTTATGTTATGTTCTATGTTCTCTGTTTTAAATTAATTAATTACTAACAATTAAAATGGATACTGTCCTTTTAAGTTTAAACTTTTGTGACAAAGTTCCTCTTCTATCTTGGTGGGTCCTGAGCTTATTGGCAGATTTGTTTGCCTCAGAGATTCACCATGTGGGTAAGGGAACAGCCCAGAGACCTTCTCCTCTGGTAGGACCCACCGTCCAGGTCAATTCCTCCTGTGTCTGATCAGGAGTTGGGAGGTTTGGGGGGAACCTAGGGCTGCCCTCTACTCTGGATTCCAGCCCAAGGCCCTGTGGACTGCAGCTATCTAGAGTGCCTCGTGGAACAGCTGCGCGACAGCTACAACTCCCTGGGCTACTTCCCCATGGCCTCCTCCCAACACCTTCTTTATCCTCACCACAAGACCCTCCTCCTGGTGTCTAGTAATGCTTGTACTCTTCAATCCTCCAGCAAAACGCCTTTCCACTCTCAACTCCTAGTGCCTCTTGCTCCCTGCTCCTCGCATGCACACTACAAACTGAAGTGAGGTTCTTTTTAAACTCAGGAGCCCTGATTAGCCAGCCTGTCCTAACTGATTCTAGCAGTTTCTTCTTAATTGGCTCTAGGTGTCCTAATTAGCCTGCCTGCCTTAACTGGTTCCAGCAAGTTTCTGCTTGTTCTGGAACTGCCCCTGTTATTTTACTCAGGGAAAAGGGATCTACTTAATCTGGGACTAATATATCTGCCTTCTAACACTCTCCTGTATTCATCTGGCCTGACCCTGTCACACTTTTAAGAAACCCAACCTTTTGAAAGTTTGGACATTCACTTAATGTAACCGACCTTATAGACTCAGAAATGTAGGGCTAGAAGGGATCCCAAGAAGTCATCAAGTCCAGCCTCCTTCACTGAGGAAGGCCCTAGTAAACCTTGACATTTCTGACAGGGGCTTGTCCAACCTGTTCTTAAAAACGTCTTTTGATGGAGATTTCACAACCTCCCTCAGAAGTATATTCTAGAACTTACACTGATAGAAATTTTTTCCTAATATCTAACCTAAATCACTCTTGCTGCAGATTAAACTCATTATTTCTTGTCCTATCTTCAGTGGACATGGAGAACAATTGGTCACTATCCTCTTTATAACAGTCCTTACCATATTTGAAGACTTATCAGCTTCTTCCCCCTGACACACCCGACTTCTTTTCTCGGGGTCAGGTTTTCTAAATCTCTGATCATTTTTGTTGCTCTCCTCTGGAGTCTTCAATTTATCTACATCTTTCCTAAAGTGTGGCACCCAGAACTGGACACAGTATTTAAGCTGAGGCCTTAACCGGTGCAGAGTAGAGCAGGACAATTACTCCCATTTCTCACATACAACATTCCTGGTAATACACCTCAGAATGATATTAGTCTTTTTTGCAACTGCATTACATTGTTGACTCATTCATTGTGATCAACTTATAACTTCTAGATCCTTTTCAGCAGTAGTACCACTTAGCCTGTTAGACCCCATTTTGTATATGTGCATTTGATTTCTCCTTCCTAAGTATAGTACGTTCCCACTTGCCTTTATTTAATTTCATCTTGCTGATTTCAGACCAATTCTGTAATTTGTTGAGGTCATTTTGACATATGTCAGATCCTGCATTGATACCCTCCGAAATTCATGCTATCTTTTTAATGCATAACCATTTCATTTTACCAGTGACCACAGAAAACAGAATATCTTAATTTTAATTGCATGGTGGCTATGCTGTTTTATGGCCTTCTTTATAATCATCATAGTACATATAAGACTTTTATAACTTCATAATTAGACAAATTACATAAGGAAGAAGCATAGACCTGAAGAAGAGCTCTGTGTAAGCTGAAAAGCTGCTCTGTTACCAACAAAATATGGTACAATAAAAGATATTATCTCACTCATGTCTTTCTACTAAGGAAGAACGTCTTTTCATGCTCTTCATTAAAGGGTCCATGCCTAGGAGGTTCTGTGGAGACCCAGCTGAACCTTAACAATAAGTTTCAATATGCTCAAGGTTCTGGATATCTTGTAAGTTTAACTTTAGCAATGAATTTCATGAGTTCTAACTTTTCTAAATTATCATTCTTGGAATATGCACTTGAACCACAGCTAAGTGTCCACAACCTTAATTTCACGGTAAAAGAAATCTGTGTGTGGGTCAGATATGTCACTATGGTGTTTCTTGCTCACATGCACAGATTGATTTCCTGTAACTGCAGTGTACAGATATTGCTGAACCTAGGCCCTTATAGCCTTCTGTTTCTGTGTTTCCAAAAAGATAACAGATGCAGTAATCTAGAGGCTGATGATTGAGCCAAATCATCAGTGAAATCAATGAAAGTTTCTCTTGACTTTGTTGGGCTTTAGATTTATGTATTTGAATTTATAACAATAAAAAAAGTCTTTCCAAAGTTCCTGGCACCCTCATACATAACACAATAGATGAGGTCCTTAGCTTACTTAGTGTTTTCCCAGGGGTTTTCCATTGACTGGTTTGGTCTATCCTGATATTAAGCCTTATTGTCATAAATATTTGTATTATTTATACATTGGTCCTTCCTTTCAGTTCTATACTTGCATTAAAAGAGATTTCCATTTTTTAAAACTTAAAATCCACAGCTGTTGGGTTACTCATTGCCCTCGATCTGCATCCGCTCCTCTTGAAAAGTCCCTTGTCCAGGCTCTCGTAATCTGCTTTCTTGATTACTACAACCTTCTCCACTTTGGTGTCCCCAGCAGCAACATTGCCCCCTTTCTAGTCCGTTTGAAACAGAGTTGCTAAGATAATCGTTTTTGCCTGTCATTCTGACCATATCACCATCCTCTCTGAAGCCCTCCACACTGATTCCTCCTTTTCCACTACATCAGTTTCACAGCTGTGCCTTTCTGAAATTTCATGCTCTTGTCATGCATCAGGTATCACTCCTGCCCCCACAACGATGATAGACTTGATCACCGCTTGTCCTCTTCCGCCACAACTATCTTAATGATTCCTGCTCATGAACTGATTTATGGATCCACTGCCTTTTCATTAAAATCCCTCCTCAAGACAAACTTTCAGTCTATAAGAAATTAGACAATTGATAATGGATTAGTTGGTGGCAGTTGTGCACAGCTGATGCTTATTTATGAAAAGAAGATAGGTGTGTCACAGGTCAGGGCAACTGCATCTGTATTTCCCCTCAGTGGAACAGCAAAGGCACCTACTCTCAGCTTCTACCTCCCCAGCTGTTGCCTTTCTGGGGGGAGTCCAAGAGTGGTTTTTGAGGTTGTCTCAAATTTTGATTTGAGTGTATCATTTTTGGACTACAGTATGCAGGAGTGGCCTCTTATCTTGTATCAATTACTTTTATGCAACATTTTTCTTTCAGCTAGCATGAGTAGGCATAATATAAATGATTTGGGTGATTGCCCAATCTGTGAAAATAGTGCTGGCATTTATAATGTCTGGTATATCTCCTCAGCTTCTTGAATTCTTCCTGTTAACCAGTGTCCACCATATAGACCATACAGGCCTCCTCATCAGTGATTGCAACACTGTCCAATGACCTCCAGGTGGGCACAGCAATAGCCGGTTACCATCATCTACTGAGATAGTTGATTTTTGGTAGTTGAGCACACAGGTGGAATCAAGGTGCTCCAGAAAATTGGGCATCCAGAACAGTGCCCACTTTTCTGAACTTGTGCATCTTCCTCCCTCAGCTTTGAAAATTCTACCAAACTCTGGAGAGTTCAAAACTGAGCAATGACAGTCTCTGCTCTGCAGCCAGATTGCCACTTTGAAAATTCCCTACATGGTCATTGTCTGGTGAGGACCAACCAAACCTTTTCATTGCCATGCCAAAAAGAACCTATAAGACTGCTCTTTCTAATATTTTATCTGCTCCCACATCATTTACAATAGACAAGGGCTTCTGAGACGGAGGGTGGGGGGTGGCAGGCTCACACAATTCCTAGAGCCATGTGTAACTTTAAAGGTCCCAAAAGCATTCAAGAAATTTTAAAAAGCAAACCAATTTCCAATGATTTGGAAGAATATGGTCACATTAGGAAAAGTTCTTGTATATTTCAACAACCTGGAAGTTGTCATCCCAAATTCCACCGCACTGTTGCAACTGTCATATTTGTGTGAGAAAGTCTTGAAATATGATGAAGTTATGGAATGGTTAAGTGTGCTGGCATTTTTATTTATCTAAGCGTGTGAACTATAGTATGGAAGCATGATAGAGTTTTATGGATGACCAAATATGGGATATTTGTACTGCGATAGTGCCTTCTAATCTGAGATTTCAATTTGCTCTACAACTTTTCATGAACTAAGCCACACGGCAGCTCAGTGAGGTAGGGGAAAAGTGTTATCTTCATTTTAGACATGGGGAAATTGAAATACAGAGAGGTTAAGAAACTTGCTACACTCAGTCATGCCTGTAGTCAGACAGCTGAGAGTAGAACCTGGGTTTCCCTGTCGTGTGCTGTCACTGTAAGAAATTCCTCATAGAAAGGTGCCCTAGGCTGAGAAATTCTCTTGGCCACCCTAACTTGAATGGACAGTATTACCTGTAAGGATTCCATAGTGTATCTAAACCTATTTGAAAGGTAACATGATTATCTCATTATCTTTACTAACATCCTTCTCTCTTACTTGGTACCAAATCAGACTAAACTGACTTGTTAGATACATTTGACAGCAAGACATGGGCTGCTCCGAGTGGCAGTCTCGCACAGTTTGCTGGCCTAGCATCATTCTGCTCCTGCTGTGTGATTATTTTTCCAAAGCACTGGAGGATCCAGGGTATCAGAACCATAAAATACAAATGAAAATACAAAGTAAGATAAGAATTTACAATATTTTCCAAGCTCACAGAAGGTCAGTCACACCATATTATGTGTATGTGGGGGGCAGAGATACCAGTTAGGCTGAACACAGATAAATGAGTAGGTTCTATCTATTTTGGTCTGGGATAATTAAGACCTATTTTTTTGTTTATGACAACGTTACAGAGAATTTAAACCAGTCATGCCCCATTTAAGGGAACTAATTCTCTCTTGTAGTTTTCCTCTCATAACTGAAGACAAGGATCAGACTTCTCAAAATGTGCCTCAAGATGAAGCATACAGTGGCAGTTATTCACTGTTAATTCTTTTATCCTTTCTTAAGATCCTCTTATGTAACTGCTTTGTTATGCAATTAAACAGATGCAGGTTGCCACATGTCATACAGGGTGCAAGGAAGCCTGGTCATACCTTAGATAAGCTGTGGAATTTTTCTGGGTTACAGTCGTGGTCAGTCATACCAGTTAATGGTTATGAGTGAACTGGGACTCATATTTGAGGTGCAAGATCTTAGTTCAGAACCCACACAAGTAACCCACACAAGTGCCCCCATTTCCTGAGCATCTGTAGTTCACAAGATCTGCAAACCCCCCAGCTTTCCCTGCAAAGGCCTCTTGCTTCCTTTCTACATAGTCAAAAATATAATAAACTATCTGTATTTTGCAACATTCTAGAGGTGCTAAACTGAAGCTGTGTGGTGGCTCCAGATGGGTTCCCTCCCTCTATCTCTTACATAAACACACAGTGCAGCATGCTATCATAAACCCCAGCATATTCTTTTAAACAGATATCTTTTAGCTGTTCAATTATTTGACAAGGAATTCTTATTTCAAAATATTTTGGAACGTACCCTAGAAATTCAAAGAGAAAAGTTAATTTGTATGTCTCAGTCCACAGTTTTTAGATGTTCTCTCTTCTTTAAGTGCAAAAAACTCATCTCAACATTAACTATGGAGCTGCAACTGATGCCTCCATAACACAGGTAATGGCTCTAAATTATATTGCTATACTCACACTATTAGTAGTTGTGGTGGCTTTGAGGTAGCTGTCAGAGTGATGTCTGAATGATTTGTGTTCTGGCCCCTTCTGGAGATGGATGAAAATCGATGCATCAGGGGTGTTTGATACTGTTGACCAGAAGGTGTTCCTGACATGGACCCAGGAAGGGATAGATGGAATTGCTCCGTTTTTTAATCTTTGAGAGGGCCAAGAGGGCGGAATAGAGAGATTGCTTAGCTGTCTAGGGGCAATCTTGTATGTCTAATCTACAGTTTTATTTTGCTTTCCCTCCTGTTCAAGAATCTATTTGACGCCATTAGGAGAGATAATGAGAAGATATTGTCTGTGATAATTCACTATACAGATGACAACCAATTGTCTGTCTGACTGAAATGGTTATTAGATTGAGAAAAGCTGCTATCTTTAAGGAATCTAGCAACCTTTGGGTAACTCAGGTTCACATGATAGAGATCTTTAGGATCCTTGCCTGCTGCTGGATATCCTGAGAGCAGCAGTGGCCAATAGCCCTTCCTACCATCTGCAACTGGCCAGAAGGTTGTCAATGTGCAGTTGGACTGTTGCAATGTGCTCTACATGAGACTGCACCTGAAGACCACTTGGAAAGTGCCAGTGGTACAGAATGCCAGAATGCATTCCGTTAAGTGATGTCTCTTGCAGACAGCACATTACACCTGTGGTGTGATTTGCACTGGCTTCCAGTTTGTTTCTGGGTGTAATTTAAGGTGTAGGTTTTAAATCCTTTTGGGCAGTGCCGGGTTTACAATGGCACGAATGGCTTCATAGACCCAGGCCAATGCTCAGAAGGGGCCCTAGCCTGCTCTGCTTGCACTGTGTCCTGAGACCCTGCCAGCCACCCTACCCCACCCACCACTTGCTCCTCTTGGCCTGCCCACCAGCCAGCCGAGGGCTCCTCTCTATCCCCTGGTCCCACCCGCCAGCTTCCTGCCAGCAAGTTAAAGAAGTATGGATTGGATGAATGGACAATAAGGTGGATAGAAAGCTGGCTAGATCATTGGGCTCAATGTCTAGTTGGCAGTCGGTATCAAGCAAAGTGCCTCAGGGGTCGGTCCTGGGCAGTAAAAGCAGCAGAGAATCCTGGGCAGTGTTCCTGCTAATTTTTCACACCCATGTGCGGAATTAATTTTGTTATATGCACAAATATGGAGGTGATATGTGAGGGTTGGGTGCAGGGCCGGTCCCTCACTCCAGGGGTCGGTCCCCCCGCACCATGCTCCATTGCCCCATGGAGGCCCACAAATGTTTGGTGATGGGCCCACAAAAGGTTAATCTGGCCCTGCTTTTGGGGCCTTGACATTTCAGAGACTGTCTCTCTCCTCATGTGATAGCACACCAGTTAAAATCAGCTGAGGTACTTTGTCCCACTGGTTTCCATGGGAGGGTGTTAGCCTTTTCAGTGAGCTCTGAACATACTTTCCACACTAATGTACCAGAGCCTGCATTTCTTGACTTTCAATTCATGTTGTAAAACATATTTGTAGATCTAGCCAGGAAGCTCCTGCCAAGTTTTTTTGGGTCAGAAAATGCCAGTTTGTTGAAACAGACTTTTCACAGAAATGTATTGTCTCAGCAAAACTGCCATTGAGAAGGGTTGTCAGGTCTAGGAGGGAATTTCTGGTCAAAATGAAAGACAGACAGACCTGCCCAGAATAGCCAATAACTCTTAGGTTCCCAGGTGCATGCCCTGACCACGGAGCCATTGGTTATTGAGGAAGGGTGGTGGTGGTTCCTCTTTCTCTGATTTTGACCAGAAATTCCATCCTGGACCTGACAAATCTTCCTGGAGAAAGTTTCATCAAAGTTGATAGAGCGCTCTTCCTGATTTGGAGCAGGGACTTGAACCTTATCTCCCACATCCCCAATGAGTTCTAGAAACACTGGGCTATAGCATCAGTCTCTTTCTGGCCCAGCGACTACTTAATTAGCTATACTAATTCAAACAGCTCCAATAGGAGAGAGACTGACTATCAGCCAGGTGTGGGGACAGAACAGAAACTTTATATACCTGTCAACAGGTTAAACATCACGTATGCCCTCACCATCAGACTATGATGGGTGTCTGTCTGATTTCTTCCTGAAATTTTTCTGAAGGTCTTGGGTTCATTCCACATTGGAGCAGAAACAACTTCTTGAAACTTCAATTTTTCATGAAATGGAATTCTGGTTTTCTAGCCATTCCTATGCGCCTGTTCTTCTAAGCTTTTTCTGAGAGGGAAGAGGTGCAAAAAGTTCAGTGAACCAAGGGAGCTGGAGTGAACACCTTCGCTTTAGAGCAAATCGAGGGGAGTTTTTAAGTCATGGAAACTGGCCCAGATGCGTAGTGATTGGATTTATTTTAATAGATTATGCACACATGCCAAGAGCATTTTTAAAAAAAAGTTTAAATAAATATTTTTAAAAATTTGCTTTATATAAATGGTATTAGATCTTAAGATGTGCATATAGCCTGATCCTGTGTTCTATTTAATATATATCCTTATATATAAAGACAGAGAGAGAGAGCTGTGAAGGTGATCACAAGGTTTTAAAGAGCAGAACACATGCTTTGAGGATGGTCTATAAAATGTCTCTTGGCATGCCCGCCTATTACTTTTTTCTAAGATCTTGTTTGTTAGAGAAATAAATGTAGCACTCAGAAGAAAAATGCTGTAGCTGTTTTTACCAAAACTCTTATTCATTAAACCACTGGTATCATGTATACTGGACTTCAAAGTGAAGACACTGTGCAAAGTCCATTTGCCTTTGAAGTCTTTGAAGTGTTCCCAGAAGCTAGAGAGAATCCGGTGGTTTTTAAGAAATAAAAGTCGTCTAGTTACAGCTAGCCTAAATCTGCTCCTCAAATGCCAGGCTGCAAGTAAACGTAAAGGCTATATTAAAAAAAAAAAATTAAACCCAACAACAAAAAACAACACTGTCACGTGTTTTCCCTGTAAGAGAAGCTATATCCTCATCTGTAGGTAGTTCAAAGGCTGAATTGGCTGCTAAGTGCTGGTTTCAGTTGACTGTGGAGAGCTTAGGATCCCAAAGGCTCTATCATTTGATATAATTACAAATAATCAAATAAAATAAAGTTATGCACACACAAAGCCACCTTTTTGGCCAAGTAATCTGGAATTTAACAAACAAGTGACAGTCTATGTTGTAGGTTTTTTGACCCAAACTATACAACTTTATATAAGATTATAGCCCAGCGCTGATCATGTAAACATGCATGTCCTTAACTTTACACATTAACTGCAGTGGGACTGCTCATAGGGCACACGGATGATACTTTGCAAGAAAGGGAACTAGGATGATTAAAATCCAATATTAAGAATAACACTCCCTATTACATTCTATAGGCTTTTAGTGTAATTAATATAGAATCCCAATACAATTATCTACAACCCTATTGGTTTAATTCCCATTAAATGCTATAGGACTTTTCCATAAAGATGTTTCAGCCATGGATAGTTTGATTTACTCACACAAAACCCTTGTCACAAACCTCACATTAAAGAGCGCAATAACCATACAGAATGGATGTACCTGCAATTTAAGGAGACCCACTGAAATTTGACTGAATCATTTAAAAAAGATAGAGGCCTTGAGTTTCAAACTTGAGTGGCTACAATCGAGCAGTTAAATCCATATATAAAAGCTGATCCCACACCCACTGAACTCACTGGGAAAACTATTGATTTCAATGCAGAAGGAGTAGTCTTTAGGCACCAAAATAAGTGCTTTGTTTTCAGAGATATTAAGCAGTCACAGCTCCCATTCTAGCCAACCCCTGAAAACGAGGCCACTTTTATCTAGGTGCCTAAATATGGATTTAGGTACTTAGCTTTAGGCAGCCCGCTTGAGAATTTCAGCCGAAGTATTTTAAAACAAACGGGATATTTTGTAAAGCCAGACCAATCAGACCTTGTGTGCATGTGTTATTATACAATCAGTAATTACACGATCACTTACTATTTTCAATACAAGACGCCCCAACCTCCTATGTTTACACCAAAAGTGGTGTCTGAGTTCCATCTGAATAAGATCATTGTCTCCTCGTATTCCTCCTCAGACCTCATTCTGAGCCAGGGAAGTTAGACTCCATACTCAGAAGTCAAAAATATTTGCACTGGAAGAAAACACTTAGGAAATCTAGACTTTTTGTAGCCTTTGGGGATCATCACAGAGTAAATTCCATCTCCATACAATGTCTAAGTGGATCAAGCCACATTTTGGGACTTGTTACATGTTAATCATGTAGGAGTACCTCAGAATTTTATGCCTCATTCTGCTAAGGGTAAGGCAGCTTTGATGGCTTCCCTTCGTAGTGTTTCCTGTAGATCTGCTTTTTGTAGTTCTGCACATACATGCACAGCACTATTCCTTTCACTTGGTATTTTAATCTCATGCTCACTTTGCAAGTAAAATCCTGTGATATTTGTTTAATTAAAACTCCTCAGCCCACCAACCTGGTTGTTGTACCAGTCACTGAACTTCCATAAGTGGGAATATGCAGAGGCCACTTTGAAAAAGAAAGGTAGAGAAAGCGTATAGGCACAGGGTAGTATCCCATTAAATATTGTGTGAGCAGTCTAGTGGCACTTACTGTGTTCTACATTTTAGAAGCCACAAGAAAGCCATCTGAGCAGCAATATGGAGGTACTCTTATACATTAATAAACACAATTATTTGGGAGCCAGCTGAGCTCGGTAGGGTTCTTTATTTTTGTTGTTGTGTTTGTAGAAACAGCAAAAGACATATAGTGGATAATTTACCAGTAAGTGTAGGTCTTTGAAAGTATTATTTCTGCCTATTCTGTAAAATCTGGGTAATAACACTTACCTATTTCACATGGGCATATTTAGGATTGATTACCCCTGCTTATGCCAAGGCTGAATCTGTCCCATAAAATGGTAAGTTTTATTACTAATTGTTATTAACTTTCCTGCTGATGCTTTGGCACGCACACACTGCAGGAAGATCTTTCTGATTTACTTTCGGGCTCTACAAATTTTGGATGATCTTTCACCAGCTAAGCTCTATTTATCTTAGTGAAGAAAAAGGAAAAAAAAATTCTCATCTTGAAGTCAGCCTTGTTAAAGAATGTACTCTGGGCTATTTATCCTAAAGAAAGTATTTCTTGCTGTTGCCATAGGGTATTTTGTGACATTTCTTTCAGAAAACAAGGTACAACAGAATGGGGAAAGATTCTCCTCTCTGAGCTGCCCTGGGAATCTTTATACTATTTGTTGGCATTAGTGGATGTTCAGCTTGTGGAATACAGAATATGAAGTACAAATGAGAGAGGAAAATTTTGCCCTTAGATTAGTTTTAGGGTATCATTTTCAGAAGTGCCAAAGTGACTTAGGAGGTAATGTCCCATTTTCAAATGTAGCTGAGGTGCCACTTTTGAAAATGAGACTTTACCTTCTACATCACTTAGAGGCTTTTGAAAATGTTATCCCTAGTCTCTTCCTGCCATACACTTCTCTGTTGCAGGCTCAAGAACACTGATGTACATCTGTATTGGTGGGCACAATGACAGGAGTTATATGTACATTTACTGCAGATGATTGTATGTAAACACAAGCATACTATTTGCATTCACCAGGTCCTCTTCCCACAAAAAATGTGTCTCTTCAACTTAATATGCACAAGACAGTCTAATGTTCACAATTGCGTATATAATGTCCATATCCCCCCTTTCTTCCCTCCCTTTCCTTGCTCATTATCATGCCCAAACTAACAGCTCAGTTAGGTTTACACTTGGGTCTGAGTATCATACGTGCCAAAAAGTCTGCATTTACTAAAACCTTTTTATCTGAAAATTAATTAATAATGTATGACCATAATTGGGAGATAATATAATAATTGCTTGCTAGATTATGTAGCCAAAATAATCATTTTCAGAGTTGTTTGATTTTTGCCTGGTGACTGCATTTTGTATAGATTTCAGGGCAGCAGATGCTTATCTGTTTGCCGTGGTCCAGAAAACAGCACTAACTTGAACCAGAATTACATTTTAACCTTCCACAGCACCTAATTTTACTAAAAAAAAAAAAAAAAAAAAAAAAAAAAAAAAGATCATTGCCTAAATGTTCTTATTTTCAAGTGTGAAAATCAACATACAGAATCCATATATGAGGAATGCAGTTTACTCCACTTAGGATCACACATCCACAATGTCAAAGTGGACAAACTGTCTCACACACACAAACATACACATTCTTTTGACTTGATTCTAACCTTTGTCCTCATTGTAGCAACTTTAAGTATTTGTTTAAAATATTTGTACATTTAGGTTGTGAGTTTACCCAAATGGAAACCTGTTAGAAATCTGGTCAGGTAGTCACTCACAAAAATTATGGACATCAAAGAAGTTGAAATTACAATTAAAAATCCCGAACAAAGGACACAGTCCAAACACAGCTCCAGGAAAAAAATACAATCAGCAAAAAACCAAGATAAAAATTGACTTCTTGAATCCCATATCATAAATCTAAAGGGGGAAAATACACTAACTAAACCTAGGAGGGAAAAAGACCGCACTGGACTATCATACCTGCTCAGCTCGATGACCAATCACTTTGAATGGGTTTTTCAAAAGCACTCAGGATTGGCCTGACTCTGCTTCCATTGACTTGAATGCCAACAGAGGCCAGCACTGGAAATCTCACTATAGTGTTCTTTTACAGTATCTAAATCATCATCGTTATTGTATTTCAAGGGCCAAATTCTGACCCAAATTAGCACTTCCATCTCAATTCTAATTTCCTCCAGAAGACTCAAAAGAGGCTGTTCCACAGGCCTTCCCTCCTACAAGCTGCTGAGAGATGTTCCAGAAGGCCTACAAGGAGTGGAAGAAAGGTGGGATCACCAAGGGAAGCTACCTTAGTGAGGTCAGAACATGTAGGGATAAAGTGAGGAAGGCTAAAAGCCGTGTAGAGTTGAACCTTGCAAAGGGAATTAAAACCAATAGTAAAAGGTTCTATAGCCACATAAATAAGAAGAAAACAAAGAAAGAAGAAGTGGGACCGCTACACGGAGAATGGAATGGAGGTTAACGATAACCTAGGCATGGCCCAATATCTAAATAAGTACTTTGCCTCAGTCTTTAATAAGACTAGTGAGGAGTTTAGGGATGATGGAGGGATGATAAACGGGAATGAGGATATGGAGGTGGATATTACCGCATCTGAGGTAGAGGCCAAACTTGAACAGCTTAATGGGACAAAATCGGAGGGCCCGGACAATCTCCATCCAAGGATATTAAAGGAACTGGCGCGTGAAATTGCGAGCCCGTTAGCGAGAATTTTTAATCAATCGGTAAACTCGGGGGTTGTACCGTACGACTGGAGAATTGCTAACGTAGTTCCTATCTTCAAGAAAGGGAAAAAAAGTGATCCGGGTAACTATAGGCCTGTTAGCTTGACGTCTGTAGTATGTAAGGTCTTGGAAAAAATTTTAAAGGAGAAAGTAGTTAAGGACATTGAGGTCAATGGTAATTGGGACGAATTGCAACATGGATTTACTAAAGGTAGATCGTGCCAAACCAACCTGATCTCCTTCTTTGAGAAGGTGACGGATTACTTAGACAAAGGAAATGCGGTAGATCTAATTTACCTCGATTTCAGTAAGGCGTTTGACACGGTTCCGCATGGGGAACTGTTAGTTAAATTGGAAAAGATGGGGATGAATATGAAAGTTGTAAGGTGGATAAGGAACTGGTTAAAGGGGAGACTCCAGCGGGTCGTACTGAAGGGTGAATTGTCAGGCTGGAAGGAGGTTACTAGTGGAGTCCCTCAAGGATCGGTTTTGGGACCGATCTTATTTAACCTTTTTGTTACTGACCTTGGCACAAAGAGCGGGAATGTGCTAATAAAGTTTGCGGATGACACGAAGCTGGGGGGTATTGCTAACACGGAGAAGGACCGGGATACTATTCAGGAAGATCTGGACCACCTTGTAAACTGGAGTAATAGTAATAGGATGAAATATAATAGTGAAAAGTGCAAGGTCATGCACTTAGGGATTAATAATAAGAATTTTAGATATACGTTGGGGACGCATCAGTTGGAAGCGACGGAGGAGGAGAAGGACCTTGGGGTATTGGTTGATAGCAGGATGACTATGAGCCGCCAATGTGATATGGCTGTTAAAAAAGCAAATGCGGTTTTAGGATGCATCGGGCGAGGTATTTCCAGCAAGGAGAAGGAGGTGTTAGTGCCGTTATATACGGCGCTGGTGAGACCCCACCTGGAATATTGTGTGCAGTTCTGGTGTCCCATGTTTAAGAAGGATGAATTCAAACTGGAACAGGTTCAGAGACGGGCTACTAGGATGATCCGAGGAATGGAAAATCTGCCTTATGAAAGGAGACTCAAAGAGCTTGGCTTGTTTAGCCTGGCCAAAAGAAGGCTCCGGGGGGATATGCTTGCTCTATATAAATATATCAGGGGGATTAACGTTAGGGAGGGAGAGGAATTATTTAAGCTTAGTACTAATGTAGACACAAGGACGAATGGGTACAAACTGGACACTAGGAAGTTCAGGCTTGAAATTAGACGAAGGTTTCTAACCATTAGAGGAGTGAAGTTCTGGAACAGCCTTCCGAGGGAAGTAGTGGGGGCAAAAGACATATCTGGCTTTAAGACTAAGCTTGATAAGTTTATGGAAGGGATGATATGATAGGATAGTTTAATTTTGGCAATTGTCCTTGGATTATCAGCAGATAGGTCTGCTCAATGGTCTGCGATGGGATGTTGGATGGGATGGGATCAGAGTTACTGCAGAGAATTCTTTCCTGACTGCTGGCTGGGGAGCCTTGCCCACATGCTCAGGGTTTAGCTGATCGCCATATTTGGGGTCGGGAAGGAATTTTCCTCCAGGGCAGATTGGCTGACGCTCTGGAGGTTCTTCACCTTCCCCTGCAGCATGAGGCATGGGTCACTTGCTGGTGGATTCTCTGCTTGAGGTCTTCAAACCACAATTTGAAGACTTCAATAACTCGGACATAAGTTAGGGGTTTTTATAGAAGTGGATGGGTAGGGTTCTGTGGCCTGCTTTGTGCAGGAGGTCAGACTAGATGATCATGTTGGTCCCTTCTGACCTATGAGTCTATGAGTTCCAAGGCAAGAACATGGCTCAAGGTCTGGCACTGGGACTTTTTCATCCAACTTCGGTCACCACAGATACTGGTTTCCCTGCCACACCTCTTCCTGCCCCCACCCCACCTTTCCCATCTAGTTCTGGCCACTCCTCTGAGCACGACCTGTCCCGCTCCTCCCCCTCCCTCCGCAGCACCTTCTGCATGCCGCAAAACAGCTGACCACAGTGAATGGGAGGCATTGGGGAGGGGGAACTGGCTGCTGGTGAGTACTGAACACCCACTAATTTTTTTCCATGGAGTCAGAGTACAGTCAGAGTACAGGTACAGAATAGTGTTGCTTTTGCAGTACTTGTGTACCCCTTTGTAAAAATCATCTGCATGGGCAGCCAGAATTGGACTCAAAGCAATCACATTTGGGAGAATTAAAAAATTCTGGCTGAAATTCTCTTCTTTGCTGCGGGCTCATATAAACCCTTAGAACCTCAGTGAGCACGTTTCAGCGACATGAAGTATTAAAATGCATGTGTGACACGGAGGCCCATTGGTGATTCATTACTCTGCGTCAGCAGCTCTTGTCAGGCCTGACACACTCACTGCACCTAATATTTTGTTGTCATAATCTGTATTTAAAAAGTGCCTTGTGATGTATCATATACAAACTGATAACACGCTGGTTCCGAAAATCATTGCATGGTCTATCTATGGTAAACCCACAAAGGACTTTAAGAACATATTTGCAGCATTTAGCTATAAAATGTCTTTGGCAGGCAGCACAAGTGCCAACTTTTCATTGTTCCAGGGGGTGCTTGACCCCCGTCTCTGCCCCAAGCCCTGCCCCCACTCCGCCCCTTCCCTCAGTGCCATGCCCCTACCACACCTCTTCCCATCCCGTTCTGCTCCCTCCCCCGAGTGCACCGCATCCTTGCTCCTCTCCCTTCCCCCCAGCCTCCTGCATGCTGCAAAACAGCTGATTGCAGCGAGCGGGAGGGTTGGGGATGGAGGGGGAGGCGCTGATTGGTGGGGCCCACCAGCAGGCAGGAGGCATTGGGGGGAGGGGGTGATGCTGATGGGGGGCTGCCAGTGGGTTCTCAGCACTCACTATTTTTTCCCTGTGGGTGCTCCAGCCTCAGAGCACCCACAGAGTCAGTGCCTATGGCAAGCAGTGCCTAAACCATGCCTGTTCCAGACAAAGGAATGTGGTTCCACCAGCTTGAATGTCTTTTATGTAAATTAGGCAAGGTGTGACCAAAGACAAAGGAAGGCACATTTACATGCAAGGTAAACAAAGCCATCAGGAGAGCAAGTGGGGAAAGATGAATACTTAATCTCGATGAGAGATGGAGACTGCACATCCTGCTCTTCCTTGTCCCTGATCAGGGAGCCTTCCTGCCTCTTGTAGCAGGATAAATGAACTTTGGGAAGATAGCATGGTGCCTATACCTTAGCAGGCAAGAGAAGTTTGGGTGGGGCTTACTTTTCTGTGAATACATTTCAAAGGTTTACTGAACTATGAAAAGAAAGGAGAGAGAACTCCATAGCTGTCCATCACTTGGGCGATTCAACGGTCCAGAGCTCCTGAACTTACAGAGTGTTGGGGCTATCAGCCAAAGGGGTTGAAGTCCCTGGGAAGTGAATATAGATGAGAAATCTGCTTAGGCTAAGATTGTAACTTGCTAAAAATTAAGATTTAGTCTTAAAAGACTATTTTTACTGTTTGCTTGTAGCCCTTTATTCCTTATATTTGACATCACTTAAACCTATGTCCTTTTGTTAAATAAACTTCTTGTATATAAACCAATTCAGTGCAGAGATTGAAATAAGAATGTCTGTCAAACCCCAGTGAAATTAATGAGTTGTAGTGCTCTCTCTTTAAAGGGGCAACAAACTTCATAACTCCTGAGAGTGATCCAGGAGAGGGATGGACATTGCAGAGAGAGGTCTCTGGGGAACTTGAGATTCACTGTCTGGTACCTGCAAGCCAAGGGCTGGACTAGCAGAGCCCCAAAGAGTTTGCTGGCAAGGTAGACAAGCTGAGTGTTGAAGGTTGTCATGCAGCTTGGCAGTAGCAAAGCTCTCCCTTGCTGAGGCTAAGAGGGGTAGCACAATCACTCACAATTCTGAGAACCTCAGCAGATTGTCACAGTGGCAGACAATTTAGGGACAATTTGGGACTGAGGGCCTGTTGGGCTCATGCTGCTGGCAGTGGATGTCAGGGCGTGACCTGCATGCTTGTAGGCTGGCTGTTAGTGTTAGAGCTATGAGCCACAGCAGCATAGCATTGAAGACATCCAGGGTGGCAGGGAAGGACAAGTGGTGACACAGTGCCTTACTGGTCTGGGTTGAACCCCAAAATGTCACAGTATGAGTGGAAGAAAGATGAATAATCCTAAAAACTCATCATAATTAAAGTAAAACAAGCTAGAGTTGCACTGTAAAGGAAAATGCAAGGAACAAGAAGTGGCTAATTTGGTTAACATGGGGCCGCTTAAAATCTAAGGGTAAAAAGGAACTTATGCTAAAAATGGAGAAGGTGGGAAGGGAAATAGACAAGACATTACTGTCAGCTAAGGCTTGCAGAGGAAAGATAAGAGCATAAAAATGAGAAGTCTCGTATGTCAGACAAAGGTGCTGAAGTCAACAGAAGGACATTTATAAATATAAGATGGAGGGCAAAGAGAGAAATTCCTTTTACCTAGCTCCTGCCCCAATCAGCTCTCATACAGCATCCTAGTTACCTCTCCAGCACTTGCACACCCATGTCTAGTATCAAGTGGAGTGTCTCAAGGGTTGGTCTTGGTGCCGGTTTTGTTCAATATCTTCATTAATTTTCTGGAGGATGGCGTGGACTGCACCAGCAGAAAGTTTGCAGATGACATGAAACTGGGAGGAGTGGTAGATTCGTTGGCAGGTAGGGATAGGATACAGAGGGACCTAGAAAAATTAGGGTATTGGGCCAAAAGAAATCTGATGAGGTTCAACAAGAACAAGTGCAGAGTCCTGCACTTAGGACGGAAGAATCCCATGTACTGCTACAGACTAGGGACCGAATGGCTAGGGAGCAGTTCTGCAGGAAAGGACCGAGGGGTTACACTGAACTAGAAGCTGGATATGAGTCAATAGTGTGCCCTTGTTGCCAAGAAGGCTAACAGCATTTTGGGCTGTATAAGTAGGGGCATTGCCAGCAGATTGAGTGATGTGATCATTCCGTTCTATTCAACAATATGGTGAGGCCTCATCTGGAGTACTGTGTCCAGTTTTGGGCCCCACAACTACAAGAAAAGATGTGGAAAAAATGAAAAGAGTCCAGCGAAGAGGGCAACAAAAATGGTTAGGGGGCTGGAGCACATGACTTATGAGGAGAGGCTGAGGGAACTGGGATTGTTTAGTCTGTAGAAGAGAAGAATGAGGGGAGATTTGATAGCTGCTTTCAACCCCCTGAAAGGGGGTTCCAAAGAGGATGGATCTAGACTGTTTTCAGTGGTAGCAGGTGACAGAACAAGGACTAATAGTCTCAAGTTGCAGTGGGAGAGGTTTAGGTTGGACATTAGGAAAAACGTTTTCACTAGAAGGGTGGTGCAGCGCTGGAATGGGTTACCTCAGCAGGTGGTGGAATCTCTTTCCTTAGAGGCTTTTAAGGTCAGGCTTGACAAAGCCTTGGTTGGGATGATTTAGCTGGTGATTGGTCCTGCTTTGAGCAGGAGGTTGGACTCGCTGGCCTCCTGAGGTCCCTTCCAATCCTGATATTCTATGATTTTATGATCCATCTCCCGCTTCAATCAACTCTCCCTCAATTGTTGTCTCTCACACACAATCAATATCCCGTCTCAATTTATTTTACTCAAATGCTGATGAATTTCATCAAGCTGCTTCTTGAATGGTAAATCCACCTGGGATCTGATCAGAGATTGCATTTAAAAAGAAAAATAATTGAGAAAAAAGACGGTTTAGAGAATTAGCTAATGAAATTTGGAGACTTACTGAAAAGCTATGGGGAAATAGGGACAAGTCAAAGAATTACAATGGAGACGGCAATCTTAAAAAAAAAAAGGGGGATCTGGACTGTTATTGTCCACCCTCTTGTTAAGGCTAATTTCTGTACCTAGTAAATTAATGGAACAAATATAAAAAGAAACAAATCTTTAAGTACAGAGAGAAGAACTGAACCTTGAGCAATAGGCAATGTGAGTTTGAAAACAAAGGGAATGCAGGAGCTGCAATATAGCTAGATATTGGTAGAGGTTTCTGTACAGTGATACACAAAATATTCTTGAATTAATTAGGATTGGCCTGGATATGATTGTTGCCATATGGATTGAAAACTGCCTATGAACAAAGGGTAACAATAAGTACTGAATTCTAAGATGGTCCCTAATGAGATGCGGCAGGCCTCAATATTAGCCATAGGTTTATTTAACATGCTTAATTATTAGTGATCTGAAAGTTTATATAAACTCAGGGTTGGTACTAAATTGGGAGGTGCAGTAGTGTACTACCAAAGTATTAAGAAGGTGTACCCTCAACAATTTTCCATCTCTTCTGGCAATATATGCAACATTCCCAGGGGTGAAATTTGAAATTCTGTCCTCCCAACCAAAGATATCCATCATCTCCATTCTCCACCTCATCTTTTCACTCAAAAAACAACCTAGCAGTTCTATAGTGGGGCCCTCCCAAATCCATCACTCCTTCTACTCTCACCCTCTTGTCCATTACCTCTAGACCCCAATGCTCTCCCCTACTATATTCTCACTGAGGCTCTTCTAAGTAGCTCACTTTCTGTGGCAGCTGTTCCTCACAGTGGCAGGTGGGTGGCCTATGATGGTGGCAGGGGTAGCAAATAAGTAATTTGGGCTGCTTACTTGGGGAATGAGTCTCCTTTGGTTCCTGAAGTGGAATCAACAGCTGGCATGGGGGAATGGGTCTCTGTTAGCTGGTGTGGGTGCAGCAGAATAGGAGCCAGTCTCCACTGTCTAATGAGTGACACAACAGGGCTCCAGGCTCTCTCCCCTCTTGGGTCTTCAGATGCAAAGTGCAGAAGTGGGCAGCAGTGGCTATTGGATTTTCATTCAGGGTATCAGCAGATTTGGCCCTATCTCTGTTCTTCATTTTTCTCAAGCACTGCTGGAGCAGCTGTGGATTTGGAGAGCAGGATACATAAGGACTGTGTGAACCCGGAGGCACTGGTGAGAACATATGAGAACTGTTTGCAGCAACTGTTATGGTTATAGCAATAGTTGGTGCACTTAAAGAGGGCTGAAAAATTTAACAAATCAAATCTCACCCTAGCATTTTTGGGCAGCTTGCAAAACCAAAATGTAACCACAATCTACCCACAGTTATCACACTGTTACAGGAAGGATTCAGGTACCATGATGACTGGTGCCACACGGAACCTAGACAGAAGGCTAGACATATTTTGGTGTTCTTAATTATTTCCTTTTCTCTTGTAGTCACTATGGTAAAAATCCCTGTGCAGATCAGTGCATGAGTGCGTATACAGTCTCATAGCCTGTAGTTACAGTAGCAATATAATGCCCTCTTTCTGAGTCAGGAGTGGTAAAAACATGATGCAGCAGAGCCAGAGAGAGCAAGCGAGCGTGCGCATATGCTAATACTGAGCATAGTCCTCAAAAGTGCAATACCCACTTTACTGGTCTGGGTGCACAGTTTTAGAGAAGATTAATACCTTATTAATGCTTAATTGTTAATGATTATTTAACAAATATGTTTGTAGATTACCCAGCACCATGACTGGGTAGGGGAACCTTGGTCCACCCACTACATCAGTTTCCAGCCCAGGGACCCTATCAGTCTCAGCCTTTGCTGTTCTCTCTCTGTGCTTCTTTCTACTCTGCCTTCCGCACCACTCCTCTGGATAAACCCCTTCTTCCAGAGACAGGATCCTGGACTTTTACTCCCCCGCAGGTGTCCTCCTACCCACCTTTCTGTGCCCAGAACACAACTGTGGTCTCTTTTCCTTCAGTCCCTTTCTGCAAGCAATTTCCTGGCTTTATACAAGCCTAGCCTGCTCCTGCTCAGCTGGGCTTCATCTTCAATTAGTGCTTCTCAATTAAGCCTGACTCTTCCCCCAGGTGTAGCTTATAAAGTTAATTGGCCCCTTCTGAGCCACCTTATCTCCTTCAGCTGGTGCAGGGTGAACAACCCATTACAGTAAGGCTTTTGATACTCTCACATGACCTTCTCTTAAGCAAATTAGGGAAATATAACTTGGCTGAACCTACAATGAGAGGGGTGCACAGCTATTTTTAAAACTGTACTCATACAGTAATCAGTGGTTCATAGTCAAGCTGTAAGAGCATATCAAGTGGGGTCTCACAGAGATCTGTCCTGGGTCCCGTTCCATTCAATATCTTCATAAATGATTTGAACAGCATAGAGATTACACTTATAAAAGTTGTGGATGGTACCAAGCTAGGAGGGGTTGAAAGCACTTTGAAGGATAGGAATAGAATTCAAAATGATCTTGACAAATGGCAGACATGGTCTGAAATAAATAGGATGAAATTCAATAAGGACAAATGCAAAGTACTCAACTTAGGAAGAAATAATCAACTGCACAAACACAAAATGGGAAATGACTGCCTACAAAGAAGTACTGCAGAAAAGGATCTGGGGACTACAGTGGATCACAACCTAAATATGAGTCAATAACATAATATTGTTACAAAAAAGCACACATCATTCTTGGATGTATTAGGAGTATTGCAAGCAAGACATGAGAAGTAATTTTTTTCTCTATTCTTCATTGATTAGGCCTCAACTGGAGTACTGTGTCCAGTTCTGAACACCACACTTTGGAAAAGATGTTGACAAACTTTAGAAAAACCAGAGGAGAGCAACAAAAATGATTAAAGGTCTAGAAAACATGACCTATGAGGGAAGATTGAAAAAAACTGGGTTTGTTTAGTCTGCAGAACAGAAGACTGAGGGGGGACATCATAATCTACAAGTTGTTATAAAGTTGTTATAAAGAGAAGGGTGATAAATTATTCTCCTTATCCACTAAGGACAGAACAAGAACTAATGGGCTTAAATTGCAGCAAGGGAGATTTAGGTCAGACATTAAGAAAAACTTCCTAACTCTAAGAGTAGTTAGTCAGTGGAACAAATTACCTAGGGAGACTGTGTAATCACTGGATGCTTTTAAAAACAAATTAGACAAATACCTGTCATGGATAATCAAGATAATATTTGATACTTCCTCAGTGCAGGGGACTGGACAAAATGACCTAATGAGGGTCCTTCCAGTTCTACATTTCTATGATTTCTATTATTCTATAAGGCCAACTATAAGATCATCTGACTGAAGCTAACGTTCCAGACCATGCACAATCTGCATTCAGGCCAGGACATCAGAACTGAAAACTGTTTTAGCGGCACATAGGGATTGTCTTCTCCTATCAATGGATAGCTAACAGATATCCATTCTCCTCCTCCTGGACATCTTTGCAGTATTAAATATTCTTGACAATGAGATACCTCTATCTCACCTGAGGAAATTGGCAGGAGTCCAAGGTAATGCACTGAAATGGTCTGAGTCCTTCCTGGAGGGAGGCACCCAATGAGCAATGATGGGAAACTGAACCTCTACCACTGGATCTCTCACCTGTGAGGTTCCATAAGGATCAATTCTCTCTCCATTCCTTTTCAGCATCTACATGCAACCACTGGATGAACCGGTCAGACAACATGGAGTCAGGTGCCAGCAATACACAGATGACACACAGCTCTACCTACCCTTCACCACATACAACCACTCCACTATTGCCATGATGGCCCAGTGCTAGGATCAGATCAGCTCATGGATGGAAAGTAGCTGGTTGAAGTTGAAACCAGGCCAAGCAGAGGTAATGCAAGTGGACAGAACAAAATATTTGGAGGAGTTTGCACCCACAGTACAGTCTCCTTTGATTGAAGGTTGAAATTCAGTCCATAGTCTAAGAGTCTTGGATTCCTTGCTGACACAGAGCTCTCACATTGCAACAACTTCAAGGAATGCTTTCTACAGCTCTGATTGGCTAGAAGATTCTTTCCAACTCCATCTCATCCTGGTGGACAAAGACCTGGCCTCAGTTACTGATGCCTTTGTCACTTTGTGTCTGTATACATGAACGCAATATATATGGGCATGAAACCTTCAGCGCTTAGGAAACTCCAGCTAATACAAAATGCATCTCCTCACAAGACAGGCTATGTGAGCACATCACACCTGTTCCTCCACTTTCTATACTGGCTTCCCACAGAATTTCTAATCAAGTTCAAGATCTCAGTCCTTATCTTCAAAGCATTCCATGACCCAGGCCCAGGATATCAAAAAGATCATCTAAAGCTCCAGGACAAAGACCATGGTTGAAAAAACACGGTTACTCACCTTTGTAACTGTTGTTCTTCGAGATGTGTTGCTCATATCCATTCCAGTAGGTGTACGCGCCGCGCGTGCACGTTCGTCGGAGAACTTTTACCCTAGCAACTCCAGTGGGCCGGCAGGTCGCCCCCTAGAGTGGCGCCCCCATGGCGGGTGTATATACCCCTGCGGCCCGCCCGCTATCCTCCTTTCCTTCTTGCCGGCTACTCCGACAGTGGGGAGGAGGGGGGTGGTGGAATAGATATGAGCAAACACATCTCGAAGAACACAATTAACAAAGGTGAGTAACCGTGTTTTCTTCTTCGAGTGCTTGCTATATCCATTCCAGTAGGTGATTCCCAAGCCTTACCTAGGCGGTGAGGTCGGAGTGAGAGGTCACTGTGCGCAATACAGCAGAGCCAAAGCGCATCATCCCTGGACTGTTGGACCAGGGGATAATGAGTAGCAAGTGTGCACGGTAGGACCAGATCGCTGCCCTGGTCAGATTCTCCTGGTATAGGCACTCGTTTGCGAGGGATCGCTGTCGATGAAGCTGGGTCTCTGGTAGAGTGCGCCGTTACTCTGCCCGGAGGAAGTGGGCCATGGTGTAACAGGTCCGTTATTACAGAGTCAACCTATGAGGATCCTCTGAGGGAGGTACTGGTAACCCTCTAACTCATTCCGTGACGGCAACAAGAGTTGGCGCGACTTACGGATGGTTTGGTTCGTCTATGTAAAAGGCGAGTGCTCTGCGCACGTTTTAAGGAGTTGATAACTGTCTGCTCCTTGTGAGACACGTGTGTTGTTCTGGGAAGGAAGACAGGCAGGAATATGTCTTGGTTAACATAAGGCCGAGACAACTTGGGAAGAAATGCGGGGTTGCGGCCTCAGTTGCACCTTTGTCCCAATGGAACACGTTATACGGGGGATTCCACGACAATGGGCGCGCAGCTTCCATGACACGCATGAGCAGAGTGTCGCCACCAGGAATTGTCCTGTCTTCCAGGACAAATAAAGAAGGGACACGTAGCAGCGGCTCAACAGGGGAGACATTGAACGGGATAGCACCGGTTGAGATCTCAGGAGGGGCGGAATGTTAGGGGCGGGATTTGCGGTGGTAAAGGCGCTCCAGCCCTTTGGGATCTAGACACCATTGGGTTGCGAGAAGACGAGCTGTTCTTTCCACTCCCTGGGTTGAAAGTGTGATGATGGCCGCTACATGAAGCGGAGAGAGGACAGTTGCCAGCTTGCCTCCTGATCGACCAAAGGTAATCTAGAATCATCTGGTATGGAAACATGAACCTGCACCAGCACGTAACGCTTCATTTGGCTCGCATTGTCGCCCTTGTAGATGGTTTTTACTTCCAAAGGACCTGCCTCACTGGGAAGAGCAATGTAATTCGGGACCGATGTTGCCACTCAGTGAGCCACGCTGAGAGGTTTGCAGCGACGTGAGGTCCGGGTGACAAAGGCTGCCGTTGGGTCCTGTTTGTGATCAGGTCCAGGGTTGAGAGCAGGAACTCGGGTCGACTACCGACAGGTCCAGCACAGGAGTACCACTGCTGGCGGGCCCATGCCGGGAGCGATTTCAAAATCAAGCTGGGCCTGTCCTCTGCGCGCCTATCAGAAGACCTTGTGGCTTAACGGGAACGGATGCCTGTGGTATCGCGATTCAGAAAGGTGGTCACCAGGGAATTTAGAAAGGCGTCCGCTATCAAGCCCGGCTCGCGGCCTCCTTGGGTCAAGAGCAGACATCGTGCATCTTCCTCTCTCCTGCGCGTTTGCCAAAGAGGCACGGTGGGATGCCCCCACTGATCCGAAAGAGAGGCAAGGGCTACGTCCGGGGCGAAGGGACCATTCTGGGAGCTGAAAGGACGGCTGAGCATCTCTCTC